>NW_006920412.1:1544176-1572307 GCF_000344685.1 Gloeophyllum trabeum ATCC 11539 | reverse complement strand
GGGATGAAGCAGTTGGAGGATTCACCCTATGCACAGGTTACTACTGTATAGTTTGGGACATTCAATAGTCTCTTTACCAGAATCTGCATCATATAGTTGAGGTGACTCGGAGTGATACAGATCGGGACCAACCAGGTCCAAATGTACTATCATTTTGGGGGTTCTCTCAAAGTCAGATTTTTTACTGAACTCCGAAATCTCAACTAATATGTAATGGGTGGCTTAGTGGGTTGGTATTACATAGGTGAATTGTAACCCATAGAGAACACCTGTGAAGTCAGAATTGTCATATCTTCTACCGTTGTTGAATGGGAGGATGTATACTGTCCAAACAGCCCATGTGTAACCATGAGAAACAGGCCTGATGCATTAGGGCCTGTTCGGTTGCGCGGGTAGGGTAGGGTAGGGTAGGGTTAGCTGGGCCCTCAGTTTCCCAGCGGTCCCACTGGCGTCTATTCTCACCCTGAGTCACAGAATGTGACATGCGCTATTTATGTATGGATCCTGCTTTCTTCAATTCTGGAGCTCAAACCCACGTGCGTTTATTCCTCATTTGAGCAGCGCAATGGTTCTTCGGCAACGGCCAGCTCTGCTGATTGGCCGAATACTCTAAAACTGACCGGTCAAGCTCGGCTTACCGGCATCGGGCACGGACGCCCATACAGGTGCGTGACAGACCTGGAGCTAGACTTGAGTCCACCAAACACGTTCTGCGAGACCTGCGAACGGGAAATTTCCTCGGTTGTATCCGAAACGCCACAAATTTCCTAATCCGTGTACTTTAACCCTACCCTACCCTACCCTACCCGCGCAACCGAACAGGCCCTTAGGTCTCTGGGCCTACAGCCTTCTGGAAAATATCAGCTTGTTGGGGGACACTGTGATATGTATAGATAAACATGATTCACCCACCCAATTGGTGTCAAAGCAATCCCAACTGCTCGTATCGTATGTTTAATGGAAGTACTGCAAGGGTCCTGGGCGTGACAAATGTGTGACGAGATTGACCAGAAAGTCGACCCCACTGGGAGGTCACAACGCGTTCGCGAACTGCAAATGCGAACGTGAGAACCACACCACGGTGCACGTGGACGCGTGTCGATTCTGTGGCTCTGTCCACCGGCCACAGACGCGTACCCCTCCAGCTTATGATAAAATCTGCATAGCCTGAGGGTTTTAACTTGTAAGTTTATAATCTATTGTAATCAGTCTGTGAGATTGAAATTCCTGGGTAATTGTAAAAAAATGTGGTGAGTAATCGAAGCTGTCTGTCCAATTGGGGTCACACGAACCCACTGAAGCCCCTTCCGTGCCCTCCCCCTAACGGTTTCGACCGTCAATAGTACTGGCATTGCATTGAAAATGTGATGCCTCCACAGATGCCCTGTATACATATAATTAGTCATTGGGCATGACAGCTTGAAATTCATGGAAATTACTCTACTCATGTCATCAATATCCCTGGTTACGGTACAATAGTATGTGCAGAACAAACTGTATTTTATGGATTGAAAGCATTGCCGCCATTGCCTTTCTCGCTCAATAACAGTTGCGGTGTGGCAGTTCCCTAGGCTCAGGTGGCGTGGCATCCCCTCACGTGCCCAGACATTCGCCGAACACGTTCGCGAACGCGTTCGGCGGGCGAACCTCCCAGTCGCCTGGACGTTCTCAGATTGACGGGGGATTCATTACTGTCACCCGTGTGTGACGCTTTGACCGACTGTCACCGGCATCTCTCTCTATTATTTTGTACCCAGTCAATTGAGGTTGTTATTTGCGCAGATGGTACTGAGGAGGGTTTATCATGACGCCTGAAAAAACTGAAATGATTATCAAAGGAGCGGGCCTGTGGCAGGTTACTTTCTTCGAGGTTCGTAAGGCAGGCTCCTTACACTCGAGTGTAAGTGTTGATGTCAAGGATGAAAAATGATACTGCCCCAGTGAGGCTCGAACTCACGACCTTCCGATACCATTACGTTAACAGTCGGACGCTGTAACCAACTCAGCCATGGGGCATGACAATGTACGATGCAATAGCTGTCCTGATCGACAAATACTATGATGACTAACCAAGGAAGACTTCGCGACGCGCACGTCGTGAGTCGATTACGATTCACGAATCATTACCGGGCTTGTATGTAGTATGTGATGAATGACTGCTATGGGGGCCACCAAGCATGTACACGAAAATTATACGCTCGAGTGGCCCACCATAGGAAGTCGAAGGGATAGTTGGTTCATAGAACTGAACTCTACATGAGAGTGGGAACAAAAAGCGTCACCTGTGCGATTCGAACACACGCGGGCAAAGCCCAACCGCTGAAATGCTGAATAGCAGGCGATCCCGTTAACCACTCCGGCAAAGTGACTTATTAAGTTTAGCTATGTCGTGGGTTTACATTGAGATGCTTTAATTCAACCGTCCAAAACAATATTTACAGATCGTATGCTTCTACTGGATTATAACTTTCCACAACATTCACGAGGTCTTGGTCGCAAACTCGTTCATGTACTGAACCAGTTGATCGGTCTCTTCCTCTGTAATCGCATTGTATAACGAAACTCGCACACCTATGAACATCAAGTTAGTCCTAAGGACGGCCGATCACACTGCGAGGATGCTGTACCTCCCACGGAACTGGGGAAGGAAGTGTCAGGGTGCCGGCCATAAGATATAAATGATAAAAGTGCGTACCGATGACCCGCAAGACCCTTCATTCCTCTCTGAGCTGCGCCATCCAGGAACTGTTGGAGACGCCCTTCCCCGGGAACATCGAATACTATGTTCATCCAGCTTACCGACCCTTCCTTCACCTTACCTTTGTAAGCGCCCTTGGCCTCCCCTTCTTTCAGTGCGGTGATGATTTTCTCAAACTTCCTTCTATTCGACTGCGCATAAGTTTGCAGGCCGCCCTCGGCGCTCATCTTCCGTAGTACTAGCCCGGCAATGTAAACAGGCAGAACCGGAGGAGTGTTGTACAGACTGTTGGAGTCTGCGAGTGTCTTGTAGGACAGCATGAGGGGAACGGGTATCGCCCCCAGTTTGGCTGCGGCATCCACATCCACCAAGCAGTCTTGACGGACGATTAGGATGGTAAGGCCTGCCGGACCAAGATTCTTCTGCGCCCCGGCAAAAATGACAGCATGGTCCGCCAAACGTGGGATGGGCCGGGACATAAACGAAGACGAGTAATCGGCGACAAGGGGGAGGATGGTATTTTCTGGGAGTTTGGCGAACGGGAAGGAGGTCGGCAAGCCAGCCTCACCGGCGAACTGGACACCATCCACGGTCTCGTTCTCGCAGTAGTATATGAGCGCAGGGTCCGCAGAGAAAATGTAGTCGTCATGAGGCGGGACGGTATCGAACGACTTCCCGTCCTGTGAATATCTCCTAGCATCCGCTGCGATATTCACCCTCCCTCCACCCAGCCGCTTCGCTTCCTCCATGGCCTTTTTGCTCCATGAGCCGGTAACGACATAGTCCATAACGCGATCCTCATTCTTGAGGTCCGGGTGCAGCAAGTGATGTCTCGCGAGCAGATTGAGGACGACCGAGGAGAACTGACCGCTCCCTCCGCCCTGGGTGAAAAGAATCTTGTGCGTCGGGGGCACCCGAAGTAGCGTCCTGATCTGATCCTCGGTCTCGCTGAGGAACGCCGTGAATTCCTTCGAACGATGACTGATCTCCGCGATGCCTATTCCAGTCTCCTGGAAGTTCAGCAGACCTTTGGTGGCCTCCTCAAGGACATCGATGGGCAGTGCGGAAGGACCAGCCCCGAAGTTGTGCACTCTTCCCTCGGCCATGATGGTAGTTAGAAAGGCAGCGTCAGCCTGAGGACGAGTCACAGCGGAGGTGGCAGGTCAGGACCCCTATAAGTGGTGTAACTTGAAGGAGTGATCCCACTTGAGCTCGACCTCGACCATGTCGCGCTATCGATCATTGGACATGTTCTGAATCTGAGTTCACGGCCGACGTAAACCGTGTGCTGAAGGAGAGCGTAAATCCGCGTATATCCGCGCTGTGTATACATGGATGTACCAGGGTTAGCACGGTATCCGTATCGAACAGCAAATTCCATGAGCCCAACAATCTTTCATTACAAGCGTTACAATGGACAAATGCTAACCCATTTACATGCATATTCGTAAGACAGTCTGAGCGATAACATGCGCAATAAATGACAACAGGATTGGAAGCAACAGGGACAACAAATTCACAAAGCAAAACAATCTCTAGAATATTATCGACATGAGCAGCGGGGGGAAGACGAAGTCCAGGACCGAAACCGAAACGTGAAGCCAGACATTACTACAAGTGTTCTGGGGAAATGCAAACGATTAGATCAATAATAAGATGGGTTCATAAAAACGAATAAATGATCATGCAGATGATTGTCAGATGCAGATGCGCGGTTGGTATACAACCGGGTGAAGCCAACCCGCGACTGAACGCAGGTGACAAGGTGACAGTGAGCCGATGAATGGAATGATGTTGATGCGATTGAGAAATGTGTTGTGCGATTATTTGGCTTGGTATGATGTGTTGGGAAAACGCCTCAAAAGGGTAGTCGACTTCATCGTGCAGGATTCCTGACGAATCCTGCCGACGCATGAGTGTCGTGAATCATGGGAGAACGGGGAGGAGGCCCCGAAACCGAACTTCTGAGAGAACGGTGGGACGGCGAGGGGGAGTCCGCGGAGACAGGGTGAGGAACTCGTGTCTAGGAAAAGATGCCCGCGGATGCGATGAATGTTCCCGGCTGACCGGGCTGCCACAGTCCGTGGAACCCGGGCGATTCAGACCCCTCGGAGTACGGATAGGGCCTGCGCTTGACGGTTCGGAATGCTTCAGCCATTCGACTTCTTGATAGGAGCATTCAAGGACGTCTGTCACGTCCCGCTCGGCGAAGTCCATGGCAGCAGCTTCCTGGGTTATCCAGGACATGCGGTCAAACACACCCAGGGTCGTGAAATGGCAGTCGGCGGCCGAACAGTGCTGTCGCTGGCGACGTGGGGAACGATACATATTGTCGTGAGGGCTGCAGCGCCTCTTTCTAGGGCTACATGAGGATGGGGAATACTGAAAAAGGGTCAGTACGCGCGAGCACATTGACACCACTAGACGCACAAAAATATTGCGGGAATCCATCTCCGTATTCAGGTGAATTGGGGATAACAGACGAGGGGGCGCGTTGGTGATAAGTGCAGCGTCCATCTACGGCATCGAGAGAATTAGACGTGGCGGTTGAAAACGCGACATGATCGAGCTTACAAGGGGTGCAGAGTCCCCGCTCGGCGAGGCAGGGTTCGCGGGGCTCGAGTCCGAGCTGGAAGACGCAGGACGAGGCTGGGGGCACACAATGGCAGGCATTGAGTGCGATAGACGGGCGTGAATGGGGCAGTAGAGTAGAGATACAAAGAGTGCGGGTGGGGTTATTATGGGGAACTTAGCGGGTAACAGAAAGGAGCATTGTCCAGCGAGAGGGGAATGGTAGCCGGCAGGACAATGGAAGATTAGAGAGATATAGAGAAAAGGGCGGAGGAGAAATGGCGAGAAACCCTTAGAAGGCAACCGTCGTCAATCGAATCTGCTTAGTCACCCGGGCCCTCCCCGAGATCCAGCCTGATCCATCGCCGCTGCACGCGATCCGTCCGCCCATTCCTCGCCTTTCGCATCGCACAAAAGGGCGGATCACAGTCTCTGCGTGCCGTCTCCAGCACTTTCCCGAGCAGTGCCATTTTAGTCCCCGGCGGAGCACACGGATTGTTCTCGTTGCACAGTGTTGTGACATGTCGCGTCGCGACGCGTGACAAGCGCGTTAATTGCGGGGGACCGGCGTCGGACGTCGGAGGTGCTCCAGTCCTCTTCCGCCGCTGGGGCACCCCAGGTCCCCCGTAAAAGACACCCCGTATCACAGGAGAACGGTTGATCCTCTAGGATAGAACAATTGAAGCGGGATATGACCCTCGTACATGCACAGTAGAACTCAGGCTGTCAATCGTTCCTGCCGTCGGGACCCTGCCATTCACAGCATTCACACACGCAAGCTGTCGACTGCGCATGCGAGTCATGCCAGACCACCGAGAGGAACAGGCGATCGAGTCATGGTAGGTCTGAGAGCGCGTTCAGAAGGAATCGCAGATCACGCTGTTTTCGGCGACACTCAAGGACGTGGATCATGCAGAATGCCATAGTGAATTGGATTGATTGCTCGTTTTGCATTAGTGCAGATGCGTAGATGGTAAATGCTACATGATGAACCGGAGACCAAAGTACATGAACAAAAGAAAGCAAAGGACAACACATCAGACACGACGACAACAACGATCTAATCAATCTCCTCCATGGCGGACGTCGATGCGCCCTCCAATGGCGGGGGAACATCCTCAGATGTCGAAGGTGCGGGTGCTGACTCCTCGTCTTCGTCGACGTCGAGACCAAGGCTATGATAGATGATCGTATGTCAGCGGCGAGCTCTGATAACTGAGAAGAGGTTACTTACGCAATCATACGATGGATACGCTTGGCGAACGACGTCGGGTCGTCCAACGAGAAACCAGAAGTGAGGAGGGCAGTCTCGAAGAGAAGGTACGTCAGGTCCCGTACAGACTTGTCAGCCTTGTCCTGGGCGACCTTGTTCTTCAACTCCTTGATGATGGGGTTCTTCGGGTTGAGCTCCAAAGTCTTCTTCGACGCCATGTACGACGACATAGACGAGTCACGAAGTGCTTGCGCCTTCATAATACGCTCCATGTTCGCCGACCAGCCGAACTGACCGGTAACCAGGACGCAAGGAGAGTCGGAGATACGGTTGGAGACGACGACCTTCTCGACCTTGTCGCCGAGCGCCTCCTTGACGGCACTGCAGAGGTCGTTGAACTGCTTCTCCTCCTCCTCACGCGCCTTCTTCTCCTCCTCAGTCTCCTCGAGCTCGAGACCCTCCTTCGACACGCAAACCAGCTTCTTGCCGTCGAACTCCTTCAGCTGCGTAATCGCGTACTCGTCAATGGGGTCGACGAGGAGCAGGACCTCGAAGCCCTTCTTCTTCAGGACCTCCAAGAAGGGCGAGTCCTTCACAGACGATAATGACTCGCCGGTTAGGTAGTAGATGGTCTTCTGAATCTCGGGCATGCGAGTGATGTAGTCTACGGCACGGCAAAGTTAATAATTGCGAGTGTCGTAGACGGCCAAACTGTACTCACCCTTCAGGGAGGTCATCTCGTCCAGGGACTTCGTCGAGTAGAAGCGCAGGAACTCAGCAAGCTTGCTGCGGTTCTGGGCATCCTCGTGAATACCGAGCTTGATGTTCTTGCCGAACGCCTCATAGAACTTCTGGAAGTTGTCCTTGTCCTCTGCAATCTCCGAGATGAGGTCAAGGCACTTCTTGACGATATTCTTGCGAATGACCTTGAGGATCTTGTTCTGCTGGAGCGTCTCACGAGAGATGTTCAGAGGTAGGTCCTCCGAGTCGACGATACCCTTTACGAAGTTGAGGTACTCAGGAATGAGTTCCTCGCAGTCGTCCATGATGAACACGCGGCGGACATAGAGCTTGATGTTGTTACGCTTCTTCTTCGTCTCAAAGAGATCGAAGGGCGCCCTATATCATGAAACGTTAGCGGCCGACAAGGGACTCAACAAAAACCGTTCAGCTTACCTCTTGGGGATGAAGAGGATTGCCTTGAACTCAAGCTGACCCTCGACAGAGAAGTGCTTGACAGCGAGGTGCTCCTCCCAGTCGTTCGTCAAGCTCTTGTAGAACGCCGCATACTCCTCGTTCGTGATGTCCTGAGGGTTACGCGTCCAAATGGGCTTCGTCTTGTTGAGCTCCTCGTTCGACACTTCCTTCTCCTTGATCTTCTTCGTCTTCTTCTTCTTAGTCTCCTCGTCCTCGACCTCCTCAATTTTGGGCTTCTCCTCGCCCTCCTTAGTCTCCTCAGCCTCGTCGTCCTCGACCTCCTACAGGAGCACAATACGTGAGCAACGGCACACACTATCAAAACGATAATGCTCACCTTCTCAACCTCCTTGGTCACAGCAAGCTGGATAGGGTACGAGATGAACTCGGAGTGCTTCTTAACGATCTCCTTGATCTTCTTCTCCTCAAGGTACTCAAGCTGGTCCTCCTTCAGGTACATGCGGATCTCGGTACCCCGACCAAGAGGAGGGTTGACGGTGTCCAGAGTGACGGTGAAGGTACCGCCAGCTGCGGACTCCCAGATGTACTGCTCGTCATCGTTGTGCTTGGTGATGACCTGCACACGCTCGGCGACGAGATACGCTGAGTAGAAACCAACACCGAACTGGCCAATCATGGAGATATCGGCACCAGAGCTGAGCGCCTCCATGAAACCCTATCGCAGAGAAGAGCATGTCAGCAACGAGCCGTGAACAGCACGCAAACATTACACACCTTGGTACCAGACTTGGCGATCGTACCAAGGTTGTTGATAAGATCTGCCTTCGTCATACCGATACCGGTGTCCCTCACGGACAGAATCTTGTTCTCCTTGTCGGGGGTTATGCGAATGTAGAGCTCCCGTTCAGTGTCGAGCACAGAAGGGTCGGTGAGGGAAGCATAGCGGATTTTGTCAAGAGCATCGGAGGCGTTCGAGATGATCTCGCGAAGGAAGATCTCCTTGTTGGAGTAGAAGGTGTCTGAGGCACGTCCGTTAGCACTCACATCTCGGTGGCGTACACACTGGAGACATACTGATGATAAGGTCGAGAAGCTGGGAGATCTCAGCCTGGAATCCGAATTGCTCGGTCTGCGACATTTTTGAGTAGAAGGGAGATAAACGCGTGCACGAAGGACTGCAAGTGGAAGACAAGCAAGTGAAGGAACGAAACGTACCAGGACTCTGTCTTTATAGGCGTTGCACAAAATGCTGTTTCCTTCTCGAATCTTCGACGCGTCGCCCTAACGCGTCTCGCTATTTCGCACGGGTTCCTTCGAGAACCTTCCACTGCCATCCAACTCGCTTTTCAACGCTAAGTCCAATCTTTGCTTGAGAAGTTCCATTTTGCGCCGTACAACATACACAGCGTACTGTAGATATATCCAAAGTGTAGAACACTCGAGGCTAGGTCATTGAAGGCGGTGTACTAGGTCGCTCCGCGACAAGGCCTCTCTTTCCACTGACCTGAGCCTTGAGTAACTCTATCATATGCTCTAGCTCAAGCACCTCATCTCGTAAGTCATTGTTGGACGCCCTCAGGGCTTTGTTATCCTGGACCAGCATTATTCGATCCTTGTTGAGAGCCTCCACTTCTGTAGCAAACTGCTGCCGTGCTGTGTCGTCCCTTTGGGCCAGGGACAGCCTTGCTTCTAGTTCTTGAATCTTCTGGCTTGCAGCACTGCAACGGTGCATATGAGACACAGCTTGCCTCCGACCAGCGCTACAACGTACCGTGCATTGTCTTCCATCTCTGCGTGTGTCTTCTCATACGCTTCCAAGCGCAGCTCCATCTTTTTGTACGTGCTGAGGAGCCCTTCCATTATCTGGGCCTGCTCGTTGCAGCGTTTCACGTCTTCATCCCTACAGGAACGATTCAGTCAAACACTACGGGGAGGACTGAACTTCCGACCAGAGGCGTTGCATCTTCGTGAGTTGGTCGATCCGTCGTTCATAGTCATGCAACCGGTCAATCTTGTGCTGATTTTCCTTGGTGGCAGTTTCTAGCTCAAAGACTCTCCTAGCAGCGTCCCCCAGTAATGTTTCTTGAGCTTCTAAATGCGCCTAGCAATCCCGGTGAGTATTACTGCAAAGGTGTTGATACGACTAAGTGTACCTTGGCTTCTTTGTTCTCATTTCGCAAGTTTGTTGCCTCAGCTTGCCAAGATTTCCATTTCTCCCGGAAGCTGCGGAGCTTATTCTGCTGTTCGGTATTCCAGTTCACGTACATTTGCTTCGCACTGTTCGATTGTTCTTTGTACTGCTTCAATTCGTTCCTGAGACGATTGACCTGAGTTTTATATTCTCGCAATTTGTTGTGCTTACAACAAATCACGGGTGAGTTGACAGAGCGGCGACGGAAGTCGCCCTACGTACCAGTCCCTGACGTTCAATCTCAGCACTCCGAGAGAGTATACGATCCTGGTGGAGACGACCGATATGCTTGGCGTTCTCCCGATTGACCCATGTCTCGAAGTTGAGCTCATTCCGCAAGAGCAACACCTCCCTCTGTAATGCCGAAATTGCCTGGACGACCTGACCAGGGTTCCCATGCTCCGTGGTGGTATCTTCACCCTCTCGAGGAAGGGATACAGACCTTTTGGATGGAGAACCGCCTGCACTAGGAAATAGTTCTGGCGGCCAGCCGGGCTCCATATCGACGATCTCGACGTCCTCGACGGAGTTGAGTGCCAAAGAAGTAGTTAAGATTTCTCGCAAGGATACGCGAGGGCGTCCTGGTGTCGTGCTGAGATCGATCATATGAGGTGTAACTGTTGCCACATTTTGGTCTTCCTCTGCTTGGGATGGGCCTTCGCCCTCGTCACCAAGAGCTCGGGCGCGCAATGCCAGCGACGCGCTCCGAACGTCCAGCATTGTGCATTCCCCTACGATACGAGAAACCGGATATTGCTCCCAAACTCGGGGCTCGGTGAGTTCCTCGGCTGCATCACTCCATAGCAGGCGAGGATGTAAAACATGCCCTCGCAGTATGGACTTGTACTGTGAGTCTGGTCATCCCGGTCATCGTCGAAGGTGGAACATACCTCACTCCTACTTTTTATCTCGTCTTCATCCAATATCTCGTCCCATGGCACGATGTATGGGCTCGGCAGATTGTGGCCATTTATGTAGGACATGGGGTTACGTAGAAATCGGATCGTATTGCAGGGGAACAGATAATAGACGTAAGTAAAGAAGTGATGGGGTGAAGGCGCAGATGAAGCGGTGAATGTCATTTCCAGTCTTTGCCAGTCTGTCTCAGGACGGAGCTGAGGAAGAGCTTCGACCGAACTAGCTTCTGAGACCTCTTGATCCGCATTCTCACCTGACTCGATGTCTTCAGATGGAGTGACGGGCGGTCGTCTTTCTTTCCAGCATATGGTCCGCGCCAGGATAACGAGAAGTGGGGGCAATATCGCTTTCAAGCCATCAGTGGCGTGCACTGCAAGTATTGGAAGAAGTTTCGAGATCACAGTAAGGCCACTGGTGCAAACAGTCGATGAGTTGTCTACAAGCAGTGACATTAACAGGGACGATAACAAAGGATGAGAAGCCAATACGGCTGCTGCGTGCGAAGGAAACAAGTCTTGAGATGCGCAACAGTTGAGCAGTACCAACAATTGCTGCCGCGATGAGGGCACGGCGAAAGACTCGTTCATTTCCGTAAAGAAATCCTAAGCAATAACACTTGATACGACAGAGTGAGAGCGAGACAATAAAGACGTACCTCGGGCTGACCAAGGCTATACTTTGCAAGAGTGTCCTCTAGGTTCCGTTTCCAGCATGTCCTCTTCCCTCTCTGCTCCTGGTCCAAGGCTGCCCATTCCAAGACGTCCTCACCCGATATCTCGTTATGAACGTCTAGCAAATATAGATCCATTAGACGCCGCCGAAAGTCTTTGATCTTTTCGTAGTAGTCATCAGTTCTTCTCTGGAGGGCTGATAAGATGAGCTCCTTTGCACGGTTGACGGTACCGTCGGGGAGCTTAGGGTCCCGCAGCGCAGGGCGGAGTATGATGTCGAACCAAGTAGAAATCAACGAGCAAGGGGAGAGAATCGGAGACAACTCCTGGAGTACGGTCAGAAATGAGTCCACATGCCGCGGCGATGTGTGGTCGACGAGGTCCTTGTGAATGGTGAGCAACTCGTCGTCCAGACGGGTCTGTAGGACGTCGGGCTCTGAGGACGTCGTGTATTCGTGGATGAAGGCATCAATAGCAGGCGATAGCTGGGCCGCTGGCTGAGCGTCGGAGGGGTCGTCGAGGAGCTGGCGCAACTGGCGAGACAGCTCGGACAGGGCCATGAAATGAGGACTCTGGCCAAGTGCCGGATGACGACATGCAATTTACTCCCGACCTCAGATCTTCGTCTGTCCCCTGTGGCGCAGTCGAAACGCCCAATAGGCGCCCGTGCCGGAAGATGCCGGCGAAGCGCCAGGTAACGTTAGTCGCCGTCAAAGACAGCGAGCACAGGTGGTCCCGTCCTATCAACTCCGGAAACGAAGGTGAGCTGGCTGCTATTTTGTGCTTCGGAGTCTACGGCACTCTTCAGGTCGCGATTCAGCGAGAGGAAGGGGTTGGATGCCTCGCTGCCACGTCGGATGTACGCCCATCGCTCAACCGCTGCTTTGTTCGATCTAGATGTCCGCCACAATCGAGGAAGTCCCTTCCGACCACTCCGAGCACGAGCACGATCACGACCATGACCACGAGGAGGATCCTACCTCGAATGCCGCCCTTGAGAAGATCCAGTCGCGTGCTGAACGGAAGGCCAGGAAGGCTCTCCTCAGCTTGGGCTTAAAGAAGGTGCCCGGCATCACTCGTGTTACGCTCCGGAGACCCAAGAATGTACGTGTTACGCACCTTGATACTGAGGACGACGCTCAGCGGATCTTTATACCGTCAGGTCCTCTTTGTTCTTGCTTCCCCTGACGTGTACAAGTCACCAAACAGTGACTGCTACATCGTCTTCGGCGAGGCGAAGGTGCGTGGTTGGCGGGGCATCCACTGTCTTGCGACGCTCATGTATCGGCTTGAAGATTGAGGACATGAACTCCCAAGCGCAGCTGTCCGCGGCTCAGCAGCTGGCGAGCAGCGGTGGAGGAGCTCCCGCGCTGGAGAAGTCGGGCGCCGGTGAGGAGGCGGAGGATGAGGATGACATTCCGGAGCTTGAGGCGCCTGAGGAGGTCGACGAGACTGGCGTGGACCCCAAGGACATTGACCTTGTCATGGCCCAGGTCAACTGCTCTCGCGCTAAGGCTGTGCGTGCATTAAAAGACAGCGGAGGAGACTTGATCAACGCTAGTGAGTTGTCTATGTTAACCTGCATATGCCCTGAAAGCTGATCTGCCTGCGTGTAGTCATGGCTGCCAGCGAGTGATAGTTTCGAGTTACTGCATTATGTTCTTCCGCTTTACCTATCGCATCGTTGCTATCTGACCCATAACACTGTTGGATCTAAATGCCTCAGGAGCACCCGCCAGGGTTTGCGGCAACAACTTGTCTGCGTCAATCCAGTATACATCCCTTCCCTCTGACCACGCCGACGCCTTGCCCTTTCGAGGGTGCACAATGCACATAGATGGAGATGGAAAGCTGCAAGGACGCCGTGATACAGGCTATCTAAGTCCGCCACCGTCGCAGCTCGACGTAGTAATTTGATCTTTCCCAACCACTTTGGCATACCTCCACGCCACTCATTCCTTCCATGGCCATGCTGTCTGTATCCCTGGGACCCACGTACAATCCCATAGCCTGTGCAGCGTCCGTCGCAAGTTGCTCCAACTCGCCCTTCGCAAACATATGGTAAAATCGATCGTACACCTTGGCCTTGGGCTTCAGCTCATCTTCCGAGCGTGCTGCCTCGTGCTGCCCTGCAGGTCGCTTTTCTTCCGGTGCAGCCGTACGATCCGAAAGTACCCATGGCACGAAGACGTCCACACCTTGCGGCTCTGTGGACGACTGATCCTCCGGCTGTGCGGATGGGATGACGCGCTTTGATTTGCTGTCTTGTTCAACTGCCCAGACATAGATCAAGGCTCTTCCATGATCAGGGGAAATGGAGTGCAGGAGGCTCTTCGATAGAAGAATATCAGCATTGTAGCACTGGCCGACTTGAGATACTCACCTTTACCGCGTCCCTGCGACGCGCAGACGTAGATAGGTGATGGATTGTTGCTATCGAAATTGCGTAGTCCTGTTCAGCGATCAGTAAGGATCGCTTTGAGGTGACGAGTGGAAAAGTGCGTACGAACGCTCCATGTCTCCAGGGAACGTCAAGCACGTCTCCCCATACCACTTCCCTGAGTTCCCCCCCAGCTCCTTGAGCTATACGTAGAAGGTTCCTACTCCTGTCCAGTCCGATCGTCCACAGCTGTCCTGGTCGGTCATAAGGCAGGGGAAGGTACTTCCCGTTTCCTGCACCCGAGTCTAATCCGACCCACCCAGTGGGAAGGCTCGAAAGGAATTCAGCTATTATGGGCCACGGCTGATGAATGGATCTGTACCAGTTGACCATTGCTCAGCGGACGTGACATACCTTGTACCGTGTCGAAGAGAAATGGCTGGCGATTTCGTCGTAGACGGCATGGACGTGCACGTCCTCGTACTCTCGAGGATTGCCGGACACCGACACCGCCCTGACGCTATTCGAGATGCTCATGTCCTGTATATGGGTTCTACGAGCTCGACGCGCAGACTAAGTGTTTACGAGGAATGATTGTCCGAATCTGTCCGATCAAATAATATCTCTCAATATTGCGTGCACAATAGTGGAAAAGCCTGCGGGTACAAGTAAACTGTAACGCTCATTGTACACAATCATGATCAGACATATCCCATCTCTTCGTCCAGAAGCTTTCGGAATCTACTGCCATCAAACGGAGGGAAGGGCACGATGTGACGAGTGTCGATCCGTTCTATCACCCCAGGCAGATCACTAGCATAAAAGCATGATCATTGCCCCGTTCGTATCGTCCGAAAGCTTCGAACTCACGGAATAGACGACGAATAGAGATGACCGAGGTCCGCTAGAGCGTTGGCCAGCTCTTCCTGATGGTTATCCAAGAGAGTCGGGTTAGGTACCACAATCAATGCCTTCCCCAGTCTCAGGACATCCAGTATAGTTCCCGAGCCTAAATTTTAGATAATAGCGGTACCTAGCAAAGGGCAGATACACTACCTGCATGACTGATAACTAAGTCTGCCCGTGCATAGTCTTCTCGTAGCGTAGGCTTGAATCTCCAGACTTCGATGCTGACGCCGGCGTTGGTTAAAGTTGCTACATCTTGCGCAGAAAACAGTTCTTGTACAATCTTAGAATGACCGCATTGGATAGTGAGTTCCGTATAACCTCGAGAGCGCAAACTCTCCAAGACCGGAGTGGATAGAGAGGCTTGCACGAGCGGGTCGAAATGCGTCGATCCCACAGTGACGAAGGCGCGCATGCTCAAGTCATCATGATACAGCGATCATTGATTTACCATCTAATCTGCTTACGACCTCCGCCATGGGCTACACACTCTGCGTCCTAGGTCTCTGCACGATTTATTTGATTTCAACGTCTTTCTAACTTACGTCCAGGATGTGGAACGATGGGCATTGCCATACTCTCCGGAGTGGTCGACAGCCTGGAAGCTCGTAATACCACGATCCGACCGCCTCATTCCAAGTGGGAGGTGCATACCCCAGGAACGATGACTCCAGCGGAGTCATCGGAGGATGATGCCTCATTACCGTCTCGCTTCATTGCCTGTGTAACGAGGACCGAGAGTGCAAAAAAGCTCAAAAATGTCTTCTCGGCTTTGGGCCCCATAGGGACGAAGGTGGAAGTAGTCACTGGCCAAAACTTGGAGTCCGTCAGACAGTCGGACGTTGTGATATTATGGTACGTCCGTAATTCCTCTCTTGATATGCCAAATCACTTATGAAAAGTTTGAGGGAATAGCTGTAAACCCCAGCAAGCCCAGTCAATCCTGAGTGGGCATGAAATGCAAGAAGCCCTCGCAGGGAAGCTCCTCATTAGTATCCTTGCTGGGGTGACGATCCCTCAAATGTCTGCATGGGTACTTCCTTCCACTACTGTCATACGTGCGATGCCGAATACACCATGTAAGGTATGATCGTCAGTGGTCGTCGGTATGACTGCCTTCATGAGACCACTAGATTCGTGAAGGCATGACGGTGGTCAGCGCTTTGCCAGAATCGTCGGATGTGGACCTCCAGCGCTCCGTTATCCTCAATATATTTTCGTCGATCGGACGCTGCCGTTTCCTCGATGAAAAGCACTTCGACGCGTGCACAGCACTCTCCGGCTCTGGCCCAGCGTTCGCGTGCATATTCCTGGAGGCCATGGCCGACGGAGGTGTTATGATGGGTCTTCCCAGAGCAGAGGCTCTTGAGCTTGCCGCGCAGAGTACGTTCGGACTCCGCACAGCCCTACGTGCACCTCTCATGTGTGCTTCACAGCTCTTCAAGGAGCTGCTCGTATGACCTTACAGGCGGGTGCTCATCCTGCTCAAATTAAAGACACTGTCACGAGTAAGTTTCTTGTATATCATAGATCGCCATGATACTGAACGAGCGGTACAAAGCACCCGGGGGTTGCACCATTGCCGGGTTACTGGCTCTGGAGGACGGCCGCGTAAGATCGACCATTGCTCGTGCCATCCAGATAGCGACTGAACGCGCGAGCGAGCTTGGACAACCCGCCAAGCATTGATGACACTAGGGACAAAATCGCGGCACATACATTTGCATCGATATATCACATATATTGAGACGAGCAGGAGATAGACTGTACAATCCACTAAACCAAAAAATGTGTGATTGTAACCCACTTGCATAATCGATGCCTCCATTATCTGAAGCATCGCCAAGGAGTGGGTCGCAACACAATCAATATTGCTCCCATAAAATGAGAATGGTCATGTGGTAACCAATGCCATCCAGAGTGTTGAGGAGCGTCTTTTCCCCAAGGAATTTACGCACAGATCAGACATACGGAAAGAGAGGATCATTGTATTTGCAAGACTGTATCTAGGAAGCAACAAATCAGTGAAGACTCTACAAGCAACGGAATAGCACGGCATACCTATCGACTGACACCATATCCCGAATATCTTCACTGAGATTGTCGTCCCTCTGTGAACCTCCTTCTCCATCGAGGGTCCCTGTGAAGGTCATCTCGTCTCAAGCGAAGTGCAGAAGTAGGCAAAAATGAAGGACATGTCCATCTTGCTCTGAAGAATGAACGCAACGCCGTAGACAGTGCAGCGAGACGTCAAAGTGAGAGAGAGCGTTGTAGCAGTGGAATCCGACTTCAGGCAGCAGGACGATGAACAGGTAATATTGCGAGAGTATTGTACAAATGCGAGCAACTGGGACACCCATCAGATCCAGGATGACTGCTGAACAACAACAAAACTCACAAAAGTAGCGGGCCAGACAACTTCACCGGTCTGGAAGAACGCGACAGTTAGCAAGGGATAATTAACAGCAACCTATGAACCAACATACAGAACTCGTGTGTCTCGTCTCCTCTGCGAACTGTTTGCTGGCGGCGAAGATTTATGTGAGCAGAACGTGGGAAATATACCAAACAACAACATACCTTCCACGCCTCCTCGAAGTCCCCCGGCAAAATGACGTAACGGTTCTTCCGCACAGCTAATTCGTCGTCCAGTAAATCGAGCCCCTACATGAATAGACGACAACTGACCTTGCAATCCAGCAGCCTGACATATTGAAGCAATTTCAGCCGAAGACAGTCGATCTGGTCGCGAGACGTCTAATTTTGACGGGCAACCTCAGTCAAGGAATACCGAACGGAGGACCATCACATACAGTCTTCCAAGTCAACATCCGGCCCTAAGTTCATCTTGCTGGTGCAAGTTTGGAATATAAGTCGACGTTCTCGGCGAGACGGTAAAGGGAATTCAATCTTGCGGTCCAAGCGTCCTGGACGGAGAAGAGCAGGATCCAGAGTATCCGCACGATTTGTAGCCATGATAACCTACGGGCATCAATTAACTTCCATTGTGATGCATCCATTGACCGCCTTACCTTCACATTACTGCCCTGATCGAAACCGTCCATCTGATTGAGCAGCTCAAGCAGAATACGCTGGACCTCCCGATCAGCGCCAGTTTGCGCATCGAAACGTTTGGTGGCGATGGCGTCAATCTCGTCTATGAAGATGATCGCCGGCTGGTTCTCCCTAGCGAGACGGAACACATCTCGGACCATACGCGGCCCTTCACCGAGGTATTTCTGCACGAACTCGGAACCCACGACTCGGATAAACGCGGCTGTTGTGTGGTGTGCGACGGCTTTCACTAACATCGTCTTTCCGGTACCTAACAAACGTTAAGGCACTATTCCAGAGCTGGTGGTGGGGTATTGCCTACCTGGCGGGCCATACAACAAGACACCCCGGGGAGGGTCAATTCCGATCTTCTTATACAAATCGAAATGGGTTAATGGCAACTCGACAGCCTCCCTAATCTCCTGCTTTTGCGCGTCCATGCCGCCGACGTCTTGGTATGCAACGTCGGGCTTCTCTTCCTGACCCAGCATGCTGATGGAAGAATCTGCCTCCGGTGGGAGAATGTCGACAAGTGCATTGGAATGCCGGTGGAGGGCAACGGACGAAGAAGGCTTCAAAAGCTCATGGTCGAGGGTAGACAGTATTCGCACAACGTAGTTGGAGCCAGTCGTGGATCCCACAATGCCGGTGTTTTTGTCTATTGGCTCCAAGAACTGCCCAATGACCAGAGGCACGGACTGGATCCTTTTCACCTCCTCTTGTGCGCGGATGAGTTCGCGTTTGAGATTCGCCTGCTCGTCCTTAATGTAGCTCTCTTGAATCTCAAGCATCTCGAGGTGCCTGGCAAGCTTCTTGTATTTGACATACAGATCTTCCTCCTGTAACTCCTGCAGGAGGGAAGTCTTTTCCGTGACCACCGACCCAAACGTCGGTTCCTATGGTCGTGTAAATAAATGATGCATATATGAAAGCTCATGTACAGACCTCCTTTTGTATCTCAATGCCTATCTCATCCATGGCGAAAGCTAGTCGAAGCGAGCGGCTTGTAGAAGAGAGCGCGAGGGTAATGCACGTACTATGCAAGATGACGCGTCGCGTTCACTTGGGACATGGTCGCTGATCGTGCGAATTTGCTCACGCGTTTTGTTTTACGAGACAGAATCGAAAGCAGAAAGGCCACTCCATCCTGTATCTGACCAGGCAGTGACCTGCCGGTGCCATGGCTCACGTCGTGCAGAGCTTGGACCAGCCCTCCAATTACAAAGACTCGCAAACACGAGTCGATAGACAGAAACAGAACGAATTGCTAGCGAAGTCGAGCACGTTATACGTACGTGGAGTGGACATGTTAGTCTGCTATGCAACACATACTAATTGTAAACAGGTCGGTAATTTGAGTTTCTACACAACAGAAGAACAAATATATGAGTTATTTACCAAATGTGGTAGCCCTGAAGATGGAGGTGGAGTGAAGCGCATAATCATGGGCTTGGACCGCAATACCAGGTTCGTTCCTGGTCGACTGAGGCGAAACAAGTAGCTGATATCGCGTCTTCAGGACACCTTGTGGTTTCTGTTTCGTCGAGTACTATACTCACGAGGAAGCATTGGCTTCCATGAGATACATATCCGGCACGAAGCTAGACGAACGTATTATCCGGTGCGACCTGGATCTTGGCTATAAGGATGGCAGGCAGTTTGGCCGGGGGCGGAGCGGGGGACAGGTAAAAATATATATGTACTGTTCTCTTTCGTGCTATGCTGAATGTATACACAGGTGCGTGACGAACACAGACAAGATTATGATCCTGGACGCGGCGGATGGGGTGCGCAAGCCCAACGGTTGGAGATCGAGAGGAGAAGAGAGGTGGAAGAGCGCTATGCAGACGCCAACGGAATGGCAGCTGGTGGAGGAGGAGACTGGAAGGAGGCAAATGTACCCGTCGCTCCAGAGGCAACTCTCAAGAGAGGCCGCTCGCCCGAAGATGACGGGAGTAATGCGCGAGGAGTAAGTCCATTCCTCGGTCTTCCAGGTCTCTTTGTTAATTTTCTCGTCAGGGCCAGCGAGCACGGGTGGGCGACCCAGATCCGGATGCAGAGAGGATGTAACTCGATTATCGTTCAACCTAGTTGTACTTGGTCATGTGTAGTATACAGTAGATCCGACATACCATTGTGGCTCGCCGGGTGTTCATATGAGGAATGCAATTGATGGGTTCAGTAAATCACTTTTGCTTTCATGAGGTATCGCCCGCCCCATGCTTCTTGATCGAAGTATGTCATATGCACATGCCGTACGAATCGATGGGCCTCCGACACTGAAGCCAGACGAACGAGGTATCGTGAACTTGGCACCTTTTCGTGCCTGGCGACAGATTAGTACATGTGAATGGAGGCTAGCAGCGCAATATGGCCTTACTGAGCGACGTGGATAACCTCCTTGTCGCCCCGAGTCATGGATGCGAATTCAAACCCATCGAAGTACGCCTTGACCTTTTCAAGCTCCATTTTCGAGGGCAGACCAAAGACAACGACGTTCATCCCCGATTGTGACGGCGGTAACCCCCCGCTTGGACCGTTTCCAGAGATGACGCCACGTTCAGCTGCTTCTTCGACTCCTTTCGCACCTCGGGATCTTCGGGCTAGATCCACGCCAGGTGTGGACACGGCACGTACTGTCATGGCAGCCATGGTTGACGAGTCGAGACGCTCCAATGCTGTTTGCACGAGGTCCGGCGATGCAATCTTCACATACGCGCGGCCTGTAGGCTTGAACCCATTGTAGTCAATAGCAACTACGCTCGCGAATGCTCATGTCAGCCCTATCCTTACAAGGCTTCATGGGGGATGCTCACCGCCAGTTACGTTCTCCACCCTATTTCGAGCAATTAATCTAAGGACGTCGGAAGGCAAGGCAGTCTTTGGAAGGCCTCGTAGTTGTACATGGGTTCCTAGGACCGTTCGTCAGGGATGTTTGCTTTAGTCAATCCACAAGGTAGAGCCACACATACTGTCTTCCGCGACGGCGTTACGACCGGCATTCAGAAACCCTTGACGCAGAGACTTTCCGCCAGCGCGCGCGGCAGTGTTCATTTGAAAATTTCTGTCAACACCAGGTATCTGTGGTGGTCTAGCATGCACCCTGGCTCTAAAACGCAGCAGGTGGGTAGCCTCTGTAAACTCGATCCTCGACTTCTGTCGATCGCGAAGACACGTGGCTAACACACGGTTCCCAAAATAGACCCCGCTTTCATTGAGACTTGCCACCCTGCGGCAGTACTAGCACTTACTTACCTTTCTGTCCTCTCGAAATGTCTACCAGACGTGACTACCCGAGGCGGGACGTGAGTCGGGAACGCGAATACAAAGATCGGGAACGCGACCGTGTCAGAGACCGTGATCGTGACTACAGGGACAGAGACCGTCGGGGTGGCGAGTATCGCGATGGAGGACGGAGACATAGTCGTTCGAGGAGCCCTCCGCGTAGAGGCGACAGGGATCGCCGGAGAGGTAATTACGCAACCAGCTGCTTCTATTTAAGTGGCATTAACAATTGTTGTGTCGACGTACGCGACAGACGTCAGGGACTATGACCGAGACCGCGGCGACGATAGAAGGGACAGAGGCCCTCGAGACGATCCTCGACGCGACAGCAGATATGAACGTGATAGACCCACTAGAGGTGAAGCGAGTAGAAGGGATGTCCAGGACATTAGAGACAAAGACGGTCGTCCTGCTGATGTCAGGGAAAGCCGACCTCCCCCAGAACGCTCAGAGTTGAAAGATCCAACCGCACCCCAGTCAAGATCTGGTAAGCACTCCAGATATATGCCATGAATATATACGACTGATGCTGTACTTGAGAATCAGTCCCTGAAACGTCTAAAGCATTGCGTTCGATTGGCCGAGATGAGTCCACTGAGCCTGCAGATGGCGCAGAAGAGGGTGAAGCTATGGATGATGCCACGAATGACGATGATGCAGCTATGATGGCTATGATGGGTCTTACTGGGTTTGGGACAACCAAGGTTAGTGCTGGTCTCTGTGGCTGAGGCGTATACCTAACATGCTTTTGCAGGGCAAGCACGTGGAAGGTAACCAGGAAGGCGCTGTGGACGTCAAGAAAATGAGGACTTGGAGACAATACATGAATAGGTCTGTCATACCGATATATATTGTTAGATATTGTGCTGACGCGGCTATAGACGCGGAGGGTTCAACAGGTTAGTGTTTACCGCAGATCTATGTTTTTCCGACGTTGATATCCCTTCCCCAGGCCTCTGGACAAGATCAAATAGACCGGTTGAAATAATGTCAACGTCTCGGTACCTCTTTCTTTTGCCCTGAGCCTCCCTCCCCCCAAAAAAACCAATAAATAGTTAGTTGAGTGCCCCTGCTTTACTCGCCCTGATTTCCTACATATGCTCAGCCGTATAGCCTACTACAGGTCCCTGCAGTGCTGGTCAACTAGTCCTGTTCACAGCTTTGCTTTGTATTATACGTTTCTGTTGACCGCAAACTGTGGCATGGTGGCTGATCCACTACCAGATTCTCGAGACTCATCACACCCGAATCTTTGACAGAGGGAACAGTTATCGTTGCAAGAACTTGTAAGAATAAACACCGTGGATACTGTACAAACATGGGACGTGAACAAATGGCAGTCCGCTGTGCGATATCATGAAACTCCTGCAGATGAGATATCTCTACAAAACCGCGCGGCACAACCACTGCGCGATTAGAACCCGTGCACTTTGATGGTAGCCTTGGGTATCCCTTCCTCAGTGAGGAAATTGGAGATCTTGAGCCGTTGGTCGCCCTGAAGTTGGATGACTTGACCCATCTCTTCGTCCTCGACGAGAGTGCCATTGCATGCGAACTCCTGCACGAAGGATCAACGGACGCTCGAATACGAACTATTGAAAGCAACCTACCTTCTTGAAAGCCTTTAGAAGCTTCTTCGCATCATATTCTGAGGCGACAGAGGTCAGATTTGCACGGCGGGTCCGTACGGACAACGTGACTCACCTTTAGGCAAACCCTGAAGAGTAGTCAGAGTCTTCCTTCCATTTCTCTGCTGAATACGAATGTGGATGTAGTTCTGTTGCGATCCGACGTCTTTAGTGCTACCGAGAACGTCTCCCTCGTCCGCAAAGGGGTCTGAAGAGGAGGGGGAAGAGGAGTCAGTCCCAGGCGCCCGTGATCAGATAAGAGCACGGTCGCGAGCTCCCATGCAGCACTCACCGAAAGTGTTGAGATTCTGCACGCTCATACAATAAGGAATAGAATACAGAAAATGAGGACTGAGTGGGGATCGAGAACGGTTGGAGTGACGGAGGTTGAGGTACAGAGATGAGAACGGTTGTAGACCTTATATAGTCAGACTAGTCATTACATACCCATAACATTATGTAATCGATAGCTTCTCCCACCGTGAAACTACAAGAACGTCCTGAACAAGACCACAACAAAGACTACGACTGGGCTTGTGGGTCCTCTATTCTATCAGCACACAACAGTCCTCCCGTTTTTATGGCAACAATCACAACAGACAGCGTAAAGAAAAGAAAGAGGCCGCCCACATTCCAACACCTCCCGGAGAATCGAGGTACGCTGGATATTATTTTACGCCCGTTCGGGCATGCTCTTATAATTCGCCCTAGCAAAAAAGCTCAAGAAAGCATGGGTCGAGACCCAAAAGATCAAGAGCAAATGGAAGGCAGAGAAGCGCAAGACGCTACAATCTTCCGTTGCTCAGCGGGCTGATACACAAGACCTTGAGCAGCTTGCGCATGGTCGGGCTGGCAAAGGTCAGGAACCACAAGATATCACGCCCGACGCTGCTGGAGACTCGGAAGAGGAAAGCGAACAATCCCCTGATGAACTGGTGGCGGAGCCGCAGTATCCACTCTCGGAGTCGGTACATCGCTCCAAGGCGCACCAAGCATCGAAGCATCCTCATCCGTCAGGCCCTTCGGCCGCTGCAGCACGTCGGCTACCAGAGTCTTCTCGGTCAAGAGGTCGGGGTGCTCGCGCGGTACGGGGTAACAGCACAGCTTGCAGAGGACGCAAACGCCAGCCTGATATGCGACAACGCATGAATAACCTCCTGGACAAGATCAAGCGTGATTACGCGTGACAATTGCTACCTTGCCAGAGAAAGCAGAGAAAGCAGAGAAAGCTCAAGTATACGATACAACAAGTTGCCGTACATACTCTCTGGTCAACTCTCTGTTTTCTTATCCAATTCCGCCCCTGATCCCCCTTCTGCCTGGCTCTCCTTCTCCTTTTCATCCGTCGCGTGCATAACTTCTGTTTCGCTACCTTGGGAGGACGGGACGAACCTCTCCTCTAATGTTCCAAATAAGGGTTTCGATGGTTCCTCATGCGGCAGCTCAGTAACGGCTGACAGCGCAACAGGACGGTCACTCATGTGGCCAGGACTAGGATCGTCTAGTTCGTCAACCAAGCCAAGGACCTTCTGCTCAGTGTCACTCGGCCCCAGGACGGCTGGTTCATCATTAACCGCGGCTCCAGGGTTATCAACAGCTGTAAGAGCCAGAGGTGACGGTGGCGGGCTGCGAGATTTTGATCGCCTGGCGTCTTCATGAAGAAAGGGGATTGGGGAGAATAGAGGTGTGGCGGGGGCGGATGCGATGGGCGTAGAGCTCACTGCAACTGAGATGGAGGATATGGAATTTTGTGTCCCAGTAGTGGGTAGCGGGAATGCATCCCAGCTAGAAGTCACTAGTAGCGACTTCTCAACCGCTCGCAGATACTTCCCTATTGTTCGATAGTGCTCTTTGGGCCGCAAACAGAGCTCGCAGACACGCTGTATCGTGAAGGGTGGATTGCTGTTAAAGGATTCGTGAGCGAATGACAGTAGGAAACAGTAAACGATACTGAACTCTTCGAAGTCATGTAATTGCGCGAATATCGTTTCCTTCATCTCATCTGCCTCTTCTTTTGAAAGATGGACCTTTGGAATGACATTGGGATTGTTTTCGTCTCGGGGACGAGGGGCAAAAGGGGGAAGCTTCAGACCGCCCGATGTGGACGGCCGAGGTGAGAAGTCATGTACTGACGACAGATCCACGAGGGGATTCCCTTCCGACAGATACGTGTCGATGTTCTACCTTGCGTGGTGAATTAGAGCTAGAAGACGAAGCGTATACACAACATGCCTGGCTTATCTTATACTTTACGATATCTCTCAGTTTCGACCATGTCGTCCTTCGTGTTATGCCCTATGAGGACGACAGTACAACTTTTGGGGAACTTGGACGCACTCGACAACATCGGTGGAAGCAATCTGATTGAGGATGGAATCATACTCTGCAAGTCTGATGAGCATGCGCCACGGCGGAGACCGCAGAACTCGCGCACCTTCTGACCACTCGAAGTCAGCGGGGAGCGCGTACAAGTCGTTGATCGACATGTCCGGAACAACACCGACAAACTTGCTCTTGTCGCTTTGTAATATTCGTATGGGGTGTGGCAATCTTTAGCGAGGAGACTCGACGCGTCTTGGTTTGGCGCGTAATCTTCGCGCGACGCGGTTGCTGCGCGAGAGTTGTACGGAAGCAGTTGTGCGGAGGTCATGCTGTGCGACATTGGGCCGTGTCGCCTTGCTCTTACGAAGGGATTTATTCCCGTTCTCGGTTTCCTCAGGCCCCACGTACTGCGTAATGTGCTAGGCAGCCCTACGCATGTCTTATTCTCGCCTTCCTTCTCCGTCACGACCATCGTCCCCTATTGACAATATTCCCCTTCAACAAGTCGGATCGCCGCCACAATATCCCCCACAGCCTTCCAACATGAACCTCTTCAGAAGAAATTCCGGGCGTTCCAGGACTGACAGGTCGAGGCTGAAGCAACTCGCCGCTTCGTATGGACCTGACTGGTGAGTATCCGCTGCGCCACCCGTCCTCCTTAGCTCATTGTTCTGTAGGGCGGTAACAATCGTGGTGGCGTGCGTCCTAGCATATTTTCCCGTCCAGGAGGTAAGGCTAACTGTGCCGGCAGTGCTATATTCTTCGCGATCGACAATGTTGAGGGATTCAGGAGGGAGTTCTCCTTGTCGGACACATCGTGAGACTATCTCCATATCCTCGGAGGGTGTCACGATCTGATGTTGAGCCAGATTGCGGCACCCGTATGTATGCCTTGACCTGTAGGTTGAGCTAGATTGACGTGACTTTGCAGGTATGCTGTCCACGAGAGAGTGCCTGTGCGTGTTACCCAGTCATCTTGCCAGCCATGTAACTGATCGTGCCACAGCCGTTCGCTCTATACATGATTGCGATCGTGTCTCCCATAGTCCTGGTGCTCGCCATCAATCTCCTGACGGTCCGATCATTCTGGGATGCCCATAATAGTCTTTTGGGATGTACGTAGGCATGTTCTTCGGGCATGGATTATACTCACAAACTTCCAGTGGTGTTGGGTTTGGCTATCACTGGAACAATAACTCAATTTACGAAGCTTACTGTCGGGCGCCCTCGACCAGGTAATCGTGTTTCCCTCCGAATTATGAAAGATTCTCATATCGCCCACCTGTAGATGTTATAGATCGTTGTCAACCTGTTCCTGGATCCGCGGATCCCATCTACAAGTTGTCCAATTCTAGCATCTGCACTCAGACGGATGCGTACATATTGAAGGATGGCTTCAGAAGTTTCCCTAGCGGTCATTCGAGTCGTAAGTTGGGTTGCTCGAGACTGAACTTAAATGTGATTACTGTTTTCACGCTTCCCAGTTTCGTTCGCAGGTCTGGGTTTTCTGTCTTTCTACATTGCTGGCAAATTACATCTGTTTGATAAGAGAGGACATGCTGTATGATTCACTGATCCTGGAACCAGAATGCCAAATAGCTGACATTCCTCTGCACAGCCAAAAGCGTGGATCTCCCTGGCGCCGTTGGCCGGTGCCGCGATGGTGGCGATCTCTCGTACCATGGATTACAGACGTAAGTACACCTCTCCTTTCCCACGTACCGATAGTCTGACCTTTCGTTTCTAAGACCATTGGCAAGACGTTCTCGTGGGTAGCATACTTGGCCTCGTCATGTCCTACTTCTCCTATCGGCAGTACTACCCGCCTCTGTCCTCGGAATTCTCCCACCGGCCTTATTCGCCACGGATCCAACGCGAAGGCGATGTACTTCCATTGCACGGCGGAGGCGGTCTCCCCTCACTACCGCCTCAAAATGAACCACCATCAAGCTACAATGACCTGGAGGAAGGAGCGGTGAACGCTGGCACGGTTCCGAAGATCGAACCCGGACCTTTACCCGAAATCTGGAAAGCCGGTAACGACGGCGGACACGATGCCCACTATTCAACCCTCGGACATGAGAGGACGTCGTCTGAATGATGCAGGCTTCACATTTTATTTGAACGTACGGTAACTCTCCACGGACTTGTCATTACCATCGTACCAAGATACATAAAATGTCCATGATGTATCTCTCACACATCGGATAGCCATAAGCAAGGGGTGGACAATAATAAAATTTTAGACCGCATGATAGGAAATCCTGCTAAGGTCCCAGAGGCCCCCCCCTCCCCCCCCGTGGGAGCGTCCCACGGTACCATATCGGGAAGGTAGGTCCCAGGCACGTCCAGGTTAGGGTTTGCTTAGTCATCTTTCAGTGCGCCCACACGTCACTGTATTGTCACACTATATGTTGTCACGCTTTATGTTTTCTTCCGTGCAATGGCCAAGGCGAGGTTGTCCTGGCTAATAAAGCCCTGTAACCCTCACTAGCAAGCAGTTTTAGTACCACCTGTACCGTATCTCTGCCATCAGGGCTGTCACAGAGCCAAATCTATTTTTAATAAATTCCTGTTAAGGCCCTCGAGACCCCCCCCTCCCCCCTTCATGCGGTCTCGGCTTCTCCCGGTGTCCACCCCTTGGCCATAAGGTGACGTTCGCGGCTGGGCAGCCACAGCTGCACCAAATGCGGTAACTGCCACAACTGTACAGTAGTACCTCGTAGTCCCACGGTCGGCCATTTCTCCTGGTAGACCTTTCGCCACCGCCGTCGCCACCTTCACTAGTCTGCAATGGAGAACGATCAGGTGTGTATCGCTTCGCTAACGGCGAAGAATGACTTTCTGAGTGGATATTAGGGCATCCTCGTCGACCTTTACGTCCCCCGCAAATGCGCGGCCACTAGTATGTCTAGCTTAGTCTGGTTCCAAGCATCAGCGTAACCTGCTTCTCTCCAGACCGCCTTATCACGTCCAAGGACCACGCCTCCGTGCAATTCAGTGTGGCGGACGTCGACGCCAATGGACGGGCTCTGTCCACATCCACCTCCTTCGCTCTCTGCGGTCAAGTCCGGGCTATGGGCGAGAGCGATGATTCGATCAACCGGTTAGCGACGCAGGCTGGCTGTAAGTTTAT
>NW_006920412.1:1521428-1543936 GCF_000344685.1 Gloeophyllum trabeum ATCC 11539 | reverse complement strand
ATGTTGTCTACGCTTTATGTTTTCTTCCGTGCAATGGCCAAGGCGAGGTTGTCCTGGCTAATAAAGCCCTGTAACCCTCACTAGCAAGCAGTTTTAGTACCACCTGTACCGTATCTCTGCCATCAGGGCTGTCACAGAGCCAAATCTATTTTTAATAAATTCCTGTTAAGGCCCTCGAGACCCCCCCTCCCCCCTTCATGCGGTCTCGGCTTCTCCCGGTGTCCACCCCTTGGCCATAAGGTGACGTTCGCGGCTGGGCAGCCACAGCTGCACCAAATGCGGTAACTGCCACAACTGTACAGTAGTACCTCGTAGTCCCACGGTCGGCCATTTCTCCTGGTAGACCTTTCGCCACCGCCGTCGCCACCTTCACTAGTCTGCAATGGAGAACGATCAGGTGTGTATCGCTTCGCTAACGGCGAAGAATGACTTTCTGAGTGGATATTAGGGCATCCTCGTCGACCTTTACGTCCCCCGCAAATGCGCGGCCACTAGTATGTCTAGCTTAGTCTGGTTCCAAGCATCAGCGTAACCTGCTTCTCTCCAGACCGCCTTATCACGTCCAAGGACCACGCCTCCGTGCAATTCAGTGTGGCGGACGTCGACGCCAATGGACGGGCTCTGTCCACATCCACCTCCTTCGCTCTCTGCGGTCAAGTCCGGGCTATGGGCGAGAGCGATGATTCGATCAACCGGTTAGCGACGCAGGCTGGCTGTAAGTTTATAGTCTGTTGCATATGAGTGCAGACTAACTGATTGCTGATGGATATTCGATAGTACTCCGGAACGTCTGGTCGTACCAAAAGTAGAGCTCCATTCTGTCACTGCTTGTCTGTATTCTTTAGGCATCTCTCCGTGCATCTCTCTGTTATTGCATTGCGATCGTTCATGGGCTTGAACGAACCACAACGGGATATGAATCCCGCGCTCGCGTCTGAAGTGTCAGCCTTGCTCTCAAAATCATTATGACTGTCTGCTGTCCACAGTCTAGTTCAGTTGCCGCATCGCGCCCAGGGATGGTCGAGAGACAGATGATTCATACGTCCCCTTTCTATACGACCTGACGCTGTTACAAGTGCCATCTCTTGCGCTCACGGTGCGGTGTTGGGGACCAATTGGGGACCGTACAGTGTGAGGCAAGTGTGAGGCGCTCAAAACCGACCACTCGGCAATAGGCGAGCCGCGGATCCTATCACGATCGTGAGAAAAGACTTTTAGGTCCCGAAAACCAGACCAATCGATTCCTTTTCACGAGAGCTTTCGGGCCATCTGATTATTTTCTCGAAATTCCCACGTTTAAGAATTTAATCCTTCACATATTTGAATTTGGGTCGGAGATGCAGCGGAGCTACCAAAAAGGGAAGCTTTGTAATCACGGCCAGGGTAGCCGAGCCACGTGCCTGGCTAGGGTTAGGGTGAAGGCACTACTTGCTCTGGACGTGTGGGACACTCACTATCGCAGGAATTCCATCGGAGACCCCCATTCCGTATTATACAACCATATTGAGTGATCAGGACGCAGCTGGCTCCCAAATAAATGAGGTTACGCTCGGCGACCCCATATTTGAACGCTTACGTACGCACCGATAAAAATGAAAATGCAGGATTACGCATCTTTTTGCCAGGTTTATGTTTCAAATCTTTTTCTCGCCGCCTACGGCGGCATAATTAAGGTGCCACAGAGGTGCCGATTCTTAGTGACATACACTGTAGGCAGCGTTTATTTTGATCGACAAGGCCGCGCACGTGGCATTACGACATCATTGGCTGGCTGTGTCTTGCACCGAGAGAAGGCGGCGGGCGTCAGCCACTGGCAGGACTTGCTGCGGCCACAGTCTGGAGGTTCAATTCGACTACGGACGCGGCTATATATCTCGTTCAATGGGCTCGTCCCCGCAGTCGTCGCCTTTTGACGGAACCCTGTCTACTATCTCTGTGGACTCTGTAAGGCTCTGAAACCCGTACAGCGCTTGCCACTCCTTATCATCTCGAACCAGTCAGACTCGATGGTAGAGATCAAGAGCGAAGGTTTGTCGGGATGCAATGGCCCCACACAAGAGCAGGACAACCCTGAAGATAGCAAGTATCGCTTATTGTACAGTAAATCCAAAGTTTACGTGAATCCTACCGCGTACGCCAGGGATAACATTCCCGGCTTCGTCACCTTGGTGAAAAGAGTGAGCAGCAGTAAATGGTCTCTTAATGCACGGGCTATAGTTTTGCACAGGAAGCTGCCAATCCGACGTACTTCCTGGCGTGGATCCCAGAGAACTTGCTCAATGAGAAAGGTCCCGGTGAATGGGACAAATTCGTCAAGGTAGAAGAGAAAGCTGCGCTGGACGAGGAAATTGACGGTAAGACTATCCTATGGTGCTACCAGTTGTAATTTCTTATCCCTTCCGAGATGCTGTGTTAATCGACCTTCCTACGTCGAGACCGGAGTCGTATGCCTTCTCTGTTCCCATCACATCCATATACTCTCTCATTGTAAACCCACCGACGTTATCATCATGGCGTGAGTCCTCTTTCATAGTTGACTTGCAGATGCTGAAGATTACGCAGACGGATCTATTGCCATAAACTTGATTAATGGGACCACACTGCCTACTTTACATTTCCACGATGATGAGTCGAAATCCTTTACATCCAGCCACGTTGCCACTTCACCGGTCACAAGACGCAACCCTTCTTCGTATCCGCCTCCTCCCAACGAAGCAAGTCTAGGAACGAAATCCTCGACTTGGGGAGGTGAAGACTTGCTAGCGCGGTTGCGCGCCTACTGCCATCTTATGCGTTCGAATCTGCAAACTAACTTGTACTTGGTTGACCCTTCCAAGGCGGACATTGAAACGCATTCCACGCAGATCTTCGACGATGACGCAGTCGATGATATTCTAGCTACCTCTTCTTATGCTGACTCTCACTCGCCCATTCCCGCCCACAGGCGGCCTCGACCGCTTCCCACATCCGCCGCCTCACCACCCAATCCTTATTCGAACCGCTCATCCATCTTGCATCGATCCCTTCAGCCTCCATCGCCTCGGTCTCAGCCGCCTTCGCAAGCTCGTACTGCCTTGCTTCAATCCTTTTCGAACATCACACGAGCTACTAGACACGCTGCTCAGAATATACTCTCTCATCCTCTAGCTAAACCAATTGTACCGCATCTACCTGATCCCGTCAAGAGTTTTGTGAATGCCCCTGGAGAATGGAGCAGTTGGGTAGAGAAGAGTGGGGTTGGGGAGTTCGAAAGCGCCCGTGTATACCTTGCTCGGTGGGCAAGGATTGTCGCCGAAGAGGGCGAAAGGGCGCGGAGAAGAGAAGCGCAGGCCATACCGTCGTCGTCTTCCGAGGGCTTGCCAGAGGAAAACTCATCACTTGGAGTATTTGAGTTGTTGCACTCCACTTCGAATTTACCGACCCCCAAGTCTTCCAGGGACCCAGCGCACCCGGTGAATGAATACATGTGGGAGATTTGGTTTGAGAACGACGGTACACCGAAAGTGCGGATCGAGACATTGAAGAGAGAAGTCTTCAGGAGGGGAATCAATCCGAAGGGGCAATTACGACGGAAGATATGGCCTTTCCTGTTGAATGTCCACGACTGGGATGCTACCCACGAGGAGCGAGCTCTGCGCTGGGAAGAGAAGAAGTACTTGTTTTCATGCCCTTTCCGTCTGTCCACTAAACAGGTTTCTAGGAAAGAATACCACCGTATGAAGGATCAGTGGTGCGGCGTGTCAGAAGTTTTTGATCGACCAGATGTCATTGAGGTATTCTCTAATTTCTTGATTTCTGGATTGGATCTCATCGCCTATCCTAAGGAACGACATCGAATTGACGTGGATTGTCGTCGGACAGACCGTAGTCAGCCGATGTTCGCCTCACCTGCGTCAGCTGCCACGACGCCTAACGAGGAAAAGGCCATGCACCATCGCTATTCCATAATGTCCCCAGGCCTAGGAGATATCGGTGCCCAATCGCCGAGCAACGAGCATGTCGAGAGAATGGCAGCGGTCCTGCTAACATACAACTTCTACGAGAAAGAGCTGGGTTCGTAGTCACTCGTGTCTGCACCATGTTTGCATGCATCCATGATGCTAACATCAAAGGTTTTGAAGGATACGTGCAGGGGATGTCTGATCTCTGTGCTCCAATCTACGTGGTCATGGATGGTGATGAGGAGATGACGTTCTGGTGTTTCGTAGAAGTCATGAATCGCATGGTGGGTATTCGCTGCATTCTTTCCAAGGCAGCTAATAGGGGCTGACGTTGAACAGAAACAAAATTTTTTGCGCGACCAGAGCGGCATGAAGAAGCAGCTTCTGACTCTGCAGGAACTCATAGCGATGATGGACCCGGAGTTATATCGGCATTTAGGTAAGGCAGTCGACGCCATAGAGTCTGCCAGCGTGATTCATAAAACATTCGTTACAGAGAAGACGGATGGGCTGAATCTATTCTTCTGCTTCCGGTCTGCAAATCCATATATTCCTTCATGGATGATGTCCTGAACAATTCTATTAGATGGGTGCTCATCACCTTCAAGCGAGAATTCCCGTTCGATGACGTCCTTCGTCTATGGGAGGTTCTATGGACAGACTATTACAGCAATAACTTTGTACTTTTCGTGGCCCTGGCAATACTGGAATCTCATCGGGATGTGATCCTGAGGTATCTGATCGAGGTGCGGACGCTGCCAAAGCTTTCTGCTTCTTGTCTTCTGAAGACTTTCACCGCAGTTCGACGAGATTCTGAAGGTGAGTTACGAGTTCGAGCACCTCGCATGTGCTAATGGGTCTTCAATAGTACTGCAACGAACTCAGCATGACGATTGAGCTTGATTCGACCCTGGCTCAAGCTGAAGTCCTCTTCCTATCATTCGCGCAACTAGTTGCGGACATTGATCGTCGTCAGGCTGAGGCTCCCAAGTCGAATTCCAACAATCTCCGCCACCGTCGGTCTGTCAGCGAAGCAGGCAACCAAGGCGCTAACGATGATCTAGCGCAGAAGCTACCCACTATCAGCGAGAACCTGCGGGAGCTGTTGAAGGCTGGCCGCTAGGCATCGTGTATTGTTAGTTCGATCTCATGTTGATCATAGTCTGTATAGTGCAACTCCCAGCCATGTATTTCCCGCCTTGCGTATTACATTCGACTGCTACCCGACGATGTTGCAGCACAACTAGCAATACTCAAGCGTTCTCTCCGGTTCAACAATAAGCAGCCAAGTCTACCGACAACCCAGAAGATGGAGTCGTTGGTTGGGTACATAACCTATCACACAGCTTTAGGTTATGAGCCCAAACAACTTCTCCTCTCGAAGTAGTGGAGGGGGAGAGACAAGATGTCTGAGTCAGAGCATGTGCGGAATTTGCCGACAGCCCAGCGATGCACGAGACACGACGCGTCCGCCTCATCCTCTGTTGCAGTCGCGTCCTTATTGCTCGAAAATGCCTAACCTCACGATCCTGCGTACATACGCTCTCAAGTCCAGTCCTACTGAATTACCTTCCTCCGTACTATTCCAGCATACGGAGAGGTCGCTGACTATCTTCGATGCGTATCCGAAGGCCATGTTCCATTTTCTTGTCCTTCCTCGAGTGACTCCGCCATTCACGGTGGCAGAGCTTAGCAATCTGAAGGCTCTCTTCAAGTCCGGCAGGGAGCGTGCTAAGTCACTGATAGAAATGCTTGGCCAGGATGCTCGGCAAATACAGAAAATGGTCGAAGAAGAAATGGTGAAACGGTACGGCTCCAAGTGGGACGTCTGGCTTGGATTCCATGCCGTGCCTTCCATGGAGTGAGCGATTTCGTCCATTCAACTTGCCAACCGCGCCAGTACTGGTCTGTGGTGTAGACATCTGCATCTTCATGTTATTTCTTCGGACTTGGTGTCGCAAGCCCTGAAGAATAAGAAGCATTATAACTCCTTCCACCCAAAGCTAGGCTTCTTTTTGCACTTGAACGATGTCTTGTCCTGGTTCGAGTCCGATCAGTCCTACTATGACATGGTGCGTGCGATTATCGATCTCGGTGATCTAGCTGAACAGCAGGAACTGGACCTGAAACCGATGCGGTCCTGCTATGGCATTGCAGAAGACTCAATTAAAGAAGGAGGAATATGAACCCTTGCTGAAACAGGATTTGGTGTGCTGGGAATGCGACAGGCCCATGAAGAATATCCCTACACTGAAAGGCCATCTGAAGGAGAAGTGGGAAGAGCGGATGAAGAAGGAGAAGAGCAGGTTCGATAAGAAGCGCAAACGCGCCATTGATCCTGAAGAGGCAGCTGGGATAGAGCAGCCTTCTTCGGAACCTTCGAACAAACGCGCTGATACGGGAGACACTTTGTGACCGGTGTGTTGTCTCTGACTTCCCTATCTTGATCAGTAATCCGTGCGTTGTATTAATGGAACCACTCCTGCTCCAAACTTCAAACGCGATGATATCGCGTCTCGCCGGATGTGACTTGCTTGCGTCAAACCTCCCGCCACTCAAACGCGCATATTTCCTGCGAATGCTAGCTCTGTGGCCGCGCTGGACTGCCATCTTCGAGTGAGATCGGACGTACGGTCCGACTTGCAGTGGCAGGCTTGCTCTTGATGCAATCCCCTGGGCTCAAGCTGAGCCCGCCCTCGTGACAGACAGCTAGGGGTAGAGGACACGCATGGGCAGATGTAATAATGATATGAAAATTGTATACGTACTAAACCTCTTCGATATGCCCCGCACGAAGATCGAGAGTTCCATGCACTCCACCGGGAAACTGTAAATCTCTCGGGGTCGCGCCCTACATAAGCGTGATCTTTCCCTCTGTCCTCTTTCATCTGCGCTCCTCGTAAAGCCTATCCACTACTGCACGGGGCCTCGCAGTCACACGGAGAATCTCGTCTATATAAGCCTCGCGTCTAGGGTCTCCGGATGCAGCCTCTCACCGAAATGCAGTCTACCCCAGCAGGCCGCCGCGCGTCCGAAAGGCGTCCCTCCGGGAGACGTCCCTCTGGCATACCATCGCGCCGTGGTTCCATCGATCCCTCGAGGCTTGTAGCTATTGACAAGTGAGTATGCGTCCCAGCCTTGGATTCGTGCGATCATTTCATCTACGGTGGACTAACGAGATCGGATGCGCAGGGCGAGCGCTATCGGAGGACACGATAACTTCAATGTACTCTTTATCGGTGCAGGAAACATCATGTTCGGTGCGTGAATTCATCACTTGCTGAATGTCTTCCCCTGACCCCCATATTTAGGGTCCCCCGAGGGTCCCTGGAACCACTCTTTCCGTCTCGAGCAGTCAGTACCTTCGACTATATTCCTGGTTTTATCTGTTATTCAACCGCGCACACAGCAAGCTCGGCCCGCGCCTCAAGGTCGTTGCGCTGATCGACCCCAACACCGAGCGCGCCGCCGCCGTGCTCGAGAAGAAATGCGCGTCCTTCGTCGTCTCCGCGTACCAGAACACGCGCATCTTCAAGACGCTCGACGACTTTGTGAAGAACATGAGCCCGCGCGACCGCCCGCGGGCGGTCATCGTCGGCAGCCCGCCCATGTTCCGCGGGACGACGAAGCCCGGGCGCGACATCGAGCTGCAGATCCTGAAGCACTTCCCCGGCGTCGCGCTGTTCATCGAGAAGCCGGTGGCGACGGGCCCGAAGGAGGAGATCCCGGAGGGGTTCCAGCTGGCGAAGCAGATCAGCGAGAGTGGTACTATCTGCTCGGTCGGGTGAGCGAACCTCTCTCTTGTTCAGGCTCTCGAGCGGTTCACTCATGGCATTCAGGTACATGCTGAGGTACCTGAGAGCTGTGCAGACGATGAAGCAGATCATCACTGAGAACCAGTTGACCGTGATGGCCACGGTGGCCCGTTATGCTTGCGCATACGAGGCGATCGCTAAGCCAGACTGGTGGGACAAGTCCAAAAGGTGCACTTCTTTCTGCTTTTCCCGCTGTATGCTTCTCATGTATACCCGTTAGTGCTGGCCCCGTTATTGAACAGGGAACGCACTTCTGTGATCTCTCCCGCTACTTCGGGGGAGATGTCGACATCTCGACCGTGGTCGCCCACTCGCTGGAGTGGTACGAGCCCCCGGGGCACCTGAGCAAGATGCAGGTGGACGAGAGCCAGATTCCCGAAGAGAACAGGATTCCTCGTGTCACCAGTGCTACATGGTAAGCTCGTGGCCGTGCTTTCGTGACGCATATTTGCTGACGCGGAGTAGGAAGTACGAGAACGGCGCTGTGGGCAGCTTCACCCATGTCGTAGGCCTGCAGGGCCACAATTACAGCTGCGAGCTCGAGGTCTTTGCTGACGGCTACTCCCTGAAGTACGTACACCTGTCTCCGTGCCGCTGCATGGCGGGCTAATCATCTTCGCTTCGATGTAGGTTGGTCAACCCTTACGTCCAGCCTGTGCTGTACATCCGCAAGCCCGGCGATGACGACGAGACGGTCCAGCGTTTCGCGGACGATGACCCCTTCTTCTCCGAGGTTCGTCCAGGTCATTCTGCGTCATACATACGTTGCTGATGCATAGTTGTTGTATAGATCTCGCACTTTATTGATGTCATCGAGGATATCGAGGAGGACCCGGAGGCGGCGCAGATTCTCAGCTCTTACGAAGGTACGTAGCGCATACGGAGTATGACTTCTGCATGATTGGCTGACTTGTTACTGCTGCAGATGCCGTCAAGTCCTACGAGTTAACTTGGGCTATTAGAGAGGCCAGCGAAAGGTCGAAGAAACCTCGGGCTTAGTATAACTGTGACCAAGAGAAGCAAGGAAAAGAACGTGTCATTGTAATTGTCCCAAGTAGACAGAGGTTTACCTCTGAATAGATAGAATGAATATTGATCCCTTCGATTCGCGTGAGGCTAGGACGAATGCGATATCATAAGAAAAGTGACATTAATGCGATGCAAGAATTATGAGTGACTGGTATCAAATGGAGAGCGATCGATCCCATTCGTGAGCGGGTAACGTACACTGCAAACCGGTTCTACCTCCCCGGACCAAAATGCAACAGGTATCATAGGCAGAGAAAATGCAATCCGTCCCACCATTGATTAGCTTTGTTTCCTCCAATGTAAGGTATGCAGGTCAAGAAGATGTGTTGCCGCTGCTGCCGCCGTTCTTCCTTCTCTCCTCGAGCTCCTTGCGCTTCTTCTCGGCCGCCTCCAGCCTTTCGGTCATAGCCTTGAGCTCGGCGTTGAGTTTCTCGTTTTCCTCGGAGAGTTTGAGGACGTTGGAGGCGCGTTTCTGCACCCGGGCAAACCTGCTCGGTGGTAACCGAGGAGACATTAGTTAGCTGGCTGTAAAGAGCTGGAAGAGCACGCACTCGGGGTCGGATGCGAAGTCACTCTTGCTGTTGATTATTGAATCAAAGGAGAAATCGAGCTCGTGCTTGGGGAGCTCCGGGAGGTTGGGAGACTGCATGCCTGACCTGAGGGCTTCTCCTGATGCTTCACGACTGTGCGCTGGAGGGGGCTCGTCCGACGACGGCTGGGACGGATCGGGGACGTCTGAAGAGTCTGGGTGCTCGTGGGGTTGTGCGCTGTACGGAACGGGGAGTTAATGACAGGACGGCGGGGACGGCGGGGGACTGACGGGAGGTGCTCTGGCTGGGGGTCTGCGCCAGGCTGGTGACGGTTGTGTGGTGAGTCGATCGGGTCCATGTTGGTTTCGCAGGGCTATATCCGGCGCGGTGGGTGACGAGGTCGTGGAGCAGTTGGTCGCCGTCAAGGCTGATATTTTGGTGGCCGTCGAGTGCAGCTATCCTGCTTGTCACAGAAGCCCGAATACAGGGGTTGCCACTCCATATCGGGAGTCCCTCCTGCCTTTCTGGGCATCCTCGGATCGCCTTCACGGTGAAAGTCCATCACCGCTGATCCTCTTGCAGCTGCATAAATACTCTGCTCTCAGCGTCATTCAGACATGGCTCGCCTCTCTGACTTCAACTCGGGCCATCTCATCATCCTGCTTTCCATCTCCTTCTTCGTGTTCGGCAGCTATGCTGTTCTGTTCAGTGCGTTCGTCCCTTCAACCGGCATTACTGTAGGTTCTCCATGATTTCCCCTGCACCTCTAAATAGCTTTGGGTATCCTGATCATTGACTTGGTTGATTGATAGGTGCTAGACATGATCGCTCGCGATACCCATTATAAATATTTCTTCATCCTGCTGGTCCCTACCACCTCGTATTTTGTCATCGCGAACTGGGTCGGCTGGCAGTACTTCAGGAACTCCTAACACCTCTCTCGACAAATTTCTCAGCACATGAAGCTCTGTCCTGCCCCCATCACGGACATCATGTCAGGGCACCCTGAGAGCCATGTCGAATTGACTCTCCAGAACCTGGACGACCGTCAGGATATCTGCTTCTATCTCCAGCAGCTGCGATCTATCTCGTTGGCACGCCTCTGTGTGCCCATATTACTCACCCTGACTACGCTCGCGGCGACGGACAAGCGTTGGAATACGGTGATTGTGCTTTATAAGCCTCGTCTCCCACGGATAGAGTCCTCAGACTATCGTGCGCCGCTGCTCGAGATGACTCCCCTTCCCTCCAAGTCCATACCATATCACCGAGGCCGTCCTCTTAGAATCCATGGCGCTCACCAGTCGTGGGTCCGGTGGTAGTTTGCCTCCGGTGTTTTGCTATGTAATCCGCTCACGGCGCTTGCGGTACTCCACACGTTGCTTAACAGGACCTGCACGCGGAATGCACATCCCTGATGCGCCGCAGTTGCTCTGCGCAAGCACTACGGGGCCTGTGGCGCGCGCCCTGGACATTTGCCCTCTTTTATTTTGGGATAGTCGCCGCGGTGTCCCAGACCAAATGGATCCGAGTCAGATACTTGCCCCTTTGCGGCTTCGGTCCAGCTTATGGATTTAACGGAGGAGGCTCCAAAGAGGGCGGGGTCTATCTTCTTACACCTCTGGTTCCGTCGGGCTGGGAACGAGTGTACCTAGATGGCCGATTTCTCAGGGCATCGGGCAGTTGTCCTCGAACATCCGAGATAGGGATGAATGACAGTGCGGGCCCTGGTAATGATGAAGAGTGTCTGGTACATTGGTGGGGAATTTTGTAAGATGGACAGTCGGGTGCACAAATAACGATTACACCCTAACCAGACAATCCGACATAAAGCATATGCATAGAGGATATAACATGGCTTGCGTATAAATATATATAATAAATAACCGTCCGAGGGGAGCCGCTATGATGGATTAGATGCCCTATCGCTGGGTGTTCTGGACTTCCTCTGCAGCTCCCGTAACTCCGTCCACAACCCAGTGCGTCGCACTTCGCCCGGCGGCCCGGTGATGGAACTGAGAGGCCGCGATATACCAGTGACGTCCGTCTTCTTGTCGTCCTCCGCATCGTCGGACGAAGCGACAGTCCGCGCAGGGCTGACGTCGCGACCGCGGGCGAACAGTCTTGGTCTGCCCACTTCGCTGAGCCTGGGCGGGGGAGTGGGATTGGACGCGGTGCTGGATAGGAAGCTTGCGAATGCTGTTCTTGTTCTTGTACGGCCCAGTCTGTTCTGCGCAAAGGCGGAGATGGAATAGCTCGGGTCCGGCTCGGAGCGCGTAGGCGACTCTGAGCGTGGGGCAACGCGAGGATTCGATGGGGCCGTTCTCGAGGTAGATGCTGGAAGCTGGGGTCGGCGCGGGGCAGCTGTCGGCAAACGCAAGTAGCGGGCGCGTCTACAGCGACTTGATGAGATTTCGATTGGAAAGCACAAGGAAAGAAACGCACGCGACAGCCTTCAGTTCAATCTTAGTCTTGTATTTCTGTACCCATTTATCCATGAAAGCAGCTAGGGGGTATTAGTTACGACCAAGTTCCTCTGGCGATTTCCAGCACTTACATAAAACGGCTTTACGATGTTTTTCTCTTGCCTGTCTAGCTTGAAGAGCTCGCGGCATAGCGGCTCGCCATTTGTCCCAGAACTTGGTCTTCAGGTTCGACGCATGGAAGCGAATGGCAGGGAGCGACTAGAGGCAGGTGCACCTTCGTCAGACCCATGAAATATAGGAGGACAAACGGACATACCCTTGTCTTCGAGTGCCAGATGCCAAACGCTCGGAACAAGGTATTCCTCTGCGTTCGCATGAGTAGGTCAATCTCCTGCGCGCATATTCAGTGTCTATTCCGTGCTGCTAGTCGAGGCAGCTACTCACAATCGGTCGAAGCCTCTCATCTTTAAAGCGTTCTCGCCACTTGTCCCAAGCGGCTGCCAGAGAAGCACGCTTGATCTCGGCTTCCTTCTCTTGCAATACTTTGCGTCGATGACGAGAAGCACGGGCTGCAGCCAACCATTTGTGGAACGTCCGCCGAATCGTCTCTGCTATCGCATAAATACCGTGCATTTTAGGCCTGCAGCGGAGTCACCCACCTTCGCGTTTCACGTCCTGATAACTCTCCATGAGACTGAAATCCTCTGCGTGACGTGCGCAGATATTCTTCCACTTCTTGAAGGCAGAACTAACAGACCGTCAATGTCATCCGGGATCACATAAAGCCAGGGCTTACGAGAGGAGTCTCTGGTGGTAGCGCTGAGATACCAGGATCTCGCGGTCCTTGATGTCGACTACGCGATTAATCCAGTGAGACAGAGCATCCCTCATCATCCGCTGAATAGTACGGGTGAGCCTACACAAACTATCGCTGATGAATAGCCCACCTTAGCGACAAGGTCCTGTATATAGCCTTCGGCTAATTTACAGTGCCGTTGTTCTCTTGTGCGTTGAATCCACCCTATAGATGAACGATGTGTAAGCGACATTTTGCTATAGTAAAGCCGGTACTGAACCCACTGTCGAAGTATTGAAGCAACATCCGCTGCTCTAACAACTTCAGCTTCTTCTGTCTTTTTTGTTCCTCAACCTTCTCTACCCAATGTTTCCAAGCCCGCCGCATAAGGAAGAATTTCTCTGCAATCTTTGCTTGTTTGATCATCTTCAAGCGGACTCGCAGTTGAATACGCCACATATGTAGCATCTTGAAGGTCAGCTGCGCAGAGTGATACTGGACAGCGAAGGCTTGCGAGTTGCGGTGGGTTCGGTAGACCTGATACCAGGTCTTCAGAGCAGATACAGCGAGCGAGGATTTAGGACGTGTCGCGAATGCAATAGCAGTGCCTGTTTGATACGTGGGTGAGAACAGACCCAGGAGTAAAATGCGTTACCTACTTTCACGCTCTCGCTGAGCCGAAACTCGGGTCTTCCAGACCGCCCAAGTCTGCTTCAGAAGCCTTGTGGCTCTAACACGCTCGAGCAGCTTGCCTCGTTCGTGCGCTTTCCATACCCTAAGAACAGCTCGCACGAGAATATCATCCTGTCGAGCTAAGTGTTTATCTGCACGTCGTTCTAGTGCCTAAACCACACAGCCGTCAGGTCCGACTATACACTTGACAGTAGCGGAAGTAGGTTACACACTCGTATCCGGTCTCTAGATGTCTTCCAAGAACGCCAATGCCTCTTGATAACCATGGCATCGTGGAACTCTTGTGCAGTATGGTAGTCATGCCTGAAGTACGGTCAGAACGTGGTGGTCCATTCCTTCCGATTGTGCACTTACATCTGTCTCTTCCAATTATTGAATGTGCTAGCCATGATGCGAAGGCCCGTCCTCTCGACGACGGTTCTCTCAGCGGCCTTCAACTCGGTTGCGCGCTTCCATTGATGCCATACTCGAATAGCACCTCTGTTCTCCCTCGCCTCGGAGAATTCATCTGCAGCAGCTTCAAGATGCTCGATCTCTACCAGCTTCGATGCCCACCGCTCGAAGAATTGCCGGGCGACTTGTTTACTATAATGCTGTTCCGCAAGTCGAGATTGGTATAATTGCCGCCATTTTGCCCAAGCGTCCTCGACGAGCTTGGCCTCTCGTCTCTCGCGGACGCTCTTCATCTTCGCCCGCATATCTTGCCGCCATTCTTCCTTCTTTTTCCGTTGTAACTTTGCCTTCCAAATCGACATGAATGTCTTGAGCTTCTTGTTATCGGAAATCTTTGCTACATGTTGATACACCTCTTGCCTGGCAATTAGTTTGCTATGCCAGCGGTGGATAGCAAGTCTTAGGATGAGGTTGTCTCGGGCCTGAGCTATTTGCTCATGGGTCGTCTGAGAAACATAAGAATCTGTCATAGAAGTTGTATCCGAAGGTGCATACCACGGTCCATTGATACCCTTGCCTCCATACATCCCAACACCTCTCGAGCAGCCTCTCTTCACGAAACCTATCGGCCTCTCTCTCATCTCTTTCCATCTTGATTTTGTTCCACGCATCGTTCTCATTCAAGACGCTACCTCTACGTTCTTTGGCCTGAGCGATGCGCTGGGCAGCAGTGAGCTTAGATGGAGGAGGAGGGAGAGATGGCGGGCGAGTTATTCTTGACGGAGCTGTGGCTTGCCGGGTGTGCGCAGCTGGCACTGCACCATTTCGTGGTCGCTCAATAGCTCTGTAGGAAGGCGGCGTGGTAGATAGAGAGGGTGCAATGTCTACCGTGGTCTCACTCAGTGCGGGTTCCCATAGCGCAGGTTGCCGGCGGACAGGTTGGGCCTCGAGAGCTTTCGAAGGTTTCTGCCACGGAGTCGGGGTAGGGGTAGCGCCAAGATCGAGACCGAGAGAGTTAGCTGCGGCGGTGGTAGAATCAGCCACAGACGGTGGCCGCCGTGCCCAAAGGCGGGAGTTGTGGTACTGTGGTGCACTGCCAGTTTGCTCCGTCTCGTCCTCAGTCCCCGTGTCTTGAGTATCAACATCGTGCGAGTGTAACGTGAACGTGTCATCGTCGATTTTAGGTACGGCTCTCGGACCCAAGGTGAGGCGAGCAGGTACAGGTGTGGACGTCTTGACTGGAGCCGCTGTACCCCGAGGCTGAACTGGTCGCGCCTGCTTGTCGTACCCGTGCAGTTCCTTGACCACCTTCCACTTCTCGCCCCAGTTGGGTCCCTTCAGAGTTCCAATCTTAAGCAGCTTGCCATATAGCACGACTTCATTTTGGGGATCCAAACCGCGGTCCTGCAGGAGGTCGTTGTACGCCTTGAAGACCGTCAGGAAAGTTGTGGCGGTCCGGCCTGCGCGGTCTATGACCGCGTCGATGAACTCGACCTGGTCAGTGGATAGACCACCGAGTTCTGGAACGGATGCGGAGGAAGAGCGGGAGAGGTCTGCGGCTTGAGTGTAGGCGATGGCGGATGTCGTGCTTGGGGGGATTCTGGGAGGCGGAGACGCGCGAGTAGGCCTGAAGCGCGACATGCTCGGGCACGAGTGTATGACATGAAGTCAGACGACAAGGGCAGCGAGTAGGGCTACGGCAGTCTCATTCGACGCGTCTCATGGTGTTCCAGTTCAAACGGTCCAAGACGCGTCGTGTGGTCGCGACGCGTTAGACACGTGCACGTGTTCCCGCTAGTATACAAATTCAATAAAAATAAAGCAAGTATCGACATCTACGCGCTCGGATAGAGCAGATATCCTGAAAAATTCCTAAGCGGCTTTGAAGTGAGGGTGACACACGGAACGCCCTAGTAAAAGGCGAGGGCGTTGTCTGTTTGTGCCACCCTCAGCCGCTAATTAACAGTGGTCAGTGCAGCAACATATCGCCTATCAGCTGCGTTTTGTTCCGCCGACGGGTTTCTCAAGAACGGAAAATGGCGAAGACCGTCTTATTATGGCGAAGATAGGCAGATACATCACAATGGACTAACTTCACATTAATATACAAGGGAATAATAGTACATGACAATTGGACATATCCTACATCACTAGAAGTACACGCGTAAAGCAGCACTTGCATTAGACTCCAGCGGGCAATAGGGACACTTGACGCGTCTACATAACGTTGGCAGAACATAGACGTCAGTAAGGCCGTCCACAGTAACGCGCACGACTTACCCTCCGTTCCTGCTCAGCTTCTGCAGACTGTCCTTGGCAATAACGTGCCCACACGACATCATCATTGGCGGGTTCGCGTCAGTCGACTGCTCCTTCGACACAGGGCAGGCAAATATCGAGTGGTACCGGTTCTCCGGAGGGAGCGGTATTTCGATCTACATAACTCGGTCAAAATGGCTCTCACAACCAAGACAGTGGAGAGAAACGCAACTGGTAGCTCATCAGTTTGACTCCACTCGCTCTTCCGCTCTCTCATGAGCTTCCTCACTTTCTCGATCCGCGCCAGTGCACCTCCCCCTCCGATATCCCCAACGACCCTCAACGGCACCTGCCTGCTCATACCCATACTAGCGCAATACTCCTTAGCGAACATGGGCTCCAGGTCAAAGTGGATCGCAGGCGACGCTAGATCTGCATACGGGGATGTTTGCAGACGTGATAAAGGCAGATAGGCAGTGCACGTCATCAGTCGATGAATCTCCAGCGCATGTCGCTCGTAGAAGGGGCCAAAGTTCACTTTCGCATAGGCTAGAGCGGGGAGCGGCTGAGGAGGATGAGAGGCGAGCAACAGGCGTATGTACTGGGAGCGGTGAAGGTAGAACTCCAGTGGCGAAGAACGGGACTCGAGAAAATCGCGGTTATCCTTCGTCCATCTGCAGCATGTACAGTTTAGTTGCAGCCCAGGCTCTGAAATGCACCCATTCTCACGATAACGCAGGGCCAATGTCCTGATTCTTCAACGACTGGAGAATCTGATGTAATTTCCAGAACTGGCCATGCATACCAGGAGACACGTCTGCCCCGCATTCCTGGAGGGAGTCAGTTCCGGAAAATTCTCCTAGAAAAAAGTCCAACCTCGATGAAAGTTTCAGCTACTTTGAACTGCCCCGTGCGCAGAAAGTGGATGGCAACTGTTCGTTCCAGCGCTTGCGTTGCCTCAGGAGACGCAAACATAGGAGGAGACGTCGGCAATGAGCTCGTGAATTTCTGTGTACATCAGCTCTAAGGTATTATATCCGTACGCTTCCACTTGCGCGACGCACCTTATCCAGAGCTTTGCCATACCGCGACAGGCACGAGTATATCTCTCTGTGTCTATCCTCGACATCCTTCTTCCGGGCCTCCACGGTCTTCGTGAGGTTAGCAAATGTGTCCTGGGTCTCAGTGCCCGCCTTCAAGCGGTCTTGAACTTGGTGTAAGTATTGGAGCAGGGCATCGAGGGAATCCTCTACGGACTTGCTCTTGCTCGACGATGAGTTGGAGGTCAGCTGCTCTAGCTTGGCGAGTTCCTTCAGAGGTCCCTCCATGGTGCACAGCAGCAGACAGTATCTCCTCTGAGAGTACCAACAAGTCTCAAAGCGTATTAAACGAGAGGGAGTACTGCAGTAGGCTCGTAACCACCCTCTACAACAGATTGAGGCAGAATCTATGTTGTAGAGGCTGGTGCATTTGGCGTGGGAATCCAGTATACGCGTCGTTATCTTCCTGCCGCAGCCCTGCCGTTGCTGCCGACGTCCGCCGAACCCTGCCGAAGTCTGCCGAATGCGCCTTTCGTAGTCGAGTAAGAACCCTGGTAGTCCAATACAACCAGCTTTATAGTGTCATTAGAAATGTTGTAGTCGGACTACAAGTCGCGCCCGCTGCGAAGTCTCTCGCTCCTCGCCGCTCCCTCGTCCGACGCTCGTTAAATGTTTGGATACAATATGCTCCTATAATCATGGACAAGATTAATGCCATAGATGTCTACCTTCGGGCCCTTGGAAAACGAACTCCGGACTGATTTTTCTGTATATTACTTATACCTTACCGAAGGGTCTACCCGCGCTCTCCGATGATTTCCTGGCGCAGCTATCATGGCAAGAGAAACTTTCCACCGCAGTGATAGGTCTGCGATGTTTGTTTGACATGTCTGTGTGGCGGTGAGTTGTACGGCACGGGAAGGCTGCAGGAATTCGTCTCTGGGACGCGCTAAGTCTCGAGATCTTGCGGACTACAAAACTCTTTCTAGTCAGATTCCGATCAACTTGAGGGCAGGGCGAAAATTCAACTCAGACAAACTCAGCTGCCAAAATGTAAGCAGCCGGTCGGCGAATTAGAGTTAACGAGGCGTATACTGGATTCCCACGCCAAATGTACCAGCCTGTCTACCGATATTCTGCCCTCAATAGCGGTACGACAGGGTGGTCACGAGCCTAGTACTGCAGCTGTGCAGCCTGCCACGGTGAGTAGTGAAAGTAGTGTTGGTCACTAAGTGAAGTCGAAGTCCTTCAAAGTGTGTTTATGACACACTTCGTTTACTCGAAGTCACTTTAAAGTGACGTCGAAGACTTTGCGAAGTCAGTGGCGCGCGTGCACCCAGGATTCTCACGGCTGTGGCTGCTGTCCTGAGGACGTCCTCGCCGCCTCGGACATGAATTAAAGGTCGTACACAGTACAATGTAATTATACAAAGTATCCTATGCATCATTCCTATCATCAGGAAAATACTTCTCCAAGAACTGAGCCAAAACATCGATCTGATCACTGGAAATGAGACCATGGACCTTCTCCTTGGGAGGCTCAAGAACCTCCCGAAGATCCGCCTCTTTCGCTGCCCAGTCTGCAGCAAAATCAAGACGTTCATGCCGGTAGAGGTACTTTAAAATCTGTAGGACTTCAAACATAAAGGCAGAGAGCTTGCTGCGACGGGAGTCGTCGGTTTCTCCGCTGGATGAGAACACCCTCTCGCATGGAACGGCGGAAGCTTGAACCGGTAGGATGTCGAGTGCAACACGATAGAGCAACGGATATTGATGTTGATTCCCCTATCGAGCCGATGAGAATGAAAAATGACTTGGACTTGCAGAAGTGCGATCCGAAACATACCTGCCAGAACGCGACGAGATCGAAGTCGTCCAGCGCGTCATCTCCAATGACGCCCGCCGCGAGGTAACGTTCAAGTTCCTCGTCCACGATGAGCTGGTCTCTAATCTCCTTTTGTCGCTCAATAGCCTCTGCATCGGTCGTGCCGACGCCATTGATGTCTTGGCTGGCTTCGCCGGAGGTGGTACTAGATGCCGTCGACGAGACACTCCCCTCAGAGGCTGCTTTGACAAGCCGGCGGATGTTGGCGAAGCCGCGAGCTTGTGCACGGGCAGCGGGATGAGCCACTTGCCCCGTGACAGGACGGGCTTGTACGGGTGCCGTGGCCCTTTGCAGTTCCTTCCGGTACCTGAGCATCTGAGGTTTGTGTGAGTGCTGCGAAATGAACTAGCACTTTGATACGCACCATCTCCCGCATCCACTCCTTCGCGGCCAAAGCATCTGCTTGAGACCAATGGTCTTCAATCCACTTGAGCTTCGTGAGAGGATTGACAACTGCACAATTGGATTAGCTAATGTCACATGAATATACAGAGCACTTACTCATTGCGAGCGCATATATACGAGTCGTCCGACCTTCCAACATGTATTCTTCGATCTTGGTGATGGCAACACGGATTCCGTGTGCTATACCCTTCAATTTCTTCTCCAAGTGCTTGAGGGCATCGAGAAGCTGCTCATAGGCCGGAAAGACCATTGCTATCGTGGGGGTCTTCTCGGCTGACAATACTTCTTGCACTGTATGAGGAACAGATAAAAAGTCGCGAATGTCGTTCAGAACCTCGCGCTCCTTTGGTGGGAGACCGTGGTCATAGATCTCACTCTGCTTAGCATGATCAAGGAAGCAGCTGATGGCCTAGAGGGGAATGAGTGAGACCAGGGCAAAGCTCAAGAGGGTGACACATACCGGATACAACTCTAGAACTCGGTCAATCATAAGGAACGTCGAGGACCACCTGGTGTCAACATCTCTCAGAAGCTCATTCTCTGGGAGTTCAGCCTCGAAGAGATTGCCTTCGTTTCCCTCCCGAATGGTCTTCTGGAAGTCAGAACGGCGCTGATCGGAGCCTCTACACGCAGTGACGAGGGAGCGTGCGCGTCCGACGGGATCCCTGTTGAGTGCCGCAAGGTATTCGACATCATCGACCTCGGCTGTGACGACGTCGATCTGGTCGAGCAGCTCGAAATCGGCGCCAAGTTCGTCGGGTGCTATCACTGTCGATCCGCTTAGCACCTTCAGCGCGGTTTTGACGGCGATATTAACAACGTGCGGGAAGCATCTGTAGGTATACATTAGCCAATGAATGACTGACTATACAAACATGGCTTACCGCACTCGATTGCCCTTGTGGTCGAAGGGTATACCTAATCCTGCCAGCTCGGCCGCGAGATGAATCATCATGGTGTCGTTCTTGCTGTCGTTGTCCATAGTAACCATACCGATCTATATAGTAACAATGAGTGTTATGACAACAGACAATCAGCACTGATCTACCTTGTTTTCGATACCTAGGTCCCGCAGAACATCCATGACTATGCGGGCAATGTTCGAGCCTGCATGACCTCCAGTGAGGCGGCGAAATGCGAGCAGACGGCTCCGCAAGATGAGGCGTCCGGTCGGGTCTTTCGTCATGTAGTGACCCGTGATGGCGAGGTATGACCGAAGGCGCTTGTCGGACCAGGAGTCGGTCGTGAGAGCCACCCGGCCTAGTGCTTTCTGACATAATTAAGAGTTCAATCAGTCAGAGGATGATTCAGTACTCGAGACTCCCTACCTGTATCTCCTGTTTCATCTTGTTGTACTCCTCGGTAAACTTCGCGACAATCAGACGGCCGAGTTTCTTGTGGTGCGGGATATCGTTCTCGGTCAGTTCCGTACCGAGAAAAAGCAGTAGGTCGCGCAGTTCCGGGCTGTCAACGACATTAAGAGACTATGAAAAGCAAGATTATGTGAGTCTGGGGTGTATCCTAAACTTGCGCGACGTACTTGATCATCAACGGCAATCCACCGTACAAGTCGATCGAGAAACCCTTTCAAAGAGAAGGGCTCTCGTACGGTTTGGCCTTCCTGTCCGGCGTCCATTGCGGGGCTTGCTAGTAGCTCTCTCCAGCCTTTTAGATGGTGTGTGATGACGATGTTGCGCCAGACAGTGCCGTGGTACTTCTTGAGGTGATCGCGGATTGTCGAGGCCATGCCTGCGGTACATTTCCAGGCAGACCAGTCTTTCTTTTGCCTGACAGGAGAGAAATGAGTTGTCACAACATCTGGCAAATGAAATCCCATTACGCACTTGCATAATCGGCAAGCGACGAAGGGCGCATCGGGTTTGGTCCTGTATTCCGTATTGTCGACTGGTAAAGGTAAATTTGCTGGCTTCTCCCTAGTGTCGACCGGCCGCATGCAGAACCATACGTCCGAGGCGGTGGACTTCTCGATATTCCGAGACTTGCGATGCCGGACGACGGAGCCGTAATACGGTTGCTCGACGTCGGAAGCATCACTGACGCCGTCGTCCGAAGTCCGGTTGACGGGCGTGCTTGACGCTGGACTCTGAGTCGGACCAGCTCCGCAGACGGAAGCTGTCCTGGGTGCGCCGTTCTCCTTCTCTTTGGCCTTCTTCGAAGCGCGAGGTGCACCGGTGCCCTTCCTCTTGCGTTTGCGCGCTCCCGGCTGTGCTGTATTGATCGCATTACCCGTAGAGTCTTGTAAGGCTTGAGTCGGAATAGAATTTGCGGGTGGTGCTGAGATCTTGGGTGGGACCGAGGCCTGAAATTGAGTGAATGAGGGTTGATTTGTTGACACTTGGAAATGAGGAGGGGGCCAGTAGACGGGGTATGCAGGAGGACATGGGTACTGGAAAGACTGGTTAGACTGGAGGAGAGCTTGAGTGTCCAAGGGGTCATTTGGGGTTTGAGGGAGGCTTGTCGATGGCCATGTGGAGAGGGTAGCAGAGGTTTGTGAATATTGAGAGCCTGGGGTGCAAACACAAGCCTCGGGGGTGTCGCAAAAGCAGGCAGGGGTGGCCATCGGGACGAAGAGGGCACTGGTAGGGCTCACACATATTTATCGCAATTTAATAGAATTTACCGGAATTTTCTTCGTCGTCGAGTAGCGCGACGAGCAAACGTTCAGCCGCTAAGCGGGACGCATCAACGCGTCGCGTCAATTCACGTGCCGCGATATTTTCCTGTTATGTCAATCACGTGACCTTCGTCACCACTTTGCAAAGTCTTCAAAGCGACTGACGTCGACTTTAAAGTTTCATGAAGTCACTAAATCTCGAAGTGGATTGAAGCGCACTTCGAAGCCACTTTACTTAGTGACCAACACTACACATCGAGCAACCGATAATATGACACGCGGTGGCATTCAGTCCCATATGTCAATACAATATTGTGAATTCCACACAACCACCATATACAGTCATATACTCCCCATATGGGAGCTGAGCCACAGACGATCCCCTACAACGGTAATGTCAGGGAATATCAAATAGAAACAAATGCATTACCATATTTGAATATCAATTTCCGCAGATATACCCAGTGATAGAGCAAATATGGATAAATATATGGAACAATGGGGAAGTCCGGTTTTTGGCCTGATACAGTACAATGAATCATAGCTAAAATATCAAAGCACATCTCGGGTTGATAGCGAATCCGGAATATGGATGCAAATAGCGTAACACATAGCATAAAGGTGCGATATACCTGATTCGGGATCGTCCGGTATATAATCG
>NW_006920412.1:1497884-1502851 GCF_000344685.1 Gloeophyllum trabeum ATCC 11539 | reverse complement strand
CACTTGACGCAGCGGCGGCTTCACCGGCCATGTAGATTCACAATCAGTTGTGATAACTTTCGTGCATACTCTCTGTATTTTATCACGCAATAATTCGCCTGGTTTTACTTGATGTGTCCGCTCAGTTATATTTCATCAGTGTGAGCGGCATGCAAGGTAGGAGCGGCAAAGGGGCGCCGCCTGTTGCCGTTGAGTGGCGCCGCCTGTTGCCGCTGAGTGGCGCCGCCTGTTGCCGCTGAGTGGCGCCGCCTGTTGCCGCTGAGTGGCGCCGCCTGTTGCCGCCGGCGGCCCACTCAATATCGATTGAAAGCCATATATGACATATTGTTCACAGGCTGAAGTGGATTCTGATGCGTGAATCTGGTAAATTATATCACAAGTACCCATATGCTGAGCCATATTTGGAATACTGTGTTGCGTACACTCTCGTTATATACTTAAGTTATAACTCTCGGGTGGTAACCGTCCCCATATATGTTATATGTCATCACATATAACATGGAGAGAAAGGTTGCCTACGGGCAGATATATTCCCCTTAACGGCAGCTAATGTCATATTTGATATTCCTTACTGTCTATTGCTGGACTAAACAATCTCAAAATGAGTATTACATATTGCTTTGGCTGTATATTACTTCTTACGGTTTGACATTCACGACCGGGTTCAGGTCAGCATCATATATTGAGTTGTCCGATGTGACTAAGTGAAAGTCACCAGCAGCAGGTATGATCGAGGACGATTAGTCCGGAGGTCCCGGGCCGCGCCGTGCATTGACATTTCGATCGTTTTTCGCAACTTGCTGTTGAACTTCACTAAATTGAACCAAGTATGGTTTGCATTTTCGTCGCTGGGGATGAGCTCGGAAACATCAAGACCGTACGCTGTCATGAGCAGCCCACAGCCTCAGGGAGCAGAGCAGAGGTGAAGACAATATTTGACGGCACGGCGTCAGGGAAGGAGAAGAGCATCCAAGGACTCGCAATAAGCTCAGGTTCTACAGGTGGAAGATCGGTATGGTACCAGTCGCTCTGCCGTAGTTTTTGTGTTGATATGAGCTACTGTAAGGGAAGATAATCACAACGCATGCGGACGGCGCGGTTAATGCATCCTCTATTTGCGAAGAGGGCTCGCTAAAGCGGGAACATGGATGGAATGAAACTCGGCTGAAGCCCGGTCAGCGATTCGTCGGACTCGCAGCTCATGAGAAGTAAGGTCTTCAGCTGCTCGCCGGTCGAGCCTTGGCACTCATAGGCGATCTGCTGGCTCAGAGTAACCTACACCTGCACTTCTAACGGTGCTCTGCGCCGTACATGGGTCGACGATGCCAAGCAAGAGCTGCAGCATGCCACTGCATCGCTACCCATGCGTCTATGCGATTGGCGTCTATCTGGCGACGAGAAGTCATTTATATATGGAGGTGAAGAGGTTGAAGTATCACTGTGGGATACGGAACGGGCCTTTGCTTCTCAACCGCCCAATACTGAGCCTAGTGCTCAAACGTCAAAGAAGAGGAAGCGGGGAGGTGATCTACTACCAGGAGAGACATGGAGAGCAAAGAATGTGAGTCCCCCTCATCCGCCCTTCTGCCTCTACCCTCGTGTTCACGACGTTCGCAGGTTCCGAATGACTTCCTGAGTCTCCGCCAGCCAGTTCATAACACCTCTCTGACCTATCTATCTTCACCAAATGAAATCCTCACTGGGACAATGTTCGGTAATGTTCGAAGATACGATGCCCGCGCTGCTCGCCGTCCGGTCGCAGATTGGAAAGGAGTCAGCAAAGTCGGCGGCGTGAAACTCGTACATAAAGGTCATAATGAAAAGTGAGCGTCATTGCCTATCATCCACTCGCACGAAGGATTTATGGGATACATTCCAGCGAAGTGTTCGTCGCTGATCAAGGGTCCAACCTCTTTGCGATGGATCTGCGGAACGGCCGGATCCTGTATGGATACAAAGGTACCTCCCCTTTCTGAGCCAACGATCGCGTAGCACTAATGTGCTGGAAGGTTTATCAGGAGCAATAACGTCTATAGCCTCGGCTCCGTCCTTACTAGGATCAGTCTCCCTTGATCGGTACTTCCGTCTCCACAGCATATACCCTCCCCCAGCCGATGCCAAACAGCGGCAAGAACAAAGAGGCGAGGTCGTCGACAAAGTGTATATGAACAGTATTCCCACCGTTCTTGTATGGGATTCCGACGCCTCCGACATCGGGGGGCAGACTGTCTCGAGAGAGGACGATGGGGAAGATGACGAAGATGAAAACGACGACGACATTTGGGAGACCATGCAAAATATCGATGAGAGCACCAAGGAGGCAAGCCGTAGCAACAGGAAGAAGAAAGCGAAAGAATAGTTGATTATACGGTATCAAAATATCTCATACATATGTCCAGTTGTTGTAATAAACGACGACCTAGCACTAGCTTTCACCTCGTTTTATTGATTACCGATCTCGCTCTTCCAAGTATGCGCCTTCTCGAAGCCGTTCATCCCGAGTTGGTCTAAGTCCCGCCGCGGGGTTTTTTGTCAGTGCCAGGGGCCTCGGAGGGAGTTGCGTAAAACAAGGCTTACAGTCTATCAGCGTCTTCTGGATCTCCTCGCGTGATGTCATCACAAACGGTCCGTACTGGAAGACGGTCTGATCCAGGGGTTCTCCCGCGATCTGCGAAAAGGTGCGAGAGGGTTGCGATCAGCAGGAGTGCGAATATGGCAGGATTGATCCTCCTACCAAAACGAGGTTGGTGTCTTCTTCGGTCGCCTCGAGCTTAACACCGTTCTCTGTCCCTCCAGACGATAGCACGAGGGTGTGGAATTTCTCGAACGGTACGGGCTCGTCGCCGACCTTCACCGCGCCTTTCCAGACTGGAGCGTTCTTTGAGGATAAAGTGAGAACACCAGCTAAGTATTGTCACTCACGGTAGATAAACGACGTCCATCCAGCAGCTATTACGCCACATTGAGGAAGGTCGAAATGGCTGAGAAGCGGATGTTAACTCACGAAGATCCTGCCAAATGGTTGCAGGCTTCTTGAATATTACATGGAAATACCAGCAACCACCCAGCGGTCGTACGGGGGATTCAACACCGTGGCTTTTTCCGCTGATGACCTTGATCTGGACAGGGCCTTCAGGACCCTCTGGGTATGCGCTCGGGATCCTAATGATCGCTCAGTTAAAGACGTATCATTTGGCAAAAGATATCCGGTTACTGGTCTGGCCCTAGCTCTTGATATGAAGGTTCCTGCGTGGATGATCCCCGTGACCACACGAATCAGTTGATATCTCTGAGTTCACGCACCACCATCTTGTACTAACCGAAACCAAATCAGATCAGAGAAGCCAGCAGATGAGGACTTGTACGTACTTCCTTGGGCAGGTCCACCCACAATTGCAGACCCCGAGGCTCCGGTTGGTCAGGAGCATGCACTGGCATCTCTGCGTGGATGACTGGAACGCGATGAGAAGAGCTGAGTCACCTAAGCTCGGGTTGTTACTTACTGCCTTTGCCCTAATTACATACCTACGGCTTCAGGACAGCCCGGGATCAACGCCAAATGGGACGTCACTCACTGCGCACATCCACTGGACACCGCCCGTTTCTATCGTCCCCTTGTGACCGGCTGAGTCCTCGTGTTTGCTCGAACTACAATTGTATGATGTCAACCACTAACTCGGAGATGCAGAATAATCGGACAGACCCTTCAAGCATGTAGGTCACAGTAGCCTGGCCACGGTGGGGGTGATCCGGGAATCCCTAAGAATTCCTCAGTTTGCTGTCACAGTCATGTGGGGTAAGGGAGATCACACTTACAGCGCCCTTAGAAACATGGAAGTGGTCTAGGACGAGGAATGGCGTGAGGTTCCTCAGTTTCATTGTCCCAATGGACCGCCTAACGAGTGCACCGGCCCCCTAGCGAAAGTAGCGGTCATTATCCTCTGCAGCGGATGGGTAAGGCGTAAATCTCGTACTTCAGCCTGCTCGATGGCCAACACCTTCTTCACCACTTTGCGGGAAATCTGAGCAGCAGCCATCTGGACAGGAGCAGATATATTTTGGGTAGTTGTAGTCGCCAAAGATAAATCGCGGACTAGGTTGGAAGAAAACAGGTAATAGGAGAGGAGCGCAGACAGCAAAGCCACGAAGGCCGCTTTATACATGCACGAACGTTCTCGAGTCTGGCTGAATAATCTAAGGCGTACATGAAGGAGATCTCAGTTATAATGGCGGCAAGTAGTCAGATACTTCCCTGTTGCGGAAGCATTGGCTCACGCTTCTCGTGTCCATTTATCTTTACGTTACGCACATGACGTCTATTTTGACTGCCTTTATCAAAGTCAAGCTTTCCGGCGGCTCGGACCCTCTCTGCCTTCGTCCCAGAGGTGGTTTCCCGACTGCACAATCGTCTCTCGTCGTGCTCGCCAGCGTGCAGCAGCACAATCGTGGTCATGAATATTCTGCCGTGCTACCGTTGCCGAGCAGGACCAGGTCGACTTTGAGCGTCGCGAGTTCGGATTGTGGTGTTGGGGTCTCTGTGGCGTGGTTCTGTGACATGCAGTCACATTTCCAGTAGCTAGACGTCTACCATATATAGTGTGACTACCGCCATACTTGGGTGGTACTGAAGTCAACTTCGAGGCCCAAGCGGGAAGCTTGTTCATTCAAGCCATATTGAAGCTTCAATCTCTACATTGATGATACAAGTTGCCAGGAGATGAGACTGGTCACACTCAGATTTAGTAGTAGCCTAGGACATGTACTTAATTCACCGGCCGGCTTCTGATACCAACATATAGTCCACTGTTCTTAGCTATCAAACCTACTATAAAGTGCAACACATTGCTTCGAATAGCACTTTCCCCCACCGGAATTCTTGTTGGAGTCTTTGAGGCACAGGATACTTCACCGACGTACCTTCCAAGTCGGGATGGTTGTTAGAGAGCCACCTCAATCCTGACATGCCA
>NW_006920412.1:1406836-1497447 GCF_000344685.1 Gloeophyllum trabeum ATCC 11539 | reverse complement strand
AAAAGTGCAACACATTGCTTAGAATAGCACTTTCCCCACCGGAATTCTTGTTGGAGTCTTGAGGCACAGGATACTTCACCGACGTACCTTCCAAGTCGGGATGGTTGTTAGAGAGCCACCTCAATCCTGACATGCCACCACTCCTACAATTCCATGATGAGTGTATACGAGCTATGAACCAGACTACATGGTTTGTCTAGATCTTAAACAACAAAGCAGAGTTGTCACTTGTACCATAGGCAGACCGTGGTAATATATAGTATTGCACAATTCATACAAAGGAGAAGGGTGCTAATTACACATATACTGTACCAGACTATGTGTATAGGCTCTTTCCATACTCTCAGACCTAATAGAAGTGTACTGAGAGAGCACATAGAAGTCAACAAGCATTAGCACAGGAGGAACTCGATATTTAGAGGTGGATGTCACTCCTTTCCATCACGCGGTGCCAGGACCCCGAGTGCAAGCCCGCATTGCTGTGCTCGATTTCCTAAAGTCGACCTGGTCCTGCTCGGCAACGGTAGCCGTGCGTCAAGCGAGCTGGCCAATCATGGTTGACCTTTTTCTATCTTTCTCCGAGTGCCGCAAAGGGTTCTCCGAGTTGCACCTTCCTTGCCATCCGGCAGATCTGACTCCTAAGATGGCTGTTACAGCCACACCTCCGAGCAAGAAGGATATGTCGTATTATAGAGCCTGAGCCTAATCATTAACACTGTATTGAGTACATTCCTGAGCTTGTCGACAAGGCCGTTTCCGAGCTCGCTTCTCCTTTGCATCGTCCCACCAGTTACAAGTAACACGGTCCTGAGTTGCGCTATCCTGAGCACACAGCTTGACACGTCCCCAACCCAATTTCATAGCAGCCAAGCTATGAATGTCTTGTAGAACCAGCCCCGCCCACGGGCATCGCTCGCGCGTGCCTGCCTGTCCGCCAGATGCTCCTTCTCCTCTGCGTCGAAGGCTTCCTTACCCGTAAACAGGTCTACCGTCTCCGGCGTATGCCCAGATTCCCGGGTGAACAGCTTGTACCCAAAGATCAGGATGAGGTAAATCGGGATACCGATATAGCCCGTAATGAAGGTATTTCTGTTCCAGTGTCCCCTCACGAATACGTCGAAGTTCTTGAAGAGCGCAATAATACAGCAGAATACCAGCGCCCCGACGGAGCCCCACATACCCAGGGGCGCAGCGTAGGCCATTTGTTCCTTGGTTACCCCCTGGGCCTTGCGCGCCCGGATGAACGAGATGTGGGTGGTGAGAATTGATATCCAGGTTAAGATACCGAAGATGGTGACAACGTTGACGAAATATCCGAACACGGTCGTTGAATTGTCCGAGACATTCAACATCGCAAGCAGAGTGAAGGGGGCACACGCGGCAAGGGCGTAAACTGGGACACCACGGTGGTTGGTGCGTGCGAAAATGGCCGGGGCTTTCCCTTCACAGGCCAGACCGTAGAGTGTCCTGGTGCAGATGTACAGATCCGTGTTTGAGGCCGAAAATACGAAGAGCAACAGTGCACCATTGATGATGTGAGGCAGTATCGGGATGCGAGCAAGGACAATAGCCACCACAAATGGAGAGGCCGATGCCCCGCCGCTCTGCTTCGTGGCAAAGGCCAGGTCCTTAGAATTGTAAGGCACCAGCATCCCGAGCAGGAAGATAGAGAGGACGTAGAAGCACGCGACCCGGGCGAACGTAAGCTTGACAGCTCGCGGGATCGTTTTGCTGGGGTTCTGAGCCTCTCCGATGGTTACCCCCACTAATTCCGTACCGAGATAGGAGAATGTAGCGGTGATAACCGTCGACCATACAGCCAAGAAATTACCCGTGGCCCCGTCTGTGGAAACAGCGTGAGGGTATGTCCACGCAGGAAGTCGGAAGCTAACTAACCATCTATGTAGGGACGAAATGCCCCGGGATCCTTCCAGTATCTGAATCCCTTCCGGTCATGGTCTGGACCCCCGCCAAGGACGAGAATAAGAGATAACAATATTAATCCACAGATGGTGATGACCTTGAGACCTAAACGCATTTTGATGAGATTTCGCTACTAGCAGCGGCCGTAGCCGTTCAAGAGGTACATACCAGATAGCCAGAATTCAAACTCGCCAAAGTACTTTATGCCGAAATAGTTGATAGTGATGATCACGACCATAAAGACTGCGATCCATACGCCTGGATTGACTCTATCTCGGTCAACCCAGTATTGAATGACTAGAGCTGCCGCCGTGAGTTGGTTAGGTGTTATGATAGCGTACTTCATCCTGTGGGAGGCAACAGGCGTCAGGAAAGGGTACGACACCATTAGCATGAGTCCTACCAGTAAGTCCATCCGAGAGCAAAACCTAACGCGGGATCGCAAAACCGAGACGCGTAGCCTGTAAACCCAGATGGCAGGGGAAGCCAGGCACCCATCTCCCCGAGCGAACACATGACCAAGAACATAACGAAGCCGACCGCTGTGTATGAAATCAGGATCGCGGCCGGGCCTCCTTTCGCCAGAGCTGACCCGCTGTTACACCGGAGTTGTCAGCTACGCGGAGACATGGCGACCCCGACAGGCATCCTCACCTGCCGATGACCAAACCCGTACCCAGAGCTCCGCCCAGCGCGATCATGGTGATATGCCTGGCCATGAGGCCACGCTTGAGAGCATGACGGTGGTTGGGGTCGATGTTGTCGACAGTGCCCACGAAACCCTGCTCCTGGTCCGGGCTGTCTCTCTTCTCGTCGGCAGAGTCGGATGAAGACGCGCCATCCGCGGCCTTTGCACTGGGGTGACTGCGATGCCAGACAGCCATCTCTTGCTGGGACAGAAAGGCGAGCAGCAAGAAGGGCTCTCTTCAAGCGTCGAGGGCGCTCTTTATTCTATCTCCGCCCTTGCCAAGGCAGATGGGACGAATCTTCTTCAAGGCACATTGGCGTTGCAGATGACGATCTTGATAAGGAAAATTGTGTCCCTCCAGGACTTTGGACGTGCCAAGAATCGCAACAGACGTGCTTTCCCCAGACCGCCAAGGCTGCTGCTGTCCTGTTCTGTTGCTGGCGCTATCGAGCACATGCCTGAGGAGAACGCAGGAAACGACAGCGAAAGACGGCCGGATCTTGCAATGGGCTGGTCCGCATCCGTACATCAGTGGCTGTGCTCCCCACGCGCAGGCCGACAGGAACGGAGGAGTGCTGTGGCGTGGCAGGAACTCAGCTTGCACTTGGTTTGCTACATTTCTGTGATGCTGCTGGCCACATTAATTTGTTGTCAGCGGTATCAACGATACAAGTACAGTAGGAGCGTGGTATGCTGAAGTCGTTACAAGGCTCCGGAATCCTTGCAGTAACAAGCACAGCTCGTGAGGTGGACATATACTACAGCTTGTGCTTGATCTCCTTGCGCGCAATCTTCTGAAACCTCTCAGCAGGTATCCCGCTGGCGAACCTTTCCGCCTGGGCATAGCTCTCTCGGAGGTTAACTGCGTCGGGGTCGTTCTTATCGTTCAAACCCTGCCGCAGGAGCCTCTTGACGGTAAGAAGGGCTGTGGGATCGAGCCCGTCTATGTGGTCCAGAACTTTTGCACGGACGGCAGCATGGAAGGATGAGACCTCTTGTTGAGGGAAAATATGACTGGGAAGAGAGTATTGGATCGGGTGGCCTGTCGCTCAAAGCTCAGGGGACATCACAGACTCACTTGATGAATCCGCATTGAAGTAATTCCTCTGCGTTCTTCTTCCGGCCCCAGAGAAGCACTTCATTCGCTTTCGCCAGTCCCACTGATTCCGAGTCATGTTATCGAGGCAGATATCTACTCGGAGGGTCACTCACTTCGATTCACGAAGCTGACGCTCGATCCCCCTTCGGCAATTATGCCTTGTTATGCAATTATCACGTTCTGGTGTATCATAGATTATGCGAGTCTCACTTACCCAGGAAGGTAAAGGGTACGGCTAGCCATGCATTTGGCATACAATATATGAAGTCAAAATACCCAAGGAAGGCTATATGCGTGCAATCGCTTCATGGACACCTAGAGAGACAAGGCCGAACATACCTGCCGCGATACCTGCAACCAGTCACGCTTCATGTTAGCACCCGACTCTAGGTAACGAAGAAACAAACATCTTCACCCAAGACGGGTCCGTTTAGGGCGGCTATCAGCACTTTCCTATGAGAGTAGAGCTAAGACCCGCCCAGTCAGCGCTCCATTTTAGCGATCGTTCCAGCGGATACTCACTGCTTGCCCGCAGTCTGTCGTTGTTCGTGTAATCATGGCTAAGAATTGTTCACGGACGGTCTTCGCCTCCGCCCGGGCTGTAAGACTCTCCTTCACATCAGTACCCCTATGCAATAGCCGGTTGAGTGCTTAGTCTCAGCTGCCACCCGGGACAGTGCACCCACGAGCAGAACCAGTTCCCTGTGGCTAACAAAAGTAACTCCATATTAGCGCCGCCTGTATCTCCGCACCCCATATATAGGCGCATACCTTGCCAGATAGTCACATACACATCCTCTCTCTTGTCGATATCCCTGAGGGCCTCCGCAAAGAACGCGTAATCTGCGTGATCAATCAATAAATGGTGCTTCAACTACAGATGTGGCGTTCCAGAACCCGAATTCCGTCTTACCTGCCGACGTTATGGCATTGAGACTTTGGGGCCGATTGAGCGTTATAGTTGCTATGCCTTGGGAGATGTTAACGGTGATAGTGCTCATGCTCTCGTTAGACCATGTATAAGAGCCAAAGCAACAAGCATTGGCGTTCTGTATCCGAGAACTATTATCATGTTACGGTCGTCGTTCCGGACAAGTCGAGTTGCCGCGTACCGGAGGCGCGCTGGCTCACATGACCCTCGTGTCCCACGCTCATCATTGGCCAATGGGAATGGGAGCCACACTACAGTATACAGCCCCAGATTGAATGAGTTGGGTATGAGGTCGTAGCACAGACGAAGAAAGCCAACGATATACAGCCTCTAATCCAAGAAAAGAAATGTATACAATATCATGAATTCGAAGGGCCCTCCGCCCATGCATCCAGAGCCTTTCTCGCCGCCGTACCCACAATCCCGCCAGTTTTCTCACTGGTTCCCTCCGCGGCAGATGTCCGCGCAAGCGACTCCAGGATCTCTCTAGTAGCAGACTTAACCCGCTCTACATCTGCCGTCCTGTCGTCCTCCTCACTCACTTTTCCTTTTTTGCCCAGCTGCCCGAGTAACGAGCAAATGTTTGCGCGCACCTCCACGGGTATAAGGGGGAGACTCTCAGGAGTTTTCAACACCGTAACGAGCATGTCTAGTGCACGTGTGGGCCCTCCCGCTGCAGGAGATGATGCAGCGCTCGTGGTCGATGCTGAAGTCGGGTTTGACGACGACGAAGGGAGCGATTTCGCCGCAAAAGACTGGCGAGGATTGACCTCCTGCGGTAGAGGATTCAAGAGGGCATCAAGCACGATCTTGCCTGTTTGACATATCAGCCTCCCGCATCGCATGATAACTATCTTTACTAACCACCTCCGGGGAACATGCTGAGCAACGTCAGCGCCACCACCCCTTCGTTGATCAATATGGGATATTTTCTACTCCGTCCGATAAGTTGTGCGAGGGCGGCAGCCACGTCGGGATTTATCAGAGCCGTTCTAGCTTCTTGTTTCCGCTCTGTCATCTCGCCTGAGCCTCCCTCGGTGGACCAGAGGCTCTTGATGACTTGCACGAAAACACGAGTGCCTTCACTCTTCACTGCTATCGTGTCCGAGCGCCGTATTAAAGCCAGTATTTGCTTAGCACCAGTCTCTTCAGGACTTATCCCTTCGCTGGAGAGTACAAGATGGCAGGCATTCTCCGCTAAAGAGTGATTGATCAGACACGGCATTACAGAAGGGGGGGACAAAAGATCAAGTGTACTCACCATTGGCAGTACACAAATGCTTCGCTACACCAATAGCAGAGGCCTCTACAATCTCTGCAATATCGGACTTCTCTCCCCACACCTGGGACTGTGCGAGCTTTTGCAACACACCGGCCTTCCCTAGTGAAGGTCTGACCCGTGGTGTGTGTGATAACTGTTTCAGTAGTCCTACGACGCCGTGTTTGACCTTGATGTCAGAGTCGGGCTTCAACATGGAGAGGAGATCGGGGACAATGGAGATAGGAGCTTCCACGAGTGACACTGCGTGGTGCTCTTGATGAAGACAGAGAAACTAGTCAGTGACTCTCAGTGGGACCGCGAAATTGACACTCGTACCTCGTCGAAGAATATTCCCCAGACTCAGCGTCGAGCAAATAACCAGGTCATCCCTCGCGTCTGATGTCCGCAAGTCCTTATGCTTCCTAATCCACGACACCATCCTGCCGACGAACGAGTCATCACCCGCTCCTTTCTCCCACAGGACATCCTCATTCTTCTCGTCCCCCGCTACCTCCACAACGGCCTTGATCAAAGCAGACTTGAACATGTCAAAGGCGCGCGCCTTCTTGAAGCGCTCCTCTTCCGAGAAGTCAGAAGCCCATGCCGACGGATAGTCCCCTCGCTCGATGAAATCTAAGAGGACGCCTAGACTTGATAAACTGTCGGGCGTGCTGTCTAGGTTCATGCTCCGTGCAAAGGCAAGGCGGATATCCTCGACATCTAGAGCAAGCGCTTCTATCAAGGATGACACTTCCTCCAGCGACTCAAAATCGGCTTGCAATAGTGCTCGTCTGGTAGAAGAGGCCTCTGGCATGGCGAGGGCACCGCTGGGCGATCCATGTGGAGGCACGAAAGTGAGAAGCGGGCTCACAATGAGCGGCAAGACATCCGGATTGAATGTCTGTATATCTGGGAAAGCGTGTGTAAATCAATTGTCTAGGTTGGCCCAAGATGGACTGCTTACTATCTTCTCTTAATTCCGAGATTGCTCGCCACGCCCAACTGGACAAGCCACTCCGCAGGTTCCAGGACTCCAGGAATTCCTGGTCTGACGAGTCCGCACTTGGCTGCGAGGCCATCCATGATCCTGGCGGGTATATAGCCGCCGATAGCCGTAATATTGTTATTGCGGCTTCTAGCGATATCAGACGCGACTTGACCGGTTCTGAAGCACGTCAGGTTCAAGATGGATATTCGCTTTAATATACATACCATAATCGATACTACAGTTCAACAGTACTCCAATTGCTGTCTTGATTAGCTTCAAGTCGGGGATACTCAGAGGTGCTGGGTCGGCTCGGTGTCTGCTTGAGGGTATCGACTCTGTATAACCTTCTAACAAAGAAACCACGGTCTGAGGGAATCCTGCCTCTAATAGGAAGCCTCTATTGTCATCTGGAGGGAGGGGTCTGCCGTCTGACCCTGAGACTATGGGAGCATGACTTGACATACCATGGTCCATACATAAATTTGCGCCAACCCGCAGAATCTCGTACACGGCAGCTGTGCGGCTTGGGTCTGGTGTGGACTCGCCGATCGCGCTTTTGAGCAGGGATGTGAGGGTTTGCGGTAGTAGGGTCTTGCCCAGAGCCGTATGACTGTCCACTGGTGCCAGAGCATAGGTATTAGCATGACAGAATTGCTAACGTCGGATTTAGTAAATGATATCAGTTCCAGTGCCTACGAACGGTCCAAGACAACGCTCCTTGAACCGAGCTGGATCGTCGAGTGACGACCACAGGTCGATGCAAGAGGGGCTGCAAAGGAGACGACTCCCCGGAAGCAGGGGTGCGGTGCGAACATCTGTCCCGAGCTTTGGTACATGATGCATGATTCTTCTAGTCTCTGGGGTCAAGGGTTACGTAGAGATGCCAGACCGGGGGATCCATGGCAGTTCATCATAGGGGAAGCATGAAACTCACCGGGTCCGCCCTTGACTCTGAGGCCGTTCGCGAGGTTGCGCGCGGTTACTTCGATCTCTTGCCACTGGCCGTCCTGAGCCAAAGGCAGCTGGGCAAAGAGATCCCCCAGCTTCCTCGCAGCCCGGCGGCAGTCATCAGCAGTGGGCACGGCGGTCGGACTGCTCATGTCAGGAGGAAGATACGACTTAGCGGAAAGGCTGCAGTAGGAAAAAAACCAGGGACGTGGTACTGCGCTGGGATAACAAAAAAGACCAGGAAGCGCGGTAGGGCGGCTCCAAATGGCTCGGATTTGGTGGAATTCCAGGTCAGAAAGCACAAGGGAATCTCCACAGATCTAAGCGCCCATGACCGATCCGCCTTTATGTACTTTGTGGCTGTGTTGTTGCCTGATCGGGAACCTTGCCGAGTTCCTTTCCTTCGTCCTCAGGTGTTGGAATTCACCAGAGGTCGTCGATGTGTCTTTGCAGCAGTACAGCTCGAGAGGGAGTACCTCTGTGGTTGTATTCTTAGCCAAGCAAGCGCACAGATAACTGTGCCCTGGAGTTGTGGATGTTCAATAAGCGCTGCCAGGTTTGCCTCCGAGTCAACAGCCACCGATATCACAACTCGAATCCGGTCCATCTTGCATCAGCACAAAGCCTAGCACCCTCTACAGCCACTGGTTGTTGCAATTCGCTGCGGTGAATCAGCATATGGTAATAGTGCTAGGGATATTCTAGTTTTTGAGCGGCTAACGTATCCTCCGGAGCCGGGCCTGCGCTTTGTGGCGTTGCTCGAGCTGGCTGCATCCATTCAACCAATCCGACTCGATCAAATTTTGAGGTACGCCGTGAATTAAATGGACTCACCTCAGCCAGAAAACTGTCTTCCTAATCACCAGCCCCATCCGATCTTTCCTCCTGATGCCAGTTTCCCGTGATCTTCTATATGGACTGTGGCACGGCTTATTCCTGCTATTTCGTTCATGAAAGATTTCTGGATAGCTGCCCACGCTGGAAATGGGCAAATCCTCCGCTTCAAGATGCTTGCACTTCATCGCAGTCCCTGGCGACGCTGTAACCCGTGGGCCGTGCCATTATATTACCATACGGCCGAGGGTTGCAACCAGCACATGCTACCATCATGGTCCTGCACTCTCTGCCCGATGTCGATTTTCCATAAGTGGATACATATCGACTCGAAAATCTCAAAGCTCGTCACTCTTACAATTTACACCATCTTACACCTTGTGTTACTCCTACTCGTACAGACTTGCGCATACTCCGTTTGCCTGACTTGCCCTCCATTTTCGCGGAACTAACCTTACCTCCAGTAAGTCGGCGCCTGCGGAGTGACCACGTTCCACGCCTCATCGAGCGCATTCAGCACCTCCTCCGGCAGCGGGCCCTTCTCCGAGTCCGCACAGTTCATGTCCAGCTGCTCAGCGCTGCTCGCGCCGAGGATAATCCCGTCCTCCGGCGTCAGCGCCGAGTGGTGCTGGCACCACCGCAGCGCGATCTCCGTCAGGCGGAGGTCATGCTTTTCCTACACAGTAAGTGGTGTTTCAGCATGAGAAAGTGCAAGGGAGGGATAGTACATGGGGCATGCAAGACTCACGGCGACGGGCTTGAGGATGTCCAGGGCCTTGAAGTAGCCCTCTTTGAAGTACCGCTTGCGGTACATCTCGCCCATCTTGGAGTTCGGGTCGAAGCGCCCGCCTTTGGGCGCGTCGGCAGATGGGTTCGGGACCTTGCCTGCGAAGAAACCGCCCCTGCACACACGGGACAACACTGATTAGTCCTGGTATAATGTGCGAGAGGGGGGCCCGTACGCAAGGGGGTTGTAGATCACAATCCGGATGCCATACTTCCGGCAGCAGGGGACCAGCTCCGACTCCATGGCCCGCGTGATGGCGTTATACATCCTATAATAGGCCCAGCGTGTCAGACAGTGTCAAACAGGCACCCACAATTGACCAGAGAAAAACAATAGCGCGGACTAGTACTACTAGCCCACACAGGCGCCTAGCGGGGTACTTACGCCTGGTATATCTTGGGCTGCACCCATCCGTTGGCCCTGCATATTCCCACAATCTCGGCGACCTATCCAAACGGCGACTGTGAGTCGCCTGTGTGAAGTGGGGTAAAATTAGCAAGCGCACCTCCCACGAAGCGTAATTGCTGAGGCCGAAGATCTCGCTGCGTATAGAGGTTAGCTTCCGACGGCGCTCCTTTATCGATGGGACGGATAGTGGGCTTACAAGAGGCCCTCCTGGTGCAGCTTGTTGACTTCCCGGCAGGTGTCCTCGAAGGGGGTGCTGCGGTCGGGGGCGTGGAGGTAGAGCACGCGGACCTTGCTCTTGTTCAGAGCCTTCAGGGATGTGGTGAATGTGGCCCGGAGTGCCGAAGGGCTGTGGTCCCCTGGGTTGACGGGGTAAACCCTGCGAGTAGGACAGACGTAGTTAGTGCGGCGACTTGTACCAGTAATCAGAACGGCCAAGCAAAGCTTACTTGGTGTCGATCGTGGAGCCCTTGAGGTCTAGCTTGGAGAGGTACTACAGATCAAGGTACAGGTGAGTATATAGTTCAGTAAGGAGAGATGACCCATGTGCTCACTTGCTCGGTGGTGCCTTCGGCGTACATGCGGGCGGTATCGAGCTCCCGGTGGCCATACTTGAAGTAGGTGTCAAGGATGGCCTGGCACTCGCCCAGATCGGCGGTGCGGACGCCATTCTTTCCCGGGGCGCCCATGGTCATGGTGCCCTGAATAATGATTCGTCAGCCTGTCTCAGTGTGGAATCAAGTCGGCACTGACAAACAGCAAGGGAACGCGAGGAGCCATGGTGCGATGGCTGAAGAGACGAGAAACGGCGGGCGGTCGAAGGAACGGAATGGTGGAAGACGACAAGCTCGAGCAATTATTTATGGTGGGAGTGACGACGGCAGTAATAATCATCGAGGTCGTGACATTGGATGTGTGGAGAGATAAGATAAAGTGAGGATCTAATCGATCGTCTGCGACTGCGCCACACACCCAGTCTTCCGCTCCCCATGGGTTCCAAGCGCAACAAGCTCAAGAAAGCGCTCTCTCCCACCTCCCACCCAGACCCCAGCCCTCCCGACAACATGGCGGACGAGGACCTCATGGACGAGCTGATGGCCCAGCTCGACTCCAAGGACGAGACGATCCAGAAGGAGTCTGCAAACGTGCTCAACGACATCAACGTCAACCAGGCCGCGCAGTCTCCGCCTCCCGCCCAGCAGAAGAAGGACCCCAAGAGTCGCTACCAGGCTCGCCAGGTGGGTACCATTCACCTGCCATGTCAGTAGACCGCGCTCCATCTCGTGAATAGGCCCGAAAGGCCGCGGCGCTGGTCGAGCAGTACAGCGGGGACAACGCCGAGAACGATGCCCGGATAGAGCAGGAAACCAAGGAAGAAGAGGCGTCCATCAAGAAAGTCTGCGACGAGCTCAACCTCGAGATGCACGAGGCACGTACGCCCTTCCCGCCGTCTCCATATCTCACCAACCACCCGTGCGGCAGATCAACCCAGACGGCCACTGCCTCTTCTCCGCCGTCGCCGACCAGCTCTCCATCCTCGGCATCCTGCCCTCCTCCCAGGCATCCTACGCCACCACTCGCGCCGCCGCCGCCGACTACATCGCCGCCCACCCCGACGACTTCGTCCCCTTCCTCCCCTCCGCAGGCGGCGAGGATGCCCCAGGGGCGGGCGACGCAGGCTTCATGACGCCCGCGCAGTTTCAGCGGTATTGCCACGACATTCGCAGCACCGGCGCCTGGGGAGGCGAGCCAGAGATCCTTGCCCTAGCGCGGGTGTACAATGTGCCCATACATGTCGTTCAGAGCGGCACGCCGCCCATCGTCGTGCATGATCCAGCCGGTACACCCGGGGATCCGTTCGATAAACATGTCAAGGCCGTTAGGATCAGTTACCACCGCAGGATGTACGGTCTCGGCGAGGTAAGTTTTGCCTGAAAGTCCAGTCTCTTCTCTTTGCTGAATTTTCTGTTGTTAGCACTATAACTCCTTACGTCCCAAGAGCAGCATATCCTCCAAACTGTCCGACGCAGTCGACAACATCCTGAACCGTTGACTTCTTAACTCCGATTTTGGGCGGAATGGCATATACGATAACATAGTAATCCGCATATAATGTATCCAAGACATCAAAGCAATATATATCTGTAACCAATATCATTACACTATCTGTTACTCAAAACTACGGTCAGAACAGCAAATCCTCCTCCTCTCCCTTCGGCCTGGGATTATCCGCCGAGTACCCAGACCCTCCCAGCCCACCCAGCTGATCCAGGCCCGCATACGGGTCCGCAGCCGAATCTCCCTGCGCAGCAACCGGCGGGCTCAAAATGCCCTCCTCATCGTTCTCCCCGTCCTCGCCGCCAGCGTCGGCGTCGTCCGCGCCGTTCGTTGGGAGCGGAGGCGCAGGCTTTGCCGGTAATGGAGGCTCTGCTTTGCGCGCACGCGGTTCGTTGGGACCCGGGCCGGGGATGCTGACCGTCGGCGGGAGCTGGTTCCGCGTTAACGGTACCAGGACGGCGCGAGAGTTCGCGTTCAGCGCCGGCGTGTCCGTCAGGGCTCTTCCAGCCGCATTCCGAATGAATGTCTGCACCAACATGAGCGAGATGTCTTTGGTGATCCATGCACTCCAAGACGCACCTCGGGATTCTTGTGGTAAATACTCCCCAGCGTACCCGTGTGCAACAAGAGCTGGTCCAAAGCCCCTCTATCCATCCTATCGCTATCAGTCGTAATCGCGGGCTTCTCGGCCAGCACGATCTCCCCCGCGACCGTCGGGTTGATAGCCAGCAAACGCCAATACATGAACCCCCGATCACGCAAATCGGGGTTATCCACCTCTTCCGTCGCCCACTTCAGCACGCGGTGGACCAGCTCCTTGGCCTTCTCAGACTTGGACCGGTAAATGAACAGCTTGACCGACGCCGTGAGAAGGGCCAGTTGCACCTGTGGATTCATAGGTCAGCCTAGATTAGTCAAGGACCAGAGTAACTACGAACCTCAACCGGCTCCTCCAGGAACGTGTACACCAAGTCGTCCATCAACTCGTCTGCATTGTCCATCCGATCCGCATACTGTCCCACAATCCATATCATGGCAGCCTTCGCCTCTGGCTCGTCCAGGGCGTCTAGGTGCTCGCACAGCGTAGGAATGATTCCCTCATACCTGCCCGGGTACCGCCGGAATATGTCCTTAATGACAATAACTGCCTCCTGGACGACATACGTGACGTTCGTCTCGATGAGATCGAGGAGGGCTTTGATGCACAGGTCCGCTGCCGGGTCCACCTTGATTGCCAGCCGACCAATGGAACGCACGGCCTTGCGCACGAAGTCGACATCGACCTCCGACGCATACTCTTGCAATTCGGCCAGCACTTCCTTTGCGTTCTCCTCACGCGCCAGACGGTACATGATTTCCAGTTTGGCCAGCTTGACGTAGATCGGGTCATTGTATTTGCAGAAGAAGACCTTCACGTCGTTCCGAAGTACCGCTGGCCGACGCTGGATAATTAACAGGATATTCCGCAGGGCCACGTACTGAACTTCCGGGCCGGACGAAAGCAACGTTACTGTGCGAATATTGAATGAGGGACCGAGTAGGAAATTCAAACGTGAACGTAACTCGCCTAATGGAGGGCCCATTTTCTTGCAGATGTGGTCGATGAGCTTCCGGTTTTCCATGTAATTCATGAGATAGAGTAGGATCTTGATCGCGGTGAGCACTACAGCAGAATTTGCATGCGACAGCTGGATGAGGACACGCTCGGCCAGGAGTTCTGCGTCGGCGTGCCTCTCGGGGACGAAGCGCAATAAGGAGTCAAGGATGTAAATCTGTCCCCATCTGAAGTTGTTATGAACAAACAACGTCTTAGCCATCAGAATTGAAGAGACTCACTCTGAACTCTCACCGATGGCAGCAAGGAGCTTGTTGGCTATGGACAGATTGAGCTTGAAGAACACGCCGTCCGGCCGGTCTCCAATCTCCGTCAGCGCCGCGACAGCGTTGGACACCACCGTGGCATTCGGATCCAGCAGCAAGTCCCTGAGCATCTCGACGAAACCTGCTTTCTCGGCCTTCCTGGGGTCAGCAGTGTAGACCTTGGCGACGCATATGGCGGCTGTTTTCCGGACATATGGGTCTCTGTCCTTTAGACAATGCCGTAGTTGCTCGGTTAGAGCCTCGGTGACCACTGGTATTGGGATATAGGACATGGTACGTATAGCCAAGGCTCGGATGAGGGGATTGCGGTCATTGCAGTCCTGCAAGTACAGATATAAGGGAAACAGAGAGTCTGCATCCAGTAGAGAATGACGTACTTCCAAGAACCTAGGAATGACCATATGTATCTGGTCTGGTTTCGACTTCCCGTAGCTCACGAGGAACAAATAGACCACTGATCATCGGTCAGCAGGGGCGGGGGGACAAGAGTAGCGGGTTGGACGTACTCTTCTTAATCTCAAGGAGCGGAGTTCCGAGACATTGCACGACGTCGGGGAATAGAGGCGACACTGTCATAGCTTCAGCGACATAATGAGAAGTGAATGATATAACTGACTGTCATTCCCCATCGTGATATTCGCGACAATCTTCTTCAGGACCGTCCTCCGCTTGACGAACTTCTTGTCCTTCACCTCGGCCGCTTGGAGCTCCGCGCGGAATTCCTGCATGGACATGGGGACTTAGTCTCTCCGTCCGTCTGTTCATGTCGGTGACGCCGTCCGCACCTACCTGGATCTTTCCCCGCTGGAAGAACTTGGCATCTTGACCCGCTTGCGTACTCATCGCGGAAGGCGTCAGGAAGGAACCAGTGGATGCTCCTCACTGTTCGGTGAACGCTACTGAAGCTTCAGAGCTTCAGCTGCAACCTGTGCAAGCTTGAGAGAGCGCGTCCGTGTCGTAAGAGTCCGTAAGGGTAATACGCTTCCAAATCGGGAACTTCTCAGGTCGCGTTGTCGGTCGAATACTGTACCATTTCGATCAATTCGGCAGGCGGTGTGACATGTGACACGTTTTATGGATTCGTCTCGGTTTGTCGATTCGTCAAGTTGCTATATATGGTGCGAAGTGGCGCCGCAGGCAAGCTCCGGATACCTGATATAGAAGGTCTCACGGTCGGAGAGGTCCTGTGACCTGTGACGCGCGCCAAATTTCGTCTTCGGCAGGTACCCCTGTGACCTGTGACTGCCGAATAGATCGAAATCATACAGTAACACAACCAAGAGACGAATACATTCGACTATCATCGGTGTCGTTCGCCTTCGCTGTATGGTCTTAGCAGTTATCATGCCACAGTCGACTACCAAACGTCTCCGCAGTGTTCCGAGTGTCGTCTGCTCTTCGCGAGCTACTTTGGACAGCGCTGCCTGCTCGGGTGTGGATTCGACTCTGAAAGATCTGAAGAGTTGCGTTCGTAGACTGCAGACTTCCCTCGCAACCCATGCGGAAGAGATGCAGTTATTAGAACGGCTGTACTATAAGGGCAAGAATCAGCACCGCTCAGCTCTTTTCTGGAGGCGTTTGGAAGAGGTTAGGAAGTACGGCAAACGTCTGCAAGAAATGGAGCTTTCCAGTCTCCTGGAGCTTCTGCGGTTCTCGTTCTTCGGTACGGCCGCTATTCAGAAGTATGTGCCAAGTCCGTGTCGGTGGTGGGGATCCACAATTGACTTCATGGATTCTCGCAAGCCCTAAAGCTCTGAAGGGATCGTGGACGCACTACCCTGACGCTCAATATTTGTGTTTCGTCATGGAGCGATTGTCGTCGTGCTCTCTCCTGCTCGATAAGGTATATAAACTATATATCCTGAACATCTTTTCCTTACCACATCGTCACAGACTCATACTAGGTTGTCGGAAGCATATCAGTAAGTCCGTCCCCGCGAGGCCACTGGCATGACCCTCAGACAACCCGCAATAGATTCTTTGTAGTTTGTATGCAGTCGGGATATTTCGTCCAATTGGTCCTCACCATTGCGGCGATCACGTCCCGACTTGACATGCTTACCGCTGATTTACGGGGGATCCTGGAGGACTCTTGCCGCGTCTCTGTCACCCTTCTGTCTTTGTTACACGTAAGTCTGGTCGTTGGAAGGTGTTTCGTGGGATTCTTATAGTACCACAGCCCAACGATTCACCCAATATTAATGTCTGCGGCGCTATGAGCTCTTCACTGGGAACTCATATTGCAGACCGTGCTCGGTTACCTTCATCCGCTGACCACCGCCGCGCCAGCGCTCCTCCAGGAGATATTTTGGATGAGGATCTCGGGGCACCAATCGGACTGCCAATGAATACGAGCTTCGATAACGCGGTTGCCGGAGGTGAAGACCTGGGTACTCCAATCTCGCGTACGGATTCTCAGCCGCCTAGGTCGAATCGAGCTGCAATCCCTTCTAGTTCTTGGTCCCGAGACTCTTCGCGAGCTTCCACCGTGGCCTTGAACTCTATAGAAAGCATGAACCGGGAAGATGAGGCCAGGCCCGCAAACGCGGATGCCCAGTCTTTCACTCCGCTGCCGAACCTATCAAAGTCTCCTTTGGAACAACCGTCAAGTGAGGACGGTAGCAAGACGTCCGCAACGGCTCAAACGACTGCAAAGGCGCCATCGAGCTCTCGAGGACCCGCAGATGGTATCAAGAGGAAGGCGAAAGATAGCAAGCTGGCGAGCACCGAACAGCCCAAGAAGCGGAAGAAGAAGAAAGACGAGATAGATGAAATATTTGGCTTCTAAGCGTAAACTCGCATTACGCTCCCTGCTTGTGATGCTAGCGGAGATACTTTATTCGAAGGTACAGCTAGCTGCTTATGTGCGATAGTCAGGCTTTCGGCCGGTGTGGTCCTTTGTACTAGACGGTCATGGACGGTTTTACGCACTCAGGGAAGGCACTATGGCCTATTCCTCCGTCGCTCTCAGCCCTCAATTCACTCGGGAGCGTACTTCCCATGCCCTAACTTGTACAGTACTCGAATAACCGCACTCCCTCACATCCACACGTAAAGCCTCAACAAATGGCTTCGGCGGGGATTGATCGGGTTTAAAGAGGTACGCAGTCTCTCATCTTATCAAGTAACGTGACGAGCCTACTTATATATTGTACTCATAAGAGCCTTAGGGTTGCAATCCACAGCTCAGCCATGGTCTACGGTCAAAACTCGTTCTTCCCCCGCGAACTCCTCACCCCAACGACGCTCGATGACTGGACTCGGGAGGCCAACTTCCAGCGGGCGCACCTCATCCGGGACGATGAAGCCCTTGACTGGGCTATGAAGAATTGCGAGGATAATCAGCTCCCCGACATTAATGTAGAACCTGCGCAAGGGAAGTTCATGAGCCTGCTGTGTCAGGTGGTGGGCGTCAAGAGAGTTGTCGAAGTCGGGACTCTCGGAGGGTCAGTGATTATAGCCTTTCTCTGGCCTTGGAGCGAATTGGAACCTTAACGGCAACTGTTCCACAGATACTCTACCATTTGGCTGGGCCGCGGCGTCCCCGAGGACGGTAAAGTCATCACTATGGAGATCAGCCCGAAATATGCCGAGGTGAGTGACATGCCCCGCCCTCTCGTTATTGCCGTGGTTCATTATCGTGCCCCAGGTTGCGCGACAAAACATCGAACATGCCGGTCTCTCGCACAAGGTGGACGTCCTCACAGGCGCGGCCGCTGACGTGCTCCCGACGATTGGCCCCGACCACTCCTTCGACCTCATCTTCGTCGACGCTGACAAGAAGAACAACCCCACCTACTACCGAGAAGCCAAGCGTCTGGTGAAGAAGGGCGGCATTATTGTATGTCACCGCCGTCCAAGATGGCGTAGCACATCTGAGGCTGACTCCAATCGCAGATCGTGGACAACGTCGTGCGGAATGCTCGAACAAGTAACATGTCCGTTCAGGGCGCTCCCGACATTGACGGTGTACGCGCACTCCTGAAGATCGTGAAGGATGACAAAGAGGTAGATGCGACCACACTCGGGACGGTTGGGGAGAAGGGCTATGATGGTTTCATGTTCTGCCGGGTTCTCCCATAGGAGCAGTGCATCGCGGGAGTGACAGTTCGACAGTTTGTACCAAGTAGAAGATTGCTATGTATCTTTACCTGATGGTGACAGGAGCCATGCAATTAACGTCAGATGGACTGACTGAATCAGGACCGGCACCCATGATTGACATGATTCATGATCATCTGGCGTGTTGCAGCTCCCTTGACAGAGAACATATCCCTCGTGTCGATATATACTTGACGTCGAGGAACCAGGTACATACACGAAATTGGTGGAGTCAAGAGAGCTTTATTGCTTTCAGACTACTATTCAGCAGTGTGGGAGGCTGTGGCCTTCTCGCATGCGAGAGGAAAGTAAAGTACTAAAAAGGGGTAAAACGGCGGGATCACGAAGAGAGGAAAGCGAATTAGCGCGATAAGAACAGTGTCCGAGAGAGAGCAGCACGAAAGGCTAACGAGATACAACAACGAAAAGTTATATGCAAGCTGATATCCTACGCGTTGGTATTCTGATCAGAGTCCGAGAGTGCGGTCGAGAGAAAAATGTCCAGTGCCACGTCCAGAGTCCAAGATTGTCCACGAAAGCTACACACCCGTTATTTACAGCAGGAAGAAGGCGGCGAGACCGGCCGAGAGGGCGACAGCTGCGCTCGAGGATGCGAGCGAGCGAGCACCGCTCGTGTGGGACGGCGACGGCGATGAGGACGCGGCCGTCGAGGAGCCAGCGCCGGTGGCTGAGGGTGAAGAGGCAGCTGCGGACGAGCCGGCGTTGTTCATGACGGCGGTGATGTCCTGGGGCAGCATCAGAGGAGCGTCGCCACCAGCGCCAAGGTTGACCTGGCCGTTCGAGTCGATCGTCTCGGGGTTGGCAGCGAGGACGAGACGCGTATACATCACGTTCTCGACCATAGCCTGCTGCGCCCACGACGGCATGTTGCTCATGTCGGCGTTGGAGCCCCATGCAGCGGCAGCGGGAGAGCCGGCGGTCATGTTCTTGGTGTACGACCACATGGCAGCCATCTGCGAGTTGTTGGATACCATCGAGGACATCATGGAGCTGACGCTCATGTTGCTACCGGCGCTAGCCATAGGGGGGTTGATGATACCGAACATGCCCTTCTCGCAATGTCCGGGCGTCGCGCAGTAGAAGAAGGTAGGGTTCGTGTCATTGACAACCTGGGTAAAGACGAAGTCCTTGTTGTGCTCGCCGGACGTGAAGAGGGCGTTCTCGCTCTTGTTGCAAACACCGAGGGAAGTGCCCTTGGTGACGGTGTGGTTGTTGGCGCCCCACATGAATTTGATGGTGTCACCGACGGAGGCGTTCACCATGAAGGGAACGTAGCGAAGGACACCTTGCGTGGGGGCGACAACGACGGTGTGGGTAGCACCGGAGCCATAGCTGCCCTCGCTGCTACCAGTCGCCGTGGGCATGTAGCTCGCGGGCGTACCGAATTGGGCAATGCACTCTGACGTCGTATAACAGGTGAGCAGCGTTCTGCGACTGAGCTCGGCGTCACTCACGGTTAACGCAGTCCTGGTAGCCTGATCCACCCCAGCTGCTGCTCCCGGAACCGTATGACGCAGTGGAGTAGGCCATGGCGGTGGAAGTCGCCATGGCAGATGTTTCCATCATCGTCGACGTAGCCATCATCTTCGACTCGTACATGGAGGAGGAAGTGGCCATCGCAGAGCTGCTCTGGTAGTTGTTGCTGCCATAGCCGCTGTCGCTGCTGCCATAGCCGCTGTTGCTGCCGTAGCTGCTGTCGCTGCTGCCGTAGCCGCTGCCGCCGTAGCCACTGCTACCATAGCCGCTGCTACCGTATCCGCTGCTGCCAGAGCCGTAGCTATTCGAGGACGACTCGGTCATCATGGATTCCATAGCACTGGAGGTCGCGCTCTGGGAAGCATATGCCTGCTTATAGGCTGCAGTTTGCCTGGCACAGTGAATAGATAAATAACTCTTCGCCGCTGAATGAATATCGAAGGCGCGCTTACGAAGCTAACTCAGCGGTATCCGACAGGGGAATACCGTTCGGTGCAGACACAGCAACTTCCCCACCGATTGCGCTGTCAGGCATGGGTGCGGCGACAGCGAGGCTTGCGACGGCAAGACCGATCAAAGATTGGAAGAAAACCATCGTTGCGGTAGAAAGTCGAAGCTTGGATAAACAAAAATGAAAGTCGTTGAACCGTTGAGGTGACTGTCGGACGGGGCGCTGAACTTCCTCCCAGAGGGGTTGCAAAGGTGCGTCTCTATCAAAGAGGGTGATCTGCGAGGGAGAATGAGTACGATGCATTGCAGAGGCTGAATGTCAGGACACCCACCCCGAGTAGAAAAAATAGTCGAGAATCTACTCGACTAAGATAAGAGAACGAAAGCGAAGACGAAAGACGAAGACGAAAGCGAAAGAGAGACGGGGAGGAAGGGTGAAGAAAGCCAGGGGGGCGCGTCCAAATATAAGAGGGGCGTATGCGGAGACTGAAATCTGATTGGCCAGGTCCCATAGCGACGGCCTGCTCGATCAGGAAACGGGCTATGTTTAGTCCATCTGTGATTATCATCTTCTGCTGACCGCCTGCCATGGGTTCGCCCGCGACACCTGCAATACATGCCTGCGTCGACAGCTGGATCCTGCCTGTCGCTGATACCCCCATGCGATGATGGACACCACAGCTTTGGGGGGGCGACGTTGACCAGCAGCCCCCATCGCTCCTCGCAACGTCCTCGGGCCCAGTTGCTCGACTCGGACAGCTCGGTCGGCGTTGATTGAGCGCACATTCACAGTTGTCATTCGCAACCAATCCTTTCCCCTGCTAAGCGATTCTTCGTGTTCTGAAGGGTACTTCCTTTTCAAGCAAAATACCGGTCCTCATTTACAAATCTCTCACCGTCCGCCATCACTGTCCACTGGCAGCTCTTGATTCCATCAACTAACAGCAGATGACGGCACGAACAACATGCAAGACATTCATCTTCAGAATTGGGGGACGGCCCCGGGAGCGTCCAAGCTACACACCATGATTACATCCAGTGACCGAGAATGCCGACCTTTACAGCACCGCAGTCTGTAGTTCGGACCCGTACGGGGATTTGACCGACCATCAATCATCGTTGTCCGGTGGTACCATCAGTGTCGTGGGTACAAAGTACAAGTGTGTATCTACTGTCCACAAGAAAAGGTACAAAATACCTAAATCCTCCTTGGCCTCACCCCCGGTCCCGAGGGCAAACCAACCCTGGCAGGGCGTCTCTCCCCTTCAGCCCGAGGGTCATTTCTGTACTCTCTTCCCATAGGTACTTCATCTTCCGCTCTCGCGGTGGCACCCCGTTTGGCATCACGCATTGCCTTCAATCGATCAGTCGCCTTTGACGGCGCCGGCTGAGATGGGCCTCCGTAACGTCCTCGCATGGAAGAGTCCGATCTGTCATTGCGGGCTGGAGCAGGCACAGAGACGGCGGCGGCGGCATAGATATCCTTCAGTCCTCTGCTTCGCGACGGAGCAGCTGCCGCGACCTCTTCGTATTGATCTCTTTCCAGCGGACGTTCACGACGGGCGCGTGCAGGGCGTCGTTCGCTCTCGCTGAAGAGCCATTCCGGCAGATCAGCAGGGTCGCGTGCTTTCTCCAAGTGATATGCCTTCATTGCTCGCGTGAGACGTGACTCTTGTCCCGGAGGAGTTTCTGTAGAGCCGTGTTAGACGCCGAGTAGTGGGGATTATTGTGCATTAATATACCTTCACCGGCGAACGTAGTTATGTTCGCTGCCCAAGCTTTGCTCACGTTAATCGTCAGAGAACCCGCGGCATCTGCTACGCGAGACCAAAGCGTAGAACCGAATCCCGACTCTTGAGACTCATAGCCAGCCCGAGGTTCTGGTAGTCACCAACATGAAGGTCGGAGTAAACGCACAGAGGCAGATGCACGCACCATCCTCATGATCACCATCTCCCACATCTCTTCTGGTCATCGGCCGGGAGCTCAGCTTACTAGTAGCCTGTTTGGGCGGATACGGATCCGCATCCTCCTCTAAGCTGGTGCGCGAGGACGCATAGCCCGAGCGGCCCCGCATCCTATCCAAGAAAGACGACCCCGACGAAGAAACAGACGACATGGACGATATCGATTCCGACGCCGACGTCCGCGACTTGTACGAAGCGCGATCATCATACTCTCTCTCCCTTTCCCTTTCCCTTTCCCTTTCACGCGGAGCTACACTCCTCGCGCGGGGGTTGCTAGGCATACGATACGAGGGCGGCGCATGGCGGGATGCAGTGTCTCGCCCGCGCCCCTCATCGCTGTAGGACGTCGGCGAGGGCAGGTTCGCGGCGGAGCGCTGGGGCCGGATCGCGCGCGTGCTAGGGAGGGGAGGGGGCCTGCTTCCCGACCGGCCTTCGCGAGCATGCCGGTCTCGATCGTAATCGTCGCCGGCCCGCCCTACTGAGCGCGAGCGCGGCGCGGAGGGCAAGCCTGCGCCAGTCCGGGATGCATTGGGTCTCGAGGGGAGCATGCGGTGTGGTGGTTACCGAGCGGGGGATTGATGTTTTTGGGTTGAGTTGGGGAAATCCGAAGAAACGATGTGTACAGTCCGAGCAAACCAAGAACCCAAGATAAATCAATGGCGTCCAGACCAGCTGGTTAGAAGAAAGAAAGTAGAGAAAATTCAGACGTGGCCAGCCAGTGTCGTCGATGGTCGTGGTTGCAAAGAGGAGGCAAGGGACGCAGTGAGACTGGTTGACCCGGTAACCGATGACGCGCCGAATTCGTCCAACATGCTGCATCATCTCTCAGTCTGCAGGATGATACCCCCGAGCCGCTGATGCTGTGTCCAGTGTGCCCCAGAAAATGAGAATGTAGACCATTTGCTAGCTAGCTAATCATATCAGCTACATGGACAGACGCTGAGTGTGAGCTGTATGAGGCCCAGACCCTCATTTCCGCCGGTGTTGCAATATTCATCTGTACGCGGTGGTGCCGCGCATGTGATCCCTTCTGTCAGCGTTCTCGACCATGCTTCGAGCTACCTATCTTTCTACCTTTATTCACGGTATATGTTATGAACGTCAACAGAACGTCTTAACCGTCCCTGAGTGCTCTTCCTCGTGCCGTGCATTCAGCAGTCGCGTTCTTCGGAGGAGGTCCCTCGCCTTTCCGTGCTAGCAATGACATTGGAATGGTCGAAACCAGTACCCATTGCTTAAATGCTTTGCATAGCCATCTGAGACCAAAGTAGACCTCAAGTCCTCCAGAGGCTGAAAGTAAATCAAAACATACCTGGGAATTGCCACGTGATCGGCAGTTTTCTCAATTATGACGTGCTTGGTTAGGGTCTCCTGGATGTGGCTGAAGTCAGCGAAGCAAGAAATTCGGAATAGCTGGTGAGCATATATACCCTTCGCTGCCTAGGCCGACGACCATCAGGACACCCTATTCTCTCATTCTCTCATTTGCTGGATCTGAGTTATCTGAGCTATGCTGTCGATCAAGAGGACGCTGAACGGCCTTTCCCAGGTCCCTGCAGGTACTCGCAAAGTACGATGGGCGCATACTGCCTCGGATAAGGACAAGTATAAGATTATCGTAGTGGGCGGAGGTATGTTCCGGCATCTCCGGACTCCGGGCGATACTCAGACTAGGCATATGCCAGGTTCCGCTGGTTTGAATGTTGCGAACCAAATCTTTAATCGCTTCCAGTCGGCGGGGAAGGCCTTGAATCCGCAGGACATCGCAATTCTGGATTCAGCCGACTTCCATCACTATCAAGTGCGTAACATTACGGTGGCATGTTGTTTTCCTTTACTGACCAATCCTTTACTTAGCCTGGATGGTTAGTGTGTCTTATACGAATAGTTAGTTGCGAGCCGAGGGCACTGATCGCGTGCATACTGTACTAGGACCCTAGTTGGTTCTGGTCTGAAGCAGAAGACGGAACTTCGGCGACCGCTCAAGTCTCTCATCCCTCCGCATTTGGCCCTTATTCCTGAGAATGTGCAGACCTTTACCCCCCAGTCCAATTCAGTGACGACTACCTTGGGTCGCACCTTGTCGTACGACACTCTCGTTGTAGCCACGGGGCTTAAGATCAACTACAATGCTATACCTGGATTATCCCAGGGGCTTGCTGACCCGAACTCCGGCGTCTCGACTATCTATTCTTACGACACTTGCGACAAGGTGTGGAGGGACATCGACACACTCCGGTCCGGTAAGGCGATATTCACACAACCCGCGGGGATCATCAAGTGCGCTGGAGGTATGGTCTATGGCTCCGTGATTGTCTGATCGTAGCTAATGCTATGTTGGTTAGCGCCTCAAAAAATCATGTGGATGGCTTGGGACCGATACCAGAGGACCGGGCGCGGCGGTAACGTCCAAGTCGAGTTCTACACCGGCATGCCGAGCATGTTCAGCGTCAAGAAGTATTCTGATGCTCTAAATGAGCTCCGTTTGCAGCGGGGGGTCCCTGCTCTCTTCCAGCACAATCTAGCCTCCATCGACGTTCCGAACCACAAGGCGACATTCAACAAAGCCGACGGCTCTACTGCTACCGTAGACTACGACATCTTGCACGTCGTACCGCCACAAGGGCCGCTTGATTTCATGAAGGGACAGCCGATTGCCGATGCAGCCGGATGGGTTCAAGTGGATAAGGAGACGCTGAGACATGTCAAGCCCGAGTACGGCAATATATGGGCTCTCGGCGATTGCTCATCGCTCCCCACCTCCAAGACCGCGGCCGCAATCACCAAACAGGCCCCGGTCCTCACGGAGAATCTGTTCTCCGTCATGGACACCGGCAAACTTGGAAGTGCGAGGTACAACGGTTACACGAGCTGCCCAGTGAGTGACGTTTCGTAGCCTCGTGCACTGAGCCGTACCTGATGAGCGTATTCTCAGCTCTTGACCGGGTATGGTCAATTGATGTTGGCGGAGTTCAAATATGATCTGGTTCCCGAAGAGACGTTCGCGGAGTACCTGGGCGACCAGTCCAAGCCCAGACGGTTAGTCTGTATCCTTTTGTTTGAGACCGCTTCTCTGACTCTCGATCTGTGATAGGTTGTATTACCACCTCAAAAAGGTAATTAGTTTCCTGGCGCCAGGCTCTGAGTCACAGAAGGCTAATGGCGTCTCAACAGGATCTCTTCCCCTGGGTGTACTTCAATTACATGGTGAGTGCTAAAGACAGCTGCTACTAGTAATCTCACTGACATCCTTCCAGGTCAAGGGGCAGTGGTTCGGGACTTCGGGACCGATTCGCCCCTCCTTCCCGGCCGCGTTGGAGTAAATAGCTTTCAGCCATATGTACTAGTTTGCTGTATTTGCATGATCTTTGAATTGTTACCCGTACACATGCATTTCAAGGCTCAAGGTCGTTCTCGACTCACGGCGTAACTTCGTATGGATTTGCGTTCTTAGGTCCGCGAAATAGTTCATATACACAGACGTACTGCGCAAAGCAGGCGATAGGAGCCTCTTCGGCGAACCCGGGCGTGATTGGTACGTACCATGCTCTGCTTCGATACGTCACATAATATACAGACCAGCCCTCTTATGGGACGCGGTTGATGCATATGGTGGCCCTTGAAGCTTGAAGTTGGCTGAGTCGGGCACGACACTTGGGCTTCAATTACACACTTCACCGCAATGGATGCCGAATAACTCTACTTATTTCTGATGACGAGTGTCTAGTGAAGTACCAACCCTAGGGGATCGGGCGTTCCCGATGAGATAGTCTTGTGTAAGACAGAGGACAATAACACGGAAGCTTGGAGTAGCTGACAATTATGCTCCCCGATATTCTCCCTGATCACTGACGACAATAGACGGTCTGGTTCGGGGTGTAAACAGCCGCATGAATCCTCTGGTTAAATCGTATTAGGTCCCCGTTGTCGCGGACCCTCTGACAGACAATTGTAGGGTTGACGTTGGACCCACAGTCACCCACTTGCCCTGAGATTTCCCAAACCGGCGCTTGCCACGTCAGCCAATCCGACGCGAGAGAGCCATCAGGCTCACGAGACGCGTCGGGTGCCTGGGGACACGTGATATCTGTTGACTGCGGTCTTCGGGGTCCATGACGCGCCTTGCTTGTTGACCACGACCGCGTTGTGTATCAACGTGTCCCGTCCGTCGCCGTTTAGGCCACTATGTCGCGTCTAACAACGGCACAAATCGTCGAGCAAGGCCGCTACCTTGAACCCGACTTCGACCCGACCACTCTCACTGTTCCACAATTGCTTGGCATATTTGGTTACCACAATATCAGGTATCCTACGCCTTATACGAAGCCCAAACTCGTACAACTCTTTAATGAAGAAATCAAACCCCAAACTACTCAGCTGAAGAAGGAGAAACTGAAGAGGGAGAACAGTGCTGCTAGCGATGATGGTATAAAGGATGGCGTAACGGGAAAGTTGATCGGAGGAGATAAAAAGGCAAGTACCAGACTTTCAGCCATGCCTCTCATTTACATCGTCTTACATTGGGCCGCCTCAATGCTCTAGCCGCCCGTACGAAGATCATCCAGGCGTTTGTCTCGCCCACCTTCGCAGGATGAGAAGGAATCCTCCCCTCCGAGACCGGATCCCGTGAGTATCGTGATAACAGCTAGACTGATCTGGTCTTAACCTGCAAGGTGTAGCCTAAGCGGCGCCGCTCCTCCGCGCAACCTTCTCTAGGTGGCCCGTCAACAACTCGCAAGGCTATTGTGCTCGAACCCGCTGTAGCAGAAGAAAGTGAGCCCGAAGAGCTTCCTCCGCGCAAGATCAGCCGCAGCAAGAAGGCCGTGCGTGATCCTAAATCCTCATCTCTTTGAAACCCCCTTCATAATGGACTGTAGTCTGGCCAAAATGCGAAGAAGTCGCGTCCTGAATCGGAGACTGTACGTGCGCATATCTCTTACCTCATGCGACTACTCATGCGGAAGACGTCATAACTGTAGCATGCTGAAGACAGTGGCTGGGAGGATAATAACGTTTTCCAATCCGGAGCTGAGTCTTCGTCTCCGGCTAAACCCTCGCCGTCGAAGGCTAGAGCCCGACGCACTACTACGGCTCGTACCACGACAGCGCGAAGGTCGTCTCGTAAAGCTTCATCTGCACCTCCGCATCTCTCTCCGTCACCTCCGAAGCAAATTGTGGTACTTCCCGATCCGCCCCCCGAGGAACAACAGCCCACTCCCCCTTCTCCTCCCCGATCGACATTCGAGCCTGATCTCCCCTCAAGTATATTTAATCGTCCGAGGAAGTCCGGACTGCCGGCCAGGGAAGTCAAGGTGCAAATCCCTGAGACCCCACGAAGGTTGCAAGAACAGGACGTGGGGCCTTTTGAAGATCCCGAGCAGAGCATGATGCAAGTGCAGCATCAAGTGCTAGAAGACGAGCTCGATGATGAGGCCGACAACGCGGAAGAAGACGAAGACGAGGGGGATGAAACAGTTGCCATAGCCCGCCGTATATCTGGCGACGGAGATGTCATCCGTCACCGCCCGCCCCCTGCGAAGGAGTCTTCGTCGCTGTTGCTTCGCATTCTCGTGGCTCTATGTTTCTTGGCTGTTTCACCCGCAGTGTACAAGTATAAGACCGAGTCTGCTCAGATCGGTTTCTGCGACCCCGGCAGGGACACCAACGAGATTCTCGAAACAATGAAGACCCGCTGGGCTGCTATAGACGCGTGTCACAGGGACAACACAACATTCGTACAACTTCCTGCAATCAAATCATCACCTGAGGAAGGCTATAAATTGGAGAAGAGGGATAGCGAATTAGTTCCTTGCCCGCCTCCTGACCTTGTTCCCCTCCCTCATCCGACCATTTGTACTCCGTGTCCTGCGCACGCAAAGTGCAGAGGTCGTGAGATCGTCTGTGAGGACACTTACTTATTCCGTCCCCACCCTCTCCTGGCGTTCCTCCCTGCCCCTTCCGCTTCGTCGTCATCTGTTGTACAGGGAATTTGGCAAGTTATAGAGCTCGCCAACGGGCTACCTGGTATGGGACCGGTTGCGTTCCCCCCGAGATGTTTGGAAGATCCGAAGAGGAAGCGAAATATTGGAGTGCTGGGTAAAGTGATGGTTGCGTATCTCGGCCAGGAACGTGGAAAGAGGTTGTGCATGGGAGACGTTCACGATGTTCCGGATAAAGAAGGTGGTCAAGCCAGGACGTGGGGGTTGGAGATGGAGGAACTGAAAGCGATTATGAGAAGGCGACCAGGGGTGATGTCCGCGCGACGACGTGCTAAATGCGCCGCTAATCCTGGAATTCCTCAGGGTAAATCCATTGAAAATTTCGACAGTCTGTTTAATGAAGCAGTGGGTCAGTTAATTGAATGGGGCGGAGTTATCACCAGTGAAGACTCGCAGTAAGTTCGAAGTAACTTTCCGTCCCGCAGACACGTGCTGAGTGCGTTTGATGACGTTACAGGGGCCGAAAATATTTGGCACATAGCGAGCCCAATTTAGACCTGAGCTGTTTGATCAGGGTAAAGACGAGGGAAACTTGGCACGAATGGCAAGCTAGAGTGTTCGGTCAGTCCCACTACATGGTCTACATTGCTCGTAATTGACAGTCTTCTTCCCTACAGCTGTGCTCGCAACCGTCCTCAGCACCTTGTACTATCGCAGGCGCCGGGCAAGTCGCCAGGCGGAAGACAAGCGTGTGTCGGAGCTTGTCCCTATTGTTCTAGACGCATTGCGGAATCAAGAGCTCGCCCACCATACGGATCCCATCACCACCCCACACCCTTACCTATCTTCCTTGCAGCTACGTGACCTCATCTTGCAGGACGAACATTCGATCTCCACACGAACCCGGCTGTGGAATAAGGTGGAACATGTGGTAGAAAGCAATGCGAATGTCAGAGCAAACCTAGAAGAGCTCCCAGGTGGAGATGAGATGCGCGTATGGCGATGGGTTGGGAGCACGAGTCCTACTAGCCCTCGGGCAGTAGCGTCGAGGGATTGATGGGTCTAGGTCCATGCCGGGGGATCCATTATTATTCGAGTACTTATGAGCATGGCGAGCGACATTACCCCGACTGTTGGATATTTGCTTACAGGCTGCGCTCTTAGTGCTATGTAATGTGAACGTGATCTACTATGTATTCTATCTTCGACCAAATGCTGATGTCTTTCTGCTTCTCGTATGACGATCGAGGATCTACCGACGGTCGAGGCCTAGGCAACGCGGTACCGATAGCGTTATTCAAATTGAAAACACTGAAGTCAAGAGATCCACTGCAAATCCACGAAAGAGGAAGGTTGGGTAGGTAGACTTCTGTGCTAGTTGCCCTCCGGTCCTTCGCTTCCGCATCGAAACGCAGGAGGTAGGATCCCAGGAACTGGGGGCTTGCGCTGCTGTAGCTTCCCTCCCCCAAAGGTGCCAATCACGCGAAGTAAATAAGCTCTCATATGGAATCCTAGATGCATTCTTCACGCCCATTGGCTCATGGGTAAGCCGGTCTGGATTTTCTCTATAAGAGCCTTCTTCATAAACTGTTCTTCGGCTAGAACACGAGTGGTCTGGGCAATGAAACGTCCACCATCCCTGGTTTGAGTATCCTCGGAAACTAACAATATGACGGCACTCGACGTACCCTTAGAAATCTGTCCAGATCGATCCGACCCGTGTTTAAGGCCCTGTGAAGATGATAAATCGTGTCCTCTATAGCGTTCTCTTCGGCAACTAGGTTGATTAACCTATTGTTGTGCAACAGTTGGCCTTATGGCAAATTGTTACGACTTCAAGGACAGACTTACTGATTATGGACTATAGTGGTAGAGCACACTAGTTCGTCCACTTCTGGATCACCCTTCTTCTTTAGCTCACCAAGATTCATTTCGGCTTGCCCTACTACCGTTCTCAGACGGCCAGCTACCCCGCGGCAGACATCTTTCACCGCCTCCAGTCTAGCCATCTCATCTCGGATAGCCGGTTCACCCACCAACAGATCTCTCTGGTGAGCACGCAAGCGTTCCGCATCCAGAGCCATGGCTTGGGATAGTGACGCTAGTTCAGATGAAAACTTTGCATGTACATCAGCGTGAAGTCGCAGCAGCTCTGGGTTCATAGGACGAGGCGGTGCGTGACTAGGGGCTGGAACCGCATCTCCTAGTTCAACAGCAGGCTCTTCCAGGAGGTTAGGAGGTGGGGGTCGGGGTTCTGGCTGCGGGGGTGGCAGAGGAGAATACGACGGTGTAACTACGTTGGGTGCTACAAATGATGGAGAAACCTGAGGGGGGAGAGGACTCATCGCTAGGGGGATAGGATGTGCCTGAGAACCCTGGTCCGTATTCTGCGCATAGGTTGACACTTGTGAAGGAGGCAAGGACCATCGCTGGCTCGAAGGTGATGAGACTGGAGACATCGGGTTTATGGGAGGTTGATACATAGTGCTGCCAGACGGGTTCGTACTGTGGATCGACATACTCCGTTGATGTTGTGGCGAGGGCACAAACATCCCAGGAGTGGGCGGTGGACGAGGGGGCACGACAGGCTGGAGACGATGTTTATGCGGATTAGTGATCACACAGGACAGGGTAGAACTTACACTCATCGCTCTCTGAGGGGGGGCAAGCTCATGCTGTCCCGGCCATGGAACGCTTGCTGGCCGAGATTGTGGGTCAGGAAAGGATGCTCCGGGCTTCGGCGGTATTGGAGGAGGACGATGGTCATCAGAGTACCGGACCGTCGGTCTGTGACTATGCCTTTGCGACGCATCCCTCACAGGGCTACCCGGGGTGACAGGCGTCCTTGACTCACTCTGCTTCGACTTCGCATAGACAGGCGGCTCTCGGGAGAATTCGTCTTGCATTTCTTCCATTAAAGAGAGAAGATTGCAGGCCTAATGGGCTGGAATGTCAGCGTATTGAGTGCCAAGCATTTATCATGCGACAGGCTCGTACCTCACTCTTCCTTTCCCAGTTCTGAATATAGGTGATATTGCACTTCCCGCTGACGTCCATGTATTTACCTGCCTTGACCAGCATTTCACTTGTCGGGACGACATAAACAAGCGGAGGTCGGCGAGGAAAGTCATGTGTTATCCATATGGCTATCGGTATATTGTAGGACGCTTGACGGAATGTGATGGGCAGTAGACCATGGAGACAGAGGAGCAGTTGTGTCCGCCCATCGTCAAAAGCTGGACCGCACCATGTATGAGTTAATCGATTGCAGTACGGCGAGCATCAGTACTGAACTATAAACGTCTGTCTTGGGTCTGATGGTTGGGAAGCGAGAGAGAACAGCGTTGGCATCCGCGTAGACGCGGTCACGGCCTGGATAAGAGTGCACATTCTGCCGAAGCCATTTCTGCGTCAACGTCTCTCCATTATTCATGATGGACGAGGTGAGCGCGTAGAAGCTCTGTCCCAGCCTGCACCCTCCGCCCCAGCGTTCGAGCTCCGATTCAAATTCTTTAGCCTGGTAAGGATTCCTCGAGTTCCACATGCAGAAATTGATCGCGGCGATTCGATAAACCCTAAGTCTAAGCCTGTGGAAGGAGAGAACCCAAATTTATCTATGTTGATATCTGAAACAGATTCTGGGGTACAACATACTCGTTCAGTGTCTGGGCCGTGGCGTCATTCAGCAGTCTCTACAGGTTAGTGTTTTGCTTCCGTTTTGATCTGGGCTGCCGCCGGAACTATTCCTATGACTAGTAGTTTGCCTTATCCAACGCGAAACCGAATGTCGTCTGCAGGGATCCCACCAAGCATGATCCGGGGCGAGCAAACAACGGACACCATGCCGCCCCACCTACTCGGGTGACTCGCCCGTGCCTCTTTGTATTTTTTCACGGCGCCGGGTCTTGATTTATGAACGGAGCAACAAACCCGCAGCACCCGGAAAGGGAAACTCAAAGGGACACAGCTTGTGGATTCCGGTCTCCCCTCGGGCTACCGACCGCTAGGACCTGGTATTTCCTCCGATTCTAGATTCTGCGTAAGATCGAGTGTCATGGTGCACAATAACTTTTCAGCAGCGCTTCTTGTCTTGTTCCTTCTGCACATGCTGCACCGCCGCCACAGGTCCGACTTGGAAGTCATCTTGATGTTCGGGCTGCAGCTATCCCACCTTCGTACAGCCGGTTATTAAATCTCCGGACCACTGTGCCGGCTTTGCTGTCCACGGTACCCGCGCAGGCTGTCAGATTCTTTTGGCGACCGTCCCGATCCGCTATCTGGCTCAGGATCCCACGTCTACTATCTCCAAATCAGTGGGCCGGTTCTCCCATTTCCGGATCTTGTGGACTCGGTGTTCTCTGCCATAGAACTGCCTATCCTTGTCGAAGCTGCTGTGATCCCCCTCACAATGGCGCCGAGACTAGGGTTAGTATTTAATATAAAAAGAGTCAAGGACCATTGTTGATAGGTTTTACTTCCCTCTCGCTTTCACATGTACAAAATCGTCGTTCGTGATATATATCGGTGGTCCCTTGCACTCAAATAGTCATAAGGCACACGTACGCGTCGCTATCCAAGACTCCACCATGCCCGTCGTCGCGTCCTCGTCAAGCGGCGGCGCTGGCTCGTCGTTGAACCGCGCTCCCAAGACACTTACCCCTCAGAGAAAGCATCGAAAGATGCTGAAAGATGGTTCCAGCGAAGTCTGGCCAGAGTCTATCGAGAAAATCTTCGTTGAAGGTGAATTTGTATTTGATTCACCATCACCCTCCTAAGGCCTCACTGTTCATCCCCATTCAGGACTACGACAATACTGGGACTCGCCGTGGGCAACGTTCTCAAGGGGGCGCAGCCGATGGCGAAATCAATTCCTCGTCGATTACCTCCACAAGAGAGGGATCGAGCGGTCCAAAAAGCAAGTTGCCAGCCATATACAGGTCCTGAGGAATATGTGGAAAGGAGAACCTGGTTTGTGCACTCCATGTCTATTATTCGCGTCTCCTGCTTACGCCGCTCTCCACCGCAGAGTATCAGCTAGTTGCTGGCGGAGATGAACTGTTTCCAGGGACGAACATGCTCACATCTGTAAGCGACCAACATAACAATAGCAGCGAACTACGATTGTCCGGCGTTGCTGTCAAACGAGAACATGGCGGACAAAGTCCTCTGTTGTTCCCTCGTTCCCCTAGTTCGTCTGGCTCGGACAGCGTGTACGACTCCGGCATAGCACCAGAGCTATATTCACCTGTTGGCACTGCGCCCCCGTCGGTCGCCTTCGCGGACACGGCAGTGACTACTGTCGGTTTCCCAGCGGATGTATCCTTCGGCGTCACCACTGCGGACAACGTGAAGCGCGAGGGCCTCGAAGGCGCTCCCTGCAATTTTGCGCGCGCCTACGTAGAGCCGGCCGTCAGCCAGTTGCCTGATGATAGAGCCGCTGGATCGATGAGCACCCTCACTTTTGCTGCCCCACTAGGCACAGAAAATTTATCCGCAGCATCGCCTCATTTTCTGTCCCCGACTCCCTCGGATCCTGCTTCAATACCTTCCAGCTACCAAACAGGTATCCCCGTCCTCGGGGAGGCTGTTCATAATGGCCGCCAGTCGCTTCGCAATCGACTCACCGCTTTGTGCTTATGGTCTCAACGGATGGAGCGTCGTACCGTCCGCGTAGATGAGTACATCCCCCTTCCTCAAAGAGGATCGTCCTGCCCGGGCCCCATCGTGATCCTCATAAGACTGCAATTGCCCGTATTTTATGATGGATTGTATAGCGCCCTTGCATTCGACGGATTCCAGGGTGCCATACAGATGGAGTCTCCATGGACGTCGGGTCAATGTGCAACGCGCGTATACCAAGAGGGAGTCTGTCATCATCAGGATACAGCCTCCCTCAAGCCGCCTCAGAGCCTTGACGAGACCCAGAGAATGCGCAGCATACTGCCAGAGTCGTGGCTCACCAGAAGTAGATGGCTCGATATTGGTACGTCCGCGGCCCGCCCTCTATCAAGGTCGATGGGAGTTCCTCATGTTCCACACGTGCTTGCAGCCAGGCGGATGAACGTCAGCCAGACAGTGGTCGTCGATGGAGTTACGCTAGCCGTCATCAATTACGAGTTCAGCGGTATTTACTCCGATGACAAGCCCTCTGCGGAGGTCCTCGAAGTCCGGCGTCCCACTTTGGGGAAACCCTGGCCGCCGCAGTATCCCTCTGGAAATAACCCGCCGACATCGGCAGGCTATGAAATGCTCCCTCGCCAACCGGCTATCGATTCTTTCAGCAACAGTTCATACTCGTCGCTCGTCGGCAGACAAAGGTCAGGAACGGCATCCTCTGTAACATCGGCTGGATCACAGCCCTTTTGAAGCGTGCTGCTGACAGAGGCAAGCGCGCCTTCACCGCACACCCTCATATTTTTGGCCCTCCTATGCTTGTTTCCCGCCTCACATGTGTGCCAACATCTCATGTATTATTATATCATAGTTATGTCTTCCGATGGACATTGCGGACACGTTCCGCCTTCGCGTCGCGTTGTTGGACCATACTTGCCTAACACGCCTTCGTGGCCTCACTCTAGCACTTCTCATTGGTCGCTTGCTGATCCTTATATCACCTCGTGTCTACGGCTAATATAACGTAAAATATATCTTGCTACTCGCTACTGACGTATGAAGTTGACGAGGTTGAGGGCTTCATCTCTGACGCGTACATCCCAGTGCTGGTTCGCGAGGATGTGAACTTCAAAGAGCGACGCGGCGGAAGGGTTACACAGCTGGGGATCGTCGATGTCGGGACGATAAACGCCGTTGAACGTGCGATCTTCCGTGGACAAGAGATAGTCCAGCCTCGTGTCCTTTACGATGAGTCGCTCCACGAAATGAATGGCCCGCACAGCACTGGCCGGCGGCCAGTGCAGCGCGGTGGACAGGACGCGCTTTGCAAAAGCTGCAGACCGCCAGGCGGGGGAGCTGTGCTGAGTCATACGCGGCGAAAACACCAAATCCAAGGCGCGGAAGAACATATCAGCAATGGATCTGTGCTCCAGCTTTGCCGCCGACGACTCAAGCGGGATCCGCTCGATATCTGGAATGAGTCCTAGGGCAGGAATAAGGGCGTAAAGTAGATTGTTGAAGTCCGTCAAGTCGAGAGTAAGCGCTTCTCCTGTAGGACGCTCAATGAATATTATTTATCGGTCAGAAAATCTCCATACCTTGCCCAATTAGGAGTTCAAAGGCAGTGGTTATGCAGGTGAGGCGATACCGCACACTTTTCTCCATGCTGCTGACGTCGTCAAGACTATCGTCCGAGGGAGGTTTCGAATCCCTGAGCACCAGGCTCTTCAAAACCTGCATGAGGTCCTTGAAAAAGTCGATGTTAACGAGGTGAGAGAATTTAGAAATCCCTTCCAGCGCAGCTGGAAGCAGTGCGGTCGGCTCCGGATTTTTCAGGATCCGGAAGTAAAGGACGAACAGCAATTTCAGGGTCTCTGTTTGCTGTGCGGAAACTATTAAACGGTGTTCGAAAAAGTTTTCACCGACGTACCGTAGCAGCACGCTCTTCCCTATCGACCTCGGCGGCGGCCTCCTTCATTTCCTTCTGGATTTCCATTTGCTCCTTGAGAACCTTCTTGGCCTTCTTGCTCAGGTGAGGGGCGTCGGTCTTCTTGCCCTTACCATGGCGGGATATCCTTTTCTGCTGACCCTTGGCACTGTCACCTTCCTTTTCCGCCTTAGACTCCGATGCTCGAACGTTGAGCTCCGTCTTGAGGCGGAGATGGAGCAGGCAGCTCAGGACGTTCGGGTGCACGTTGTATTTTCGCTCCCGGATCATGCGGTTCAGCAGCCGAACCAGCTCCAGTGATGGGGCGCCCGTAAGGTCCTGACGGAAGACCTTGACGATCGTATTCAGGCACAGTTCCGAGGACTTGACGGGCATTCAGTGGGAATTCAGCGGATAAAACCGAGATCATACCTTATCCCAAGACTTCTTACTCAGTCGGGCGACAATGCAGTTCATGAGGTTCATCCGGAAATTGAAATGAGTCACCTCCACCAGGAGGGTGCACATGGACTGCAGCGCGATATCGGCGAGCTCTGTCTGACCTATCCAAGAACAGTCAGCGATAAGTCAAAACAATGGATGCCGTCCCGACCTTTGACCTCGGCTTCGAGCGCACGTAAGTACGTCTGATAGACTCCGACGAGCCCCTGTTCGTATTCACGTGTCCTGGCTACGATCTGGCTCACTTTCTCTGCCTTCTCCTTATCGGTGAGCGGACGAATTCGGTAGCCGGGGATGATGTCCTTGTAGACAGCAAGCTGGGAGAGCATGGCTAGCTTGCGTATCGTGGGGTCGTTCGTCACCGGCTCGGGGTGCGTAGGTGTGGATATGGATGGCAGCGAGAACGTATGAAGTCGTCGCAGCAGCCCAAGCTACAGGCTGGATGAGTGAGCAGCACTCTGAGGACAACCAGACGTGCTTACGCTGTTCTCAGGATCAGCCACAATTTCTTGACATATGCTCGCGATCTGTTCTTTGGCAGCCTCTATACGAGCCTTTCTTGACTTACTCCCAATCACGTCTATGACGGCTGGACGACCGAAGCGCGCCCCGGTAGAGACATCCTCTACTCGCGACGCTTCAGCTTCTTCTGGAGAGCTGTCCATGGATTCCTCGCTGCTCTCCTCATCTTCTGGACCAATACGAATTCGACCTTCGGTCTTCTGAATCCGGCCATCCGCCAGTTTTATGGGAAGACGGTTGACAACGCCTTTGGGTTCGGGTTCCGATGTCCATGCAGGCGGTCGCTGGCGAGATTCGTACAGCTCTTCTGGATCCAGCTCAGAGTCCGCTTCGGATGAGCTCGGGAAGGCGGAAGCAGAGCCGGGCTCATCTGATTCAAAGTCGCCCTCTTCAATGTCCGAGCTCCAGGAATTTTCATCTTCGTCCTCGTCGTTAGAGTCAATGTCTGGGAGGTCATCTTTACGGGTCACCCGCACAGGTTTGTTCATGCGATGCAGTCGTTCAGTTTCTTTCTTACTCCTGGGAGAAGCGTAAGCTCGTGCTTCTGGAAACGTAGGACTACACACCTTCCAATGGCCTTGGGATCCAAGCTACTGAGGAATTTGGCGTTATCCGCGTATTCGTTCAATAGCTCGAGATCTTCCTCTGATAGCTCGGCCTCCGCATCCTCTAGAGCAGCTGGAATCTCCACGACGTCCCTCTCGTATGCCCGCTCCTTCCCCTTACCCTTGTCCTTCCCCTTCCCGGCCACATTCTTACTGCCTGATTTGCTTCCTTTGGCAAGCTTTGGCTTCTTTGACGGACCTCCTCGCTACAGCCTGGGTAAGTAGGTGTTCAGTAAGGCGCTGCAGCACATACCTGAGAGGGTGCTTGCCTTTTGGCCCCCTTGACGGCCATCGCAGCGTGTAAGTAACGAGACAGCAGCGTGCCCTCAGCCAATCAAACTGCCAAAGCCAAGAATCTTTCGCGGATCTGGGCTGCCATCAATATGTAACTATATCCGGAAACCCTATCCGTAATTACGTAAGTACAGAAGCGTGGACGCGCCAGGACGCGATCACGCGTCTGTGGCTTGTCTTTCGACTTGGTTGTAGTTCTTTGGCTCGCCGTCTTTCCGAGTCCACGCAGAAATATTAGGTCTTCTTTCCGCCATGGATGCGTTGCGCACAGCGAAGACGACGGGCCAGCCCAATTATCAGGCGAAAACTACACATGTTCTTCGGCCACACCATATCGGCCTGCTCTCCGTGCTCGCCATCTCCTATAAGGAATTCGAAAGCAAAGAAGTCCCGGCACCTTTCTTGCTCCACATAAATAGGTTGATGCTGAATGAGATCTCCGAAGTAAGCTGTATGCAATGCCTACACTTAGACCGCTAAACGACATTAGGTGGCAGAACCGAAACCCTGGTACCAGCTTATACAAGAGCTGTCTAGTGGTCCTATGGCGGATGTTGCCGATGCACTGTATTTAATTGAATCTGTTAAAGATGTGGTACGGTTGGGCCCTGTAGTGGATGTCGGTCATGCTGATAGTCCCTCAGCATAAGTCTATCCGCAATGGCGCTGACATGCTTATTTTCTTCCAAGGTTGGGATGCGAATCGTTTGATGTTCGGTTCTTTACTGAATGAGGATCTAGGTGTTGCCGCCCTCTTCCAGGACAACGATGATCAGGTCTGAAACATGTATGGATGTGCTATCTTTTCAGCCATTACTCACTTCATTCCGCAGGAGCCTGCATTCGTGCGTATCACATTTCATGCCGGAAGACAGGAGTCAATTCTACTGTAGACGCGACGCTCGCCATTCGGCTACTTCTGCAGGAGATGCTGGGTCACTTTCCAGAAGTTGTCTTGGGAGGGTGTCCTAAGGTTGCAACGCGACTACGCAGCTTGGCGCGCCGGAGACCTGCAAGCTGGTTACATCGATGGGCCAATGGACCGATTAAACAGTGGTATGTCGCAACCTTCATGCCATATAGCTAGGCAAGGTAACATCTTGCTGTAGACAATCTTCTGTTCAGGACAAGCCGGGATAAAAAGAAATTTGCTACAGCCGAGAGATATGCCGAGTGAGGGGTCCCCGTAAGTCTTAATGCGTCGACCTTACAATGAATTTACTTCACAGATACGAAAAGGCGCGCGATGTCTCAGACCTGAGCACAGCCGTGGAAAGCCTCCGCAGGTACTTCGAGCAGCTATTTCACACCGAAAATGACATGTCAGTAGCTATCCTTCTTTGCGGGTGCATGACTCCTCATTCTTCCAACCTACAGAGGATATAGGCATTATGCGTTGCTCGAGCTTGTTCGTTATCATTGGAAACGCCGGGAGTGGACGGTGGCGCGGGACGTGAGTTAGACTGGTGACTTTTGCCAATTATTGTGCGGCTGATCGCATCCCCACATAGTTGCTCGTCGAAGCTCAGGAACTCGCCGAGAGGGCTGGTGATTGTGTCATGGATGAGTATTGCAAGAGGTCAGTCTCAGTTGCCTCTAAAGCAGCCCTTCTATATCACTTATCTTTTGCCTTCTAGCTTGGCCTCTCGTCTGCCCCCAAAGGATCTCGGGGCAAAGCAGCCCTTGAATACCATCCGACCTAATGTGCATCCTTACGAAATCCTGTACGACGTGAAAAAGCTCATGCAAGTCAGCTATGCAAGTCACGTGCTTCCATGTCGTACTACTAGGTTCTGAAGGATATCCTAGGAACAACCCTTGTCGGCTTCATTTGAAAAGGTGTTGGAAGCTATCACCGCCTTCGATCACTGGGCAGAGAAGGAAGCATCAGCACAGACGGACGTTGAGCAATGGGGGCAACATGCTGTACAGTCTTTAGTATGGAATAATGCTGGTAAGCAGGGCATACGAACGGTTCTGGCCATGGCATGTTCATCGCCTGCCTTTGCAGGATGTCTTCGGATGAGCGAAGTGGAGGAAAACATTGTAATAGCTTTCACTGAGACGGCTAGCGATGACAATAATCGCATAACAGTGATCGTAAATCGAGCTAACAAGGTTATTTCCCTTCGAAACGCTGCTGGAACACTGACCTCTGACTTATCAACACATTCCCTTTCAGGAAGCAAGAAGGGGGAAATATCGCGAAGCTCTTTCTATGTTACTGGATCCGGACACCTGGCGTGGGCTGTCAGTCATAGACTATGAACATCTTTGGGCAAGCGAGTTGTGGCACGTTCTTGCTCTGCGAGCCGCCAGGAGGTCCGCGGATCTATTCATTGTAGGAGTATCCGTGCGCTGAATCATAACTTCAGAGGCCAGCTTCGAGTCTTCAACGAATTTCTGCAACCCAAAAGGCCTGCTAGTTACAAACATCGAGACTACTTCGCAGACTTGCCTCCGTCCGGCGGATCTCACATACGTGACCGGTTGTACGAGGTCATATACTACCTGGTATGTTTATTTGCCCGGTCCACCCTTCGTCATAACTCAACCGCTTGTCATATCGTAGAAATGCGGGCAAGGCATAGCTTGTGTGGAACCGTTGCTGTTGTCATTGTGGCATTCCGAGTTCCAATGTCGCTATGGGCTGTATAGAACAGCGATCATATTACTCGCTGATGTGGGCCTTGAGTTTGGCATGACCAAGCGATGCGAAAGGATCTTGCGGGAAATCATACCACAGGCCAGTTCCATCGGGAAGCTGACTTCTTCTCTCTGTTGATGCATGCAGTAGGTCATTAACGGCGACGACATCGAGCAAAGAGCACTCGCGTGTTTCACTATGGCCCGGTGTATAATCGTAGCCGGAGGATCGGAAAGTGAGAATGTACACTCCTCTATGGACCCCTCGAGATTGATCTGTGTATCGTTGACAGGTTCCAATCTGCAAGAAGCCATAGGCTTTCTGGATACAGCCGAGGCAGACTACACGACTCTCGAGATGTATCCTTCTGTGGTGAAGGTGCAGTACTTATTAGCGGTCATCTATAACGCCCTCGGTCGGGAGGAGGGTCGAGATGCCGCAGCTGCGAGACATCTCGCAGCGCAGTCCAAACTAGAGGAGTGGGCTGCGGCTGCGGTGGACCAGGAAACACAGGCCATATGGACTTTGGCAATGGACGTAGGAGCCTCTCTCTCGGCGAGATAGTGCCAACGATTGTATCGGACTCCAATGTCCCCTCACCTTAGCGAGATCTGGCGGGAATTTGATGGAAACCTTACAAAGTGGACATCTGAGGTACTACAGAACTTAAGTACTGAGATATTTTCCATAATTCTATCGGACTGCGAGGATCGTACCAATAATGAGACACGTAAACCCAGATCACCGGTGGTATATTGACAAGGCGGAAACTACAAATATAATCCGATCATGGGGACGGGAACTGTGTACTATAATGTTAATATAGAGCAGCTGCAATGATACTGAAGGTTCATACAAAGATAAAGGAATGCATACTATGCTTACAAAGATCGAAAGAGAAAGGAATCACATCGCACACCAGCTTAACCCGGGGACGTAGAGGGACCATTTGTAGTGGAAGGACTTCGTCCATGAGCAGAACCATTACTTGCGACGCTTGACCGATATTGGAACAAATTGTGAAGCCTGGATAACCGCTCGTCCGCGCCGGCCATTTCAGATGTACTCATCCTTGGTGATCGCGGCGAGCCTATGCTCTCAGCCTTGCTGCTGATTGGTGAGGTAGGAGAAGTAAGGTCAGGCTTATTTGATTCGAGTTCTGCAAAGATCGTTGAGTGTGATATGCGCAAGATGCGAAGGACACGCACTGGACAACGTATGGGCTACAGCAGCATTCCGATCCTCGTCTTCGGCGGCTCTGCTAGCTAAAGCTCGAGTAATGTATTTGCGGAAAGCAGGACCAGTTGATTCCAGCAATTTATCCACTCGCGATTTCTTGTGTGGATAAGCCTTCAAGAAATGGTGCAGCTCGGTGATACCCTCTTTGTGCATGGCGCCTGTCGTTTCGCTAGAGATGTGGCTGATTATAGTCAGCAGCTGAGCATCTGGATCTGGCTCCTCTACAGGAGGTGCAAATCCGCCATGCCCGTTCATAGAAGATGCGCTATGGCTGGTGCGATGACTGGGTGATGAGTGCCGGGGTCCTGCCGATGCCGCAGAGGATGTTGTAGGTGATATGGGCCGACTGCTCGCCGGGGATTGCTGCCTAATCGAATCATGGCGTAATCGAGCTGGAATCTCTGTTCCATTACGGGCGCCAGCGTTCAGTATACGGTAAACGTAAGGGTAAACGATGGTAGCAGAAGGATCGTCAAACGAAGCTGACAAGAAGTCATAAACTTCGTCTCCGTAATGCGCTAAATGCTGATTGTGAGCGAGAATCACGCGAAGAATAAGACACACAGACCGACGACATGTTGTATAATGACTTTGATTGTGCGCAATGGCATGTCCCCGCAAGGAACTTTGTTGGTCGCCCGGGCACGCCACTCATTTGGAGGAACAGATTGAAGGAAATGTTCAATAGCCGGGAATAGTTCCACAGGATCCAGAACCTGCTTCTCCAAGTCTTGCGGTATATTCCTCGCCAATTTCCATATACACTTCAAGACTAGCTCCGCTACTTTGGCTTCTTTAGACTCTGGCAGCGTACGATTGCTGGGGAAAGGTTTGACGATCTGGAGCAGAAGAGCAAACAAAGCCCTGGTGAAGAAACGTGGTCACAATTCACTGCATTCCTCGTATGAACGGTCAGCTCACCTGAACACAGACATTCTCCGGGCCGTAGCAAACAATCTGAGAATAATCATGTTAATGAAACGTGACAATTCCTTGACCTGCCCGTCCGGACTATCGTCGGTCTCAAGCAACCGCAGAGTCAGCTCTTCTAGTAGAGACGTGAGGTTGTCCACGGTTAACGATTCGGCTAATAGAGTATGGTCGCAGAAAGCGTTCAAGGTTTGAATTAGGTGCTTAGCAAGTCTGAAATTCTCCTTGAGAAGCAGATCCGCCGGTTGGTCGAAGACATGAGCCATTTGCAGAGTGATAGTCTCTATTAAACCTTCAGTATGTTCCGCTAACTCTTGGTACGCAGGCGATGATGGTCCAGCTTCAGGACCGACTTCCAGGATTTCCTGAATCTTCTTGAGAGCGTCAACGCTTCGATAGGGGTCGCTACTGAGGATACTGGATATAGTGATCGTTATATCATCTGGTGGCATTTCTACAGCTGTCAGGTCGTCCAGAGCATCATGAGAAGGTCGGCTTTCGGGGATGGCACCATTAGTCACTTCGGCGATATTAGGGAACTCTACTGATGATGTCCTGCGTTGCGCGGAGGTCGCGATGCCGCCCGGTTGAGCCAAACGAGTACGTGGAGCGCCCAATCGAGAAGGCAAATGTGATTTAGGACGGCCCGCAGCTACGGGAGAGGATGGAGCCACAAGCCGTGAGGTAGTGGGTAGTCCCGTGGTTCTGGCTGGCGATGTGGGACGGCTGCCGCCAGAGGGTGCTGGAGAAGAGGGCCCGACGGGACGAGAAGGTGAAGATGGTCGAGCCAAGCGGGACTTGACAGCCGCTGCAGGACTCGACGGACGGGGAATGCCACCAGTTTGTGATTCAGGTCTAGGCATGCCCGCAACGCGAGCAGCGGCATGGGGTAATGGTATGTCGTGCTTGTCTGGACTACTGGGTCCCGAAACTCGACGCAAGCGTTCCTCGAGCTGTGTCTTGTCTTTCGGAGAGAGGGTCCCCACCAAAGACCATACTTTTTCTCCGACCAGAACGTAAGCCTCGCTGTTAGTATGGTCATCGCTCAACAGATGTAATCGGTAAGGGCCCAAGACGTACATACCTGAGTGCAGACAATGCAGACTTGCGAACTTGAGGGTCTTTGTCAGCGATCATCGAAGCAATCTGAGGCAACGCCTTGTTGGGCTCGCAAGCGCTCATGCCGAAACGCTTCAATAAGCTAGCAAGCTCATCGAGGGTTCCCTGACGTGTCTTTGCAACCTTCGACTTGAGACCATTTTCAAGCAGCAAGTGGAAGACGCGGCTATACGCATACACTTTTGGTAGCGATTGTATGATCTGTTGCACTCGTTGTCGCACAGGCTCCCTGGCATCGCCGAGCTATGAGATCGAATAAATAGCCGTATCGTGAACAGAAGAGGCGTACTCTAACCTTGTATACCATTGTCGGAATGAAACACAATGCCTCCGCGTCCGACAACTGGTAGTCAACAGTGCGCATGAATGTGAGGACAGAATCCACAACATCTAAGCACTTGGATATCACGTTGGATTGAGGTTCGTGCGCTTTCATAGACGCGTATTTAAGCGGCAAGTCCGAGTTTGCAATCCGTAATGCCTTCGCGTTCTCGTCGTCCACGTCGCAACTTGCATAGAAGTCACATATTCGGGTCATTCCCGACAGATAGTCATTGGTGGCGTTATGATCATGGCTGAATAAGAGCGCCACAACGTCCTTGGACGCATGAGGCTCCATCTGGTGCTGTAGCAATTCAGCAAGATCTTTCCGAGTCGGCCCTGCTTCATTGATCCATTTCTGACCATCCTTAGTCAGCCGAGCTTTCTTAGGATCCTCACGGGCCGTCAGGAATGGGTCATTGCTCGACTGAACAGGAGACGTGGGCGCGTGCGCCCTGGGAGGACCCGCAGAAGGTGCACCAGGTCGTCTCAACCCACCGAGCTTCGTTGGCATACGAGTTGTGGGTGCATCCTCCACAGACTCCGCTCGAGAATCGGGCCGGACAATCGTACCTTGAGGGAGTTTTCGGCGGATGCCAGTCAATTTACTCGGGGGGGCTACCTTGCTTGCTGGCGCTGGAGGTGGTGAGGGCGAAGGCGCTGGAGGTGGAGTGGCTGCTTTGGGAGGCGCTGCCGGAGCTTTAGGAGCTGCTGCCGCTGGTACCTTCGGGGGAGCTGGCACTGCTGCAGGAGCTGAACCACGAGCAGCATTGATGAGGGGAACAGCACTAGCTCGGGACGCGGGTTTGAGAGAGTTTGTCTGTTGCATCACGTAGTCAAACCCGGTGCAAGCCACGAGAAATGGTAAGACGGCCTGTGCGCCCTTGCGGACGTCCCCAGAACGGTCATCGAGAGATGAAACGACAGGCCCGACCCAGCTGTGCAGGTCAAGACTTGATGGAGGCGGATGCTCGCTGAACCATTCCGCGATCCAGTTGAGTAAGTTTGCTTTCTGTAGCGGATTAGAAGACTCGAGCGCCGTAGCCAGACCATTAGTCATTGACTCCAGCCCTTCACAAGCGGTCGCCATTGCAGTGAGGGTCTGCAGAGCTGCTGCCCGGATTGGAGCTTTCTGGTCAGCCAAAACAGTGGCCACTGGCAATGCGAAGAACCGTGTCTGTTTCTCGAAAGGCTTTCCCATGCCTGATGCAATCCGCGCGACGATGTCGAGAGCAAGTGTCTGCACAGCTTTATTCGAGTCAGTCACTCTGGCCTTCAAAACTTGACCTATCTCGCCTGTCGCCCGGGATGTTAGAGTGCGGCAGGAATATAGGGACGTAACGCTTACCCATATTCGGTTTCAGACGTTTGTTCGGGCCTTGATCCAATATGGCTTGCAATGTTTCCAATGCTTCTTTCTTAGTCTTCCATGCGTCGCTCTTCGCATCAGCTAGGATCGTTGTGCCTTTCAGCAGGCCATCGATCTCCACCCGGGGGAACAAGTCGTCCAACGGATCACCCCCTGCTGGTGCACCACCCTTGCCTGGGGCGTCGCCTTGGGAGCTCATCGCCGCGAGGTCTCTCGACGTACGGGTCGGCACCGGGGGTGGGGTGCCTTCTACTTTGTCGAACTCATTGCTGATGGTGTTCATAAGCTGGGGGTTTAGATCTCCCAGGAGGTCCTTGATACCTTATTGAGAAGTTCGGTTAGCGGATAGTGCCGTCAAACTTATCAGCCTAGCATCATTTACCTGACCCGGCGAACAATTTTATGGTCACCAAAGTTTTGGTCGCATTGGTACGTACGGCTGCGTTGGAGTTTTGTAGAGCCGTTTTCAGGAAGTCAATTAGGCTCCGCAGGGAAACTCCAGCGACTCCAAACTCTACCACAGCAGACTCAATCCAGGTCAGCGAGTCCGCAAGCACCTTCGGAGCTTTCTGCTTAGAGAGTGGTTCATACGCTAATGATGAAATCAGTCTGTACCCGTCGTCGGATGAGTGAAGCTATCGCACCTTGGCTAAGAACAAATTGGAGAGACGTCTGTTCTGCCATCAGGAGTAAGGTCTCTCCAGCTGGTTTCTTCAGCTTCATGTCACCCAGCTTTTCACTCAGATGAGGTGTACTCAGTGCTACGCAAGATCTTCCGAAGGAAGGACATCTCTCGGCCAGGAGAGATAGGATACCATACAGCTTGGTAGAGACCTGACACAAACAGTTAGCGTGAGGCTTTCCGTTTATAATGGGTACACACCTGGAAATTCTTCTCTGACCAGCCCTTCTTGGCCAAGAAGCGCACGATGACTTCAGCGTCCACCTCCTCTACCACGCCTTCAAGCCAGCTGGTCATTTCCTCCAGCGCAGCTAATCGAGTCTTCCAATTCGAATCTGCGAAGTCAGTCTGAATCTGTGCAGGGATTGCTTCGGCGATCAGGGCGTCCGCATCCTCCGGCGTGTGCTTGAACTTGAACGTGTCCAACGCCCCCGGCGCAGCCGCGGCACCGCCTTTCGCAGGTTTCGATGCAGGAGCGGCAGCTACAGGGACAGGTTTCTTGGCCGGGACAGCTGCAGCTGCCGCAGTAGGAGGTTTCTTAGCCTGAAAACACGATTCAAAATTTAGAAGACGGAAACAGCCTCGACATGAGTCATTCGACTGACCATGAGCCGCGCTGGAGGCTTTGCAACAGGCTTCTTCTCCGGAGGAGCTTCCAGTGGTGACTCTGGCGGGGGTGCAGCAGGAGCCGGAGCACTCTTCTTCGATGGAGGTACAGCTTTCGGGGGCGCCTTTGCAGGGGGAGCCCTGGGTGCAGGTGCAGCACCTGCCTTGCACTTTACCGTCGCCTTCTCGTACGCCTCTTTGACTTTGGCTTTCCTGACGTCCGCCAATCCCTCCACGAGTGCATTCAAAGGCCGCTCGCCCACCATCTTCATTAAAGTTCCCAAACAGTTCGCGGCTTCGTCACGCGCACCCGCAAAGGAGTCCTCTAACAATGTAGCTAACTGCTCGGAGAGCGGTTTCAGCTGAGGGGGAGGAACGGGTACTGTCGATGTGGAGAGACATCTGGCTAGGAATTTCAGCGTCCCTTCCTTGACTTGGGGATTCTTGGAGCCTAAGGCGCCCTGGATGTCCGGCAAAATATCGGGCAAAGTCGTCTATGCAGACTACGGTGAGATCCTGACAACCTTGCATTTTACGACACAGACTCACGGTCGCGAAGACAGCGTCTAAGACAGCTCCGATAGCATCTGTGACATTCGCCTTTCTCTCTTTCAGCCTTTCAAGCATTGGAGTGACGACCGCTTCTCTATATCGTCCAAAAGCTCCCATGAGCCCCTTGGCAAGCGCCTCCTGACACTGAGCGGCGACTATCACGCAGTTGATGTTCGCGTCGGAGTGTATCCGCGTTGCCATGGCCTTGGCCACTTCACCAAGCTCAGGGGCATCCTTGATCTTGGGCGTCGCGTTGAGCAGAGTAAGCAGGTCGTCCAAGACTTCCTTGCGTTCCTTCCATTTGGAAGAACCGAGCGCGGCATGTAAGTTCGAGGGGAGTTTAGGGACGATATCGACTTCTTCGGCAAAAGCGCGCGGATCCAACGCTGCATCCTCTGCGAAGCTCATACATATGCGGTCGGGATATTGCTGCAGAAAGGATGACGTACCTTCGGGTTCATCGCCTCCTGCCACTTGGTCCTCACCCGCCTCCTGCGCTTCCGCGGCCTCCCTGGCTTGCTGCCTGGTCATCCTCTCAGGCTTCAAGGTACCCCTGCCCTTCCCGTCCTTCTCCATAGCCTCGAAAGCCTCCTTCAGCTCCTTGACTTGCACCGGCTTCAGATCGGCGAGCCATGGTTCAATGGCAGGCCCGAGATACTGATACAGTGTATGTGCGAGGTTGGTTCCTTCGGCTCGAACAGTCTTGTCGGTATGCGCGAAGATCTTCGGCAGACTCTTAAGGACTGGGGGTGGAGGGACTACTTGGATCCCAAAGTTCCTGAGTAAGACATGTATATTAGTCCAGGTCGAACATAGTGTCATGAATTGTGTCAAAATCCGGGATACACCCTGACCATTCGGTCAAGCGTATCTTCCTGTATCCTCAAGAATGATGAAACATATATTAATGACACCTTACTCACCGGACTGCTTCTTTGATAGCGACGACGGTCCCAGCAACTACTTTGGGCTGTTTCGCCCCCAAGCCGGGCAGAATGTCACCCTTCAGTAGACATAGGTGCATAAGCCCAGCTTTCTCCCAGATAGAAGACAACGCACCACAACGCCCGCACCTCCGTTCTCGACTTCGATGTATTGCAAAACAAGTTCGACAGCTTGATTCTTGGTGCCAGCCCTGGCCGACCCGAAGCATTTATCCACCAAAGCCGGGACAACTACTTCCCTAGTCTTCGCGGAGGTCTCTCCGGAGTACTTGACGAGCGCGACCACGCACTCGACGCCCTTCTCCTGGGCCACCGCATTCGAGTCCGTGACGATCTTCTTGAGCAGGTCCGGGTTGTTGACGTACGGCTTGAATGCAGGATCGGTATCGGATGCGGTCGTCTGGAAGGTTTTGACGAGGGACTCGTACGCGCTGACGCGGGCTTTCCAGTTCTTGTGGGCGAGGCGATCCTGGACGGGGATGGTAGAAAAGTCCTCCTCCTGCGGAGGGGCGCCGTCCATGTTGGTCGTGTAGGGGAACGCGGTATGCTCGCAGCTCGCTAAGATCGACGCGCCTTGACTTTGGCATCCGCCGAACCAGCATACGGACGGTCACGTGCGTTGTCGTACCGTGCCTCCGCCGCACCCCCAACTCACACTTGTACTACTACCTGGGACATCGAACGCCTGCTCGTGTATTATTTCTATACTACTCTGTCAGATATCGCTTCATGTCGCTGCGGGCGGTGAAAAAGCAAAATGCGAGCACCAAGATTGAAATGTCCTCCGACCTAGCCTATGATGCCGCCCTTCACTTCTGGCGAACGGTGGTGAACATCTTCTTCAGGGAGATAAGGCCGAGAGGTGCATACAATATTCCACGAGATGGCCCGGTCATATTCGTTGCTGCCCCCCATCACAACCAAGCATGTATTCGGTCATTTCGTCGTTACGTCGGATTCACTGAACATGTACTCTACAGTTCCTCGATCCACTTCTCCTTACCCTCCAAGTATACCGAGAAACGAAACGGCGTGTGCACTTCCTCATTGCCGCGAAGAGTATGCAAAGAAAGGTCATTGGGTTCTTTGCGCGCTTGATGTCCAGCAGTGAGTACTCCGTTCGGGTGAACGGGATGGCCTGTTAACAGCGCCGGTAGTACCTGTCGTTCGTGCTGCAGACGAAGCAATGCCTGGAACTGGCTATATCCGGCTCTCACCTGACGACCCCTGCCTGGTCCTGGGCGAAGGTACCTGTTTCCTCTCAGAATTTACCCCTAAAATGCAAGTTCTACTTCCCAAATCGGTCGGCTCCTCAGTAGCGGAGGTTGTCGAGGTCATCTCGGATACCGAGCTGAGGATTAAGCGCGAGTTCGGAGGAGAGAGCGGTAAGGGCACAATACGGGTGCGGGATAAAGTAGAAGAGCTCCGGCAGGAGGGGGAACCGGGGCTTGACTTCAAGCGTCTTCCTTTCGTTGACCAGCATGAGATGTACCGACATGTTTACCAATGTTTGAAAGAAGGGCGGTGCATAGGCATCTTCCCGGAAGGTATCGCAGCCTCTCATTTGCCCGTGGCCGATGTGCTAATAAATTGCCCCGCCAGGTGGCAGTCATGACCGGACAGATCTTCTGCCATTAAAGGCTGGAGTCTCCCTCATGGCACTTGGTGCCATGGCCAATGATCCAAACTGTAAAGTCAAGATCGTCCCGGTCGGGCTGTCGTACTTCCACCCTCACCGGTTCAGATCTCGCGCAGTGGTAGAGTTTGGCTCAGCACTGGACGTCCCCCCGGAACTCGTTGAGATGTTCAAAGAGGGAGGGGAGCGCAAGAAGGAAGCGGTAGGGAAACTGCTGGATGTGGTTTACGACGGCTTGAAGACTGTCACGGTCCGAGCTCCTGACTACGACACGTTGATGGTATACATGATCCTCTGGCCATTCTTCTCTTCCTAATATGCTCGAACAGCTTGTCCAAGCCGCTCGACGTCTGTACAACACTCCCGGGCAGCACCTCACTCTCGGACAAGTCGTCGAGCTGAACAGGCGTTTCGTGGAAGGCTACCTGCACTTCAAAGACGAACCCCGCATCCAGAAGTTACGAGAAGACGTGCTCAAGTACAACCGACTGTTGCGCGATCTTGGACTACGTGATCACCAAGTACGGAGCATGGTCGTCTAAAATTTTACGCATCTGCTAACGGCATGATATAGGTACCTCGTGCCCAGAAAGCGACGTGGAAAACCCTAGGTCTACTGTTCTACCGTATTGGACTCTTGGCAGTTTGGTCCACCTTCGCTCTGCCAGGTGTTATTCTCAACGGACCAATATTCCTCACAGCATCGATCCTATCGCGAAAGAAAGCCAAGGGTAAGCCCTGCGTGATTTTGAGTCGTCTGGCACTCACCCCGTCACTTGACAGAGGCGCTCGCGGCGTCGACGGTGAAAGTGGCCGGACGCGACGTCCTGGCTACTTGGAAAGTCCTCATCTCCTTGGGGGTTGCTCCTGTATTGTACGGTTTCTACGCGTTCCTCTCATTCCTTGTAGTAAGCAAGGCCAACGCACCGCTGCCTTGGCGCATTTGGACGCCATTCATCGTCCTCATTTCCCTGCCGTTCATCGGTTATGCTGCGTTGAAATTCGGTGAAGCTGGAATCGACGTGCTCAAGTGCGTGGCACGGCCGGTTCTACCCCTTCGTTCCTTTGGATTTACCGAAATGATATTGCAGATCGCTTCGTCCCTTAATCATAGCGCTGGTCCCCGGCCAGCAGCGCATGCTGGATAAGGTCAAGAACATGAGAGCGCATTTGTCCAACGAACTCGCGGATACTATCAATGAATTCGGACCGAAATTGTTTGATGATTTCAATCAGGTGCGACCGGGTCTTACTACTTCACTTCCTCCGATGAATATCTCGCCTTAGCATCGCATCTTGGTGCCATCTGCAAGTGTCCCACCGTCCACCGGCACGCCCGGAATCTGGAGACGCAAGAGTGGGACAGTAGACGCGCAAGGCAACCTGCTCGTCCACCCCATGGTACGTGGCTCCCGTCCACCGTACTCTGCCTCGGCTAAATTGCAGCAGACTTGGCTCGATGAAAGACTCTTCGGCTGGAGCAGGAGTGCCAAACGAGGCACCAGTGTATGGGCTGGCGGCGAAAAGAGCCACGATGTTAGCCGTGTCGGCACCCCTGATGGCTCAGACGACGAAGACGAAGGTGATTACGACAACGTCCTCGGATATCTCCCGATATACGAGTCGCAAGGCGGACGGGGTCGCAGCAGAAGCCATCACAGCTCGTACGCCGATTTGCAGAAGCTACGGACGACCCCTGCCGGCAACGGAAGCAATAATGATACCTCCCACGTCTCACCCACTTCCAGATTGCGCTCCGAGTCCCCGAGCGACAAGGACGGGTTGCGTTTCAGAAGCAATGTTCACCGTGATCGGAAAGGTAGCCTCTCCGACGGGGTGCCGGTCGAACGTCTGGGAGCCCTGGGTCGTGACGAACAGTTCAAAGACGCTACACAGGAGATCAACGAAGAAATCTCTCGCCGTCGCTCTTTGTCGCGGGAGAAATGAGTATCCGCACGGATCATTAGGGACAGGGGATCTACTTCGTACAGTCAGACCCGCGATGGGTTGCCGTCATTGATGTAGTGCTCGGACGCACGCCAGTATACTCCCATGTTAGTGAGTAATGCAATAATGACCGTTTCTGGGGATCATAGTCAAAGAAGTGCATGCCAGTCAAGATCAGTCCCCTCGCTGTCAGTAAGGCTACAGTGCGAAGAAGGGAGCCCTGCAGGGACTCAAACAAGATCCTCTCGTGGTTTCCCAGCCGTCAGCACTTCCACGCCCGTCTCCGTTATCCTGGCAACAGACATGCTTAATCCGAGCAGCGGAGGTGCACTTATCGGCAGACTCACAACAAGGTTTCCTCAAACTGAGCGCTTCTTTTCCCGTCAACTGTGGTAGCAGTCCAGTTATCCGGCCAATGATAGACGTCCCAGTTTGTACCGAGGTTGAGCATCTGGAATGGAATAAGCTGTGAACGGGCGACCGAAATTGCCATATACGTACCGGCTCAATCGTGAAACACTGAAAGGCATTCAATATTCAATGTCAAACCGAACACAGAGCGCATTATGACTTACCATTCCTGGCTTCATCGTCCCAGCGGCCTTGTTCTTTGCATAGTGTGGAATGTTGGGAGTTGCGTGGAACAGCTCATTGACACCGTGCCCGGTATATTGCCGTACTACTGCGCATTGATTTGCCCGAGCGACAGGCTCTCTGCGCGGACGAAGTCATTACAACGAAGAGTACGGGGTTATTCCATAAAAATTGGACGGACATTGCCTTTCCGATATCTCGGAACAATGCACCCGGATTACAGAGTTTAATAGCTTCGTCGAGCGACCGGCGAGTTGTCCGCATGAGCTTCACGGAATCTGCATCCACTTTTCCGACAGGATACGTTTCATTGAGGTCGGCGTGAAAGCCTAGTATTAGTGTTAAAGCGATCGGTCAGACGGCCCGGGTGCTGAACTAGTGCAGGCAGGGAACAAACCATCGTAATATACGGAAACATCTGGAATTGGGGTTACATCGATAAGAGCGTGGGAGTCAACAGTAGGAGGTACTGTACCAATGTTTATTATGTCTCCCTCTACAAGCTCCCGCTGGTCGGGGATTCCATGACAGATCACTTCATTGACGGACCTATTTCATACAGTCAGGAGGACTGATCGGCTGACTAACAGACGGACCTTACGTGCACACGGATTTTGGATATTCACGATAGCCAAGGGGAGATGGGTAGGCGTTGCGCTCTATAGTCGCGTTGTGCACAATTTCATCGATGAAATCGGTGGTCACACCAGGGCGGACATGCGAGGCAGCAATATCGAGGATTTCCCGTCCCATCTTAGGAACAAGTGTAAGGAATCATATACGCCACGAAAGCAACTGGTCGCAACGACAGAAGTATCGACGGCATCCAAGACACACGGAACACTTACCCGACAAACTATCCGCATCTTTTCCTGCTCCTCTGTGCTAAGGATGCGAGGGGGTGAACTGGCCTTCCTGATTTCCATGGTTGGCACACCTGTAATCGAAGATAGACCGCATGAGCTCACAGTCCTAACTTGATGTGCTTGAATACTTTAGTTATCTTACCCGTTTCCGCATATTCAGGCCTTGGTATATGCGCAGGCACTTGACGTTTCGGAGACAGAGGATACACCGGTCTCAGTTCGCCGGTGAAACGGAAAGACGGGAAAGGGTTGTAGGTGCCGTCTGCGGCCGTCATGTGGTAAGCCTAAACCAATTGAGTGATGAATGGTGCGCTCACTTCTGCCCACTCCTTCTGAACTCTTCTGCGTAACAAGGTCATGGATTATCTTGTGCGTTTTCTAACGGAGTGTACGCTCATGAGCATTGGGACTCGCATGATTGAGACTAAGATATCCGAACCCCTGAAAGACAGCAAGACTTATGAGCATATGTGTTTCCTAGTGACGGAAGACCACGAACAGTTGGCTTTGAAGCATTCCTGGTTACAGAACATGGAACCCTTAATGCCCAACCTGAGGCAGACGGTAAACAGACGCGCAAAACGGTAAGCGAAGCACGAACTTAGTGCAGGTAGGACAAGCGAGAGTTGAGGGGGGTTTGCCATTGAGGCAGTTCGTGCTTTGACAGAGGACAGTACCAGTACCAGAGCTCATGGTGGCGCGCAGCTGAAAGGCAATGATCGCAAGTTTTGGCTTCGGCCCAAAGACACGTGCTGCGGTACCGAAATTGATGCAATGCTTCCGAAAACCGGCTCTTCACCTTACCATTGGTCGTCACGTAGCCGACCGCACTTCTTGTCTTCTACTGTGCGCCCTGATCAAGCCTGACGGCGCTCGGGCTGGATGCACTTTGACAAAGGCCGCTGCCACCCGGGGACGCAAGGAGCACATTGCAGGTCCCATATCTTCTTTCTTGTAAATGGTGTGCGTGTTTGCTACTCGGCCTCTGACGCGTACGGAAAGAATTCTTCGAGTTGAACGACCGGGCAGTAGTGGTCATGACTCTGAGCACAGTTTTGTCCATATGACACGCCCGACTCAGAAAAACGTGTTCCGGCTGAGCTGACAAACCGCACAAACTTCTACCCATCGAAGAGATCTTGGTTGGTAAAGGGCATTGCTAAGTCCCAACACGGTTCACGTAGGTTCCGTCAAACGTCCCCCGAGCGCATTGAAAACAGGCGGCAGACGTGCTGCCCGCAACGAGTCTTTTTGATCAGAGCTACGCCTTTAACCTATGTATATACTAGGCTCGCATACCATGATGCTTGGAAGTGGCATAATCTACGAGACAATTAGGTGGACGGACGCGATGGCAAGGGACCAAGTGTCAGAAATATAAAGGAGTCCGCCGAATGTAAGTCATTATAGAGACTAAGTCGTACCATAATTAGTGCAGGCGAGGCGTACGAAGGTCGAAAGCAATATAACACATCGAGCAGCAGATAAATATGCGACAGGTTGAACATAGCAAAACAGCTTGAGACGTTAATGTGGTGCGCCGGATTGATGATGGCCAGCACCTCGTGGCAAGGTTCGAGAACCCTAGTAGATTCAACTTAATTTAGCATCCATCACGAGAAGACAAGAATGCTATACTTGCCGTGAAGACCAATACGCTTCGTCTGTTAACGACGGACGGGCTCGTGCTCCAGCTTGAAGGCGATGCGGTTGTCGTTGGCAGCCTTAAACAACTGCCTGTAGTGCGCGGACCCGAAGACTTCTGTCAGCGCGGCTTCGTGGGAGCTAACCCAGTCCGCCGGCGGCAAAGCACGTATGGTGCGGTACAGCCCCTCCTCTGGCGAGTGCTCTTCCTTGACAAGTACGAGCATCCCAGTAAGCAGACATTGCAACAAGTGCAATATGTCTGCGATCGGCGTCACGGTGTGGCGCATCGCTGGAAACAGCGCGCTATGGAAGACCATCTGCCATTGAACGCGCCTCTCTGGAGAGAAGAAGGTAGACGCGTTCGCGGGCAGTTGAAGGCGCATGTTCGGACTTCGTGGGACGCCGCTTGATGAGCGGTATGGCGTAGGCAATTCGATGGTGAATAACATGCGGGGATCGGCGGGGGTGACGTCCCTCCAGCCCATCTGGAGCAGCTGAGCCTTCAGAGACAATAGCCAGCGTCGTGCTCGCGCATAGTTGAGGCCCAGCGCGTCAGCCGTGGTGAGCGGGATCCCGGTGCGTTTGGCCCAGTCATCCATGTTACGGACATCACTGGAAAAGACTAGTTGAGGCGGGGGACCCGAGGAGGACATTTTGAAGACTGGGAGACGGCTGTGGCGAATGCTGTGTACTTTGTTGAGCATTTTACGTGAAAGAAAGAGACCGTGCAGGGGGAATCTTACGGAGTGGATTTAAAAGGCGACGGGCTCCAAGATCGTGTAAGTTATTATAGCTATGACTTGCAGATACACGCTGCTGCCTGCCCGCTCGCAGATGTTGATTGAAGGCGCGAACCAGGGGATTGTCCAGGGCCTTGGGCTGAGCGGACGAGGGCGCAGGGAAGGGAGTCGCGTTTTGAGTGAGAGCGCTGGCAGGGCCGGGCGTGGGCCCAGTCGTAAAATTGGGCCCGGGCTATCGCAACCGATTGTGGCGGCATAAGGACCGTGGTCAACGTAAAACGTGCAACGACGTTCGGCGTTCTTTGGCACTTTTTGGCGTCCTCATCGTCAGAAAAGGATATTTGCTCCCGCGGTCAGTGTGCCCTGTTTCCTTTTCCAGCGTTCTAACACGGCCGATGCCGCAGCTGGTGTCGGCCCTTCCTGAGAACAAGAAACGATTACCTAGTAACGCTCTGTGGGCTCTTGAAGGGCGTCTGGGCGGCACCCTTATTCCTATCTTCGCAAGCTCTCTATATACCCGGTGATATCTTACTCAGTGGCCTGATGCTATCTTTCGTGTGCTTTCCCCCTTGTGTTCAGCCGCCTTGACTTTGCTTTTCTGTGGTACGCGGATGAGCAGTCGCTATTTGACGTTCAATGACTTCATAGCAGATCTGAAACAACAGATTCTCCTCCGTCCGACCCATTCCACTTTTCTCTCTTAGCAACAGACTATATTGGACAAAAGCGATGCACTCTGGATCGACGATCGGTCGCACGAACACTTAAACTGACGGCGCTTGGGGAAAAGAAAGCCGCACAGGTAAGAACCAGTGGATCGTCAAGAGATGGTTGCGACGCCATAGCTATCCCGAACGCTCTAAGTTTCGCTGTGAATTACAGCATGAATGTTTTCAACCATGAGCAGGAACACTCCAGGCTGGATGCGCTTGAAGGTGGCATCCTGGAATTCCCGACACGCGAGATGATTTGCCACCGGAAAGGCGTCAGAAGTTGACCAAGTGTCAGCCCAATTCAATTGAATTGTGTATATTCTTCTCCGCGGACAAGAGAAGCCGAGAACGGCACCAAGTACTGTATGATAGGCTAAAGTTCGTGGGCTGGCAAGAAGCTGTATTCAGACCGTGTATGCTGAGCCCAGAAGTCGCTGAATTCCATGAAAGAGGCCCTGGCACGTAAGCCAGCTGCAGTTGGTCGTATATAAGGTCGGAACAAGGCAATCATGCAGGATGCAGAGTTCATTCTGCGAACTTGCATAGCTCACGCGCGCGGACTTACTGTACTAGCTGTCACGTCACGACCTCATTGCGTCACAGTCATTCCGTCCGAGCCTGACTCAGTACACTGCAGCAGACGCCAAATATACCTGATCTACGGTCAGTAATTAATCCGTAGTACAGACTATACCACTTGCATCTGACCAAACACCATGGTCCAAGGCTCTGGTAACATGCCAGTCGCGCATTCTCCCATCCAGGCGCTGAAAAGCAGCTCTGCTGTACCGACGACGATCCTTGAAGATCCATCCGGAAGTCTAAGCCAACAGGGGTTTGACGTTTATGCATCCTACCAACGTATTCTCGAGAATGAAGAAGTACAATATCATGTGAACCTCTGCAGGCTGTGACATTAATCTGCGTCGACTGAACCAGATTGCTACACCTTTGGCTGCAATCCTTGCACTCACAGAATTAATCGAACATTCCAAAGGTAAGTCAAAGTGGCAGAAAAACGATTGTTTTCTTATATGCCGAAGCCGGCACCATGTTCGAGCTCGTCAAGGAGCTCCACGAAGCCGCTGAAATTCTCAAGAAAAGGACGACGAATCCCATCAGTCTGAATGCAGGAACTGAGCTGTTCATTGCTTTCGTTACGCTCTTCCCGCATGAGTCAGACGTGAGCTCTCGATGTCCTTTGCTCGAATCATGCTCATACAAGTTCCTCACATTTTAAGAATTTCGCCGATCTCAAGACGAAGCTAGTCAAACAGGGCCAGGACTATGCTGCAGAAGCCTTAACTTTCCGCGGAAAGATTTCAGAGCTGGCTTTGGACTTCATCAAGGATGATTCCGTGGTAGTTGTCCACCCATCCTTTGGATCCGGATTCGAAGCTTAAAGCGGAGCACAGATACTAACTCATTCATACTCGCGAGTGGTGATGCAGACGTTGCTTCGGGCTCACAAGCAAAAGCGAATATCCGTCTACGTGACGGAAGCTCGACCACGTGGTCTAGGGTACGGACCGCACATCCTGTGTCTTCAAGCGTGTCCGTTGTATTTATTAATTTGTCTTACAGTGTCAAAACATACGAGGCTTTGACAGCGGCCGGCATTCCTTGTACCATGGTCCTTGATTCGGCAGTAGCTTATGTCATGGACATGGTGGACTTCATACTTGTTGGATCTGAAGCTGTAGTCGAAAGCGGGGGTCTTATTAACGCCGTAGGCAGCAACCAGATAGCTATAATAGCCAAGGCTGCTAAAAAGCCATTCTATGCTCTAGCAGAGAGGTGAGGTTTTATGCGTTCTTCATTTTTGCAAGGCACTCGACTCACATATTTCAGTTACAAATTCCATCGTCTCTTCCCCTTATCGCAATATGATCTACCGACGCACAATGATGACATTCTGTCGTTTCCACGCCACGCACAGCGATTGTCTCCGGTACTGACTGCGAGGCCATCCGTGGCTCCGAGTCCGGTGGGTTCTTCGAACCCCATACCGACACGACAATTGCCTTTCAAGAGGACGGAGAGCTCTGCATCTTCATCTCAGCTGGCTATGACCCCTGAGCAAATACTTCGGAATCCCAGAGTTGACTACACCATGTTCGTCTTCTTCTTGGTTCGCCGGGCGTGGAATTCACGTGTTTCGTTCGATTCAGGCCGGATCTTATCTCTCTCGTATTTTCGGATGTTGGTATTCTCACTCCTGAGGGTGTGAGCCAGTATCTCGTTGGCATGTTTGCTGGATGATCCCGCGTTTTCCAGTAGGCCTTTGTATACGTCTGTTTGCGCTGTATCCTAGCTCATCACGCGCTACATATCTCTGTTTCGCGATAGAGTTTACGATAAATCATGTATGACTGATCCTACCCGATGAGCGATTGAGATATCCTCGAGGCGTGTGCAATGTCTACCTTCTTGGTAAGTCTCGAAGTTTAGTGGAAGATGCAACGTCGAGCCACGCTCCTCTGCCATAGTGCTATAAGGAGCGGGAGCATGTGAAGCCTCCAACCCGGAGGCTCCGGCAACGTGCCACAGTATATTCTGCGTTTCGGTTCAGTAAGCCAACGCGTCCGCAAGGCCCGATTGCCCGATGCGTTGGTCTGTAAGAAGTCGTCGAAACGGCGAAGCACAGTGATATAGTGGAGGTGCGCTGGTGCCAGTGTTTGTGGGGGTGTATAAGAGGACCAGTATCGACTCATTGGTGATGTTCCAGATCAAGGTGGTGTGGTTGAACGCTGACATGTACCGTGCGCGTAGTGGATGAATGAGAGGCTCCTATTGGAAGGGAGTCTGATCCTAAGGGGTCGCTCATTCGGTACTATGCGGTGCTTCAAGTCCCGGATCTGCGCCCCAGTGACCCGAATGGCTTCTGATCAGATAGTACAACCTCGGAGCAAGGATTTGGGTTTTAACGTTTTAGCGTATCTCGCGTGTCTGTACCGCAAAATGTGGCTGAGATGTCCAGCGTCATTCTCGGGCAGGATAATGATCGCCAGGGGAAACCGACCCAAGCTTCGGGAATCTTGCTTGACACCATCTGGGACATGTTCGGAAGTGAGCGATCTACGACGGATTGGCGCGGATGAACTCACAGCGGTAGAACCCATCGGATACTACCTGGTAGCAGACCCGAGGCGTTCAATATCTCTAGTGTCGGGGAAGATATTGATTCTTCCCAGAAAACATCCGGAAGGGTATAAAATGCGGCTAATTGCAAAGACATGTCCATCAGACCTCATCCCCTCTGTCACCTTCCGCAAGTAACAATGTGCAAAGAGCGCCGGTACGACATTGGAAGGCGCATATCGTCTATGAACCTCACCTGTGTTCTGTCACAGCGTCAACTACCGCTACCGACTTTGTGGCCATGTCATATACGCTGTAAGTGTTATCGCCTGCTTGCGACCACCTCAATACTGACAAGTGGCTTAGCCCGCTGAATTCGTGAGTGGGTCTTGCGGAACGTCGAGACGAACACTAAGGTCTTGCAGATCAACTGCGAAGAGAGGTGGTGTAAATTCAGTATCGCCCATCCCCCGGATTGTCCCGACTGCCGGAAGACCTGCTGGCAATAGTGAGTACGTTGGTAACGGGATGTAGAATAACCCGCTCATCCATGGTCCGTACAGTCGTCAACATCCAGAGACATATGGTGAGCATAAGAGAAATTCTACGCCACCGTCGTTCACTCAATCTTTTTGCGTGGCAGATGTCACTTATGACAGGTTCTGTCCTGAGTGCGCTCGAGCGAGGTGACACAAAGATGGAATAATTGAAGGGATTGTTGTGTCGCTAGCTTGGCGCCCCGATCGATGATAGTACGCTTTCACATGTCCGCTTTACTGTAAATTGGTGCCCAATAGATACAGCGCATTTTGTGAACATACATACCACTTAGAAAAAAGATACATTCTATCTGGCTGAGCTTGTTTACCACATACACCACTGGATCCAAATCTAAGCGCTGCTGCACGCAATGCTGATTGTCATTGTCAGCGGCGTCTTCACTGGCTGCGTGGCACAGAAACAACTAGGACCCGGTGGGAACCACCTGCGTTAGACGTTATATTTTGAGGATTTCCACGAACTTCCAAGGCTGTGGAGTGATGCCTTGAAACCTTAAACAGCGGAGATGACACGAATGAACGACTAGTAACCACGGACGCTCCTTGTTCATGAATGCCAGGGAACTCGGTTGACCAGAATACCGACCAGAATAAAAGCACCATAATTAGAGCGGACAATAGGAAATCTGAGCAACAGGGAACATGAACGGACGCATACGTGTATGAGATGCTGTGGAAGTGGGTCTTCGAAACTCACGACGATAAACATAGAGCGACGAGTGGATTACGGAGGTTTCGGAGTACTGTCCTCGTTGATGTCGTTACGTGATGATATAAGGGAGAAGTCAACATGTATTCTTGCGCCTCATGTGCTTCATACAGATCTGTCGGATAAGAGCATGAGACAAGAAAAAGATCGAGAGTAGATACAGTACCGAGGTTCAGGTACGACGCACTACGTTGACCAACGACGGCACCAGTAGGTATTCGGGATGTCGACTCATGATATCGATCTCCCACAGTCCTTCAGTTAGTGGGCCACTGAAAACGTCGTATGCGCCAATCCCTGTCCAAGTGACGGCAGTGATTGGACACTAACTATTCCCTATCTTGTGGAACAGCAGTCGGAAGACAATCGACTCTGGAATCTTCCGCTACGAGCTGTGCGAACAGTTCTCGGTTAATCGGGTTGTGCCTGGGTATGTCCGAGGTCAGGCGCGAACGCTTCTTCTCCGCGCATGTGTTGAACACGCCTTTGAGGGAACCCGAGCTCCAGGAGCCAGGATATAGCGCAGTACGCAGTCAACAATAGTCCGAGAACAAGCCCCGCCAGCTCGGGGGCGGGGAGGATCCCGCAAATGAAGACTTCTCCGTGATCCTAGCCAGCGGGAAGGAGCAAGTAATCAAGCGAGGGAAATTTAACTTGTAGGGCGTCAGGTGTCCCCTGTACGGCCGTAGGCACAAAAAGAACTGTGAGAAATATTTCGCCTTTACCAGCAAACCTACGCCGTGTCCGGGCTGTTAGCGGCTTGAATGGCGCAGGACGCGGGACGCCTGGATTGAACCGAGCACCGAGTACGTCGTGTAGTCTGGATAGTAGCTACATTCGTATGAGAACTCACAAATTATCTAGCCGAGTAATATTGGAAGCACCACAAGACACAAACACGCACCAAGCGCGATGGAGTAAATCCCGGTCGGCTTAGACCGCCATGTCGAATGAAAGACGATCGCGGTCCGCGGTTCCACATAACATGCGAGCTGTTATAGTTGCTGTAGTAGCAGGGAGCTTGTGCGACATTTACATTTGTCAGGTATGCACAGGCGGAAGGTGCTTCAAGTCGAGCGAATTGCGGAAGCCTGCGTGGATCTGCGTGACGATCTTGTCTCGGGATTCTGGCGGTGAGCCACGTGGCCGCCACAAAGACCTGTGCTGGAAGCTTTCGCTGCGCCACAGCCTGCGAGGCCAGTGGCTTGGCTTCCTTACAGCTGCAAAACACGTTTGCTATGGGTGCCATCGGCTATTCCTCACCGACCGCCTCACAATGGCTCTTTCCGCTCACTGCTCTGAGTGCGACACCAAGTGCAGAGACGTCAGGCATAGCCCTGGAGAGAGAGCTTTATGATCGGGCAAGAGGCGTCGAGTTTCTGTTCCGGCTGGGAACATCCCTAGCTCTGTGAGCGTATACGGACGTTTGCGGCCCAGCAAACTCACCGAATGATTCACTTCAGGCCATGTTCTGCAATGTACACGGCTGCCACATGGTTCCATCGGTTTTACATGCGTTATTCCATGGAGGATTATCATCGACAAGTGCGATTATGCCTTGCCTTCTTTATACCGCCATTTACGCTATGATACCGTGCTTTCAGGATGTTGCCGCTTCATGCATATTTCTAGCGACAAAGACAGAGGAGTGCGGCAGGAAGCTACGCGACGTAGCCAAAGTGTACCACATGAAGGTCACAGGAGCCGATGCCAGCCAAGTGCAGTCGGACAGCAGTGTATGCAATCAAGGCTTTTCCTCAATACGTGCTCAATTCAACCTTGTAATAGGAGGTAGAATTATGCCAGACCATGATTCTCCAGACTGAGGAGGCACTGTTGGAGGCCTTATGTTTTGATTTCGTGGTTGACAACCCTCACGCCGAGCTAGTCGACCTATTTGATGCTCTGCCAGATGAGCCTGTTGTCCAAGAGTATGCCTGGAGTTTTGCCAACGACTCGTGAGTACTAGCACTTCCATCGACAGACGTTACTAACTGCCTTGTCGAGACAAGATACCGCACGCCGCTTTGCGTCTTGTATCCTCCTCGAGTGGTGGCCGCTGCATGCTATATTCTGGCTCAGCGAGTGGCTGATGGTCCTCAGTCTGCGTCGTTGGATGCTCGGCTGTCTTCTCCGGCTCCGGTATCCTCGTTGCCTACGCCACCTTCGCATAAGGCCACCTCACCAAATGGTTCGCGTTTTGCGATAGAGCATTTTGCTTTCAACGAAGTGGAATTAGCGGGTGTAGCAGGTGCGATCGTGAATCTGATGCCACTACCTGAAGCTCAACTGAAGACTTCGATCAGATGCACTGGCGATCCTTTTAGAATTTTACAATGCGCAGGATGTCTCCGGTTCCGCGGAATACCTACAGCCAGTAGTCGCGGTACGTTCGATAATCTCCAGTTGCGCTGTCCTCTAAACATGTTTTTAAGGTTACGCCGCCAGCGGTTTCCCCGCGCAAGCCGCTGTACCAACCGTTCGCCCAAGTAAGTAGCAGCACCAACGTCCCGGATGCTGCTTTGCAGGGCAGAACCCCCAACTCTTCTTATGGCGGAAACACCCCGTCAAAGGAATGGAAACCCGTGGGATAGCTGAGATGAGGAATGATTGTCTCGATTATCTCTTGCATGTACAATATTATGTATCCCGTCCATGGATCCCTAGTGTATCATCATTGTACATTATCTGTCGACTTGCTCTGTTGCACTGCTAATTACGGCTCGCCTCCATCATTCCACTTGCCTTCACGAGGCTTGCCAATGACCGTCCGGTTCGAATACGTAGACCATTCTGACGAGGTTGAATCGTCTGATGCATCCGAGGGTGCTGGGCTGGCGCGCGGGTTCGTTGGTATCGCCCGGTTTTGCCATTCCCGGAGTCGCTCGTACACTTTCTGTGCAGGGGCTGGTACAGCGATGGGAGGCGGCAGTTTACCCCTATTGATGGTATCGGCCGGATCCCAGCTTATAACGTCGGTGAGTTCATCGTCATCGCGCGCGACGCCGGCGGACGATGCGGCGTCTCGTGAGAAGAAGAATCAGCCCGCTTGCCACGCAACTTGCTCCGACCGACTCACCTTCACTCTTTCCGTCCCAGTCCGATTCCGACTCAGCATAGCTCAGTCTAACCCCAGGAGAGGCTATTAAGAGATCCGGTGGCAATCGGTGAACAGGTTCAGGCACCTACGCATTTAGGAAGAAAGAAGAGCACGTGAGATTGGTGACATTCAGGACGAGGACCAGAATGCTAGATCAGGAGCGCAAGCTCCATGGCGCCCTCGGAGTCGTGAGGCAGGAGGTCGTACGCAATGCACGGCGACTCGACAGTGGTGTTCAGTGGCCTTTCACCCACCTTCGGGATCATCCATGCATTAGGTATTCCATTGGCGGATGCAAGCCAGTAAACCAGGCACTCAAGCGGGCTGGGGTTGTCTTGAGTCATAGAGATGACGGGGGATACGAATGCTCTAGTCCATCCTGCAGGATTTGAGTAGTGGGGTAAATAAGGCCAAGTGATACAAACCTGGTGTGAATGCACCAAAGACCCAGTCACAGCCGGATGACAGGACGAACCAGGGGCATCGCTTGTTGAAGCATACATCCCAAACCTACAACGATTGGCGGGTAGATTGGAACACTCGATGGGCCAGTATACGCCAACTAACCTTAGCCCAAACGCGCTGTGCACTCTGATAGTATCTGTCTTGCTCCTCAACCATTTCGAAGGACGGGAACTAATAGATCCGATGAGAGTCTATTGGGAAGATGCACTTCATGATCACCCGATGACAAGTACGGACCGAATTCAGTTTCACAAAGCTTTGTATGTCCTGTGGCGACAGGATCCATGGAGGTTGAAAGGCAATCACCACAGAACGCTCCGCTACGTTGGGTTCCCGCATTGGACTGGCTGCACTTTGGGACCAGTAGAAATACTGGAAGAGGTCATTGTCGACATCTTCACTTTTCTCATGCTGTATTTCCCACTCGATTGTATGTGGCCAAACGACATGCATGACTCTTTGAGCCGTCTGCAGTGGAAGTTGTTCGAGCCAATTCGCAATACTATGCCGTACAGTGAATAACAACCATTCACGCATGTTCACAATCAAGCTTACCCCGATATTTGGGAGGCGGCCTTCAGTCTTACTTTTGGGATGTCGAAGAGGGCGCCAGCAGGGACGGAGATACTTTCTCCTAGCTCTTGATCTTCGTCATCCGCTTCCACGGGCCGGAAGGGGATACAGTAGTCCAGGACTGCAGCAGATAATTATTTCAATCGTTCCCTACTGGTTAGAGATCTGCTTACACCCTGTAGTTATATCCAGGAAGTCATGGGGCCTCAGATGTTCGATTTCTGCTAGTAAGCGCGACCTCTCCGGCCGAACGGATATGAAGTTCGCATGGCTTTTGTGTCCTTCCGGAGGCATGTTGGTTATAGTACGTGAGATGGATATGGGAGGTAAGACAGCCATCTGGAGATATAACCGCAGGTTGTCGACGGCCCGCATGTCCACGCCGCCAGTCCTGAAACGTCGAGGAGACATGGCCAGGGTAGTAGCCTGAGGAGGTGCGCTGATTGATTGTTTGGATGGGCGGAAAATGTATGCAAAGAAGGCCCGTTTAAATGTCCTTATATGCACACTAGGGAGCTTCTAAGTGGTTACGATCATGTCTCCTGGCCTATTGTTCGCAAACCGGAAGTAGAACAAGGTCAGAAGCCTTCGCCACATGTGACGGTAGCATCATTACGCGTCACGCCTGCCTCATGGAGATGTGGGTCCATGTATTATCAGCCGCATCGCGGCTTATCTCTTCTTCTCGTGACTTGGAGACAAAGCTGACCTTGTCTCGCAATTCTGTCATGCCGTCCTTATAATTCACAAGACCAACGTCTCGCATGCAATAGGGAAATACATAGGCACGTATATTACATTACAGGGGGTTCTATATAAGTATACTCTCGTACTCAAGGGCATTAATATCTATTCGTTTAGTGCATATCGTCATAACCTCTGGTACGAGGATCATAGTGATCAGATCATTCGTATCGCATGACGCCCAGCTTATCCTGCCAAGCCCATCTAGTTTCGCCTCTCCTCGACCAGTGGAAAGGGGTGACTTCCAGGACGCATCGTACAGGCGGGGCATGGGTTGGGACTGATCCTGATAGGATTACGCACTGGGACATCCATGAGTCGAATGCAAGATCGAGACGTGCATCCTATATACCAAATACATTAGTGCAGATCTCGACGGAAGCTATGTCCAGGCTATAGACCTGTCCGATGCAAATGTCGTCTGCTGAAAACGCAGTTGGACTTCTGGCAGTCTTGGCGATGGGTAGAAATGCCCACGAAATGCCCGCAAAATGTGTGCCATCGACCATCAATAATCTTTAAACGAGAATGGTAGATCATTAGCGATGGATACTACCAGGTCAGCTGAAGCAGAAGAAATAACCGACGTTATGGCACATATTGCTTTCGTGGCGTCGAGATAAAGTAGGTGTAAAGACCAGCTTCACCTTCGAAAGAATGGAGTGCGGTGAAGATCGTCCCCGCTTTTATGGGGGGCGGATGGACGTGCCGCCTGAAGCATGGGCACAGTTTAAGGAGGTGTCTCTACCGGCCTGGCTATTCCTGTGATCCCCGTACGGCCCTAATCAGCGCACCCCGCCCCTCATGAATGGTATGCCAGACCCGCCATACCGGCAATAATCGGTACGCAGGATCCAGTATATTGCACACCTCGATAATATCGACCCTCCCAGCTGCAGGCGCTCGAGGCATGGTATGGCATTTAGAGTGAAATATGCTTGAACTACGGCAAGTATGCTTGATCCGTACCGTGGTGTTGACCGTATGGGCCTCGTTTCCATTTGACCGCGGCCGCGTTTATGGATAATACGGACCCGCTTTCCATGAGTCCGCGAACAGCCGACCCATGTGCGCAGTCATGACCCCTAGTCAGCGACTTCCTATCGCCGTCACCGAAGGCTAGAAGCAAGACCCTTGCCAGCAGTCTGTCGGCCAGAGAACACGTTGTATCTGCACGGCGCGATGCAGAGAACGTGCTTCGCTCGTGTTGTTGGAAACGGGTGTGACTCATCGCTTTGTGGGCTCGGTCTCCCCCCGGCTCCTGCACACCCAGGCTGAGATTATCATAAAAGACGGGAAGAGATGATACATTCATGCCTCTTAAGTATTTCGCTGTTGCCAAAGTGGGCCGGTGCCCTGCGGTATCACTGATTTCTATGTGGCCTCGAATATGATACCAACACACCCATTCGACCATGGGGCGACGGTGCCCGAAGCATGGAGTGATGGAGAGTAAACTGGCGAATTGACATAGGGGATTATAGAGCAGAGGGACAGGCAAGACCGGCAAAGGCAGGCCCCTGATTTGCTAGAAATCACCCGGGTGGATGCATCTTCAAACTCTCCACTGCTCTCTCAGGCCTCGACAGCCACGATGACGACATAAACGTAGAGCGAAGTCCGGCATGAGAGAGTGGCAATCCATAAACCCTTACGGTAACCCCACACAGTATAGCCACAGCACCTGAATGAAAGACCCTCTCGTTTGCATGACTCGTTCATACATCAAGCAAGTCACTAAGCTCCTCTCCGGCGAATGGCCTCCACGAGCTGTACCTTCTTTCTAACCTGCGCAGATGGTACAAGCCAGTCAGTAAGCCTGAGAGACACGTGTGAGAGTAGAGCCACACCTCATGGGCAAATCGTCTTCTCCATCTCTCACTCCTTAATCTCCTCCGTTTGTCACCCTTCTTCTCGTGTCGCTCCTGCATCCTCAATTCATATCTTACTCGGTTTTGTTTGAGGCGAGTATTGAGCTTGGAATAGGCGGTGTTGACGTCGCCCTTGATAACTGGTATACTCCTACCTGTATTGACCAGTAATAAGAACGGCGAAGATGCTGTCATGGCCGGCAAAGACGCAGAGAATGGGCAGCACCCACCCGAGTAGGCATCGCCAATGCGAGGCTGCGTTGCCATGAAGGATTCATGCCTGATCTTCCATATCTCTTCCGGGGTCGCTTTCGAAGGCGCAGGATTGGATGGCCTGATTTTGCCAGAGCGGCCAGAGCTGATGATGGTTGACCATACTGCCGCTTGACCAGCCAAATAACCGGCAGTCCGAGGAGAATTAGCCCGAGATGGGGACTGCGGGGGCCTTTGGGACTGGAGCCAGGGCGCAGATGGAGTCGTAAATGTCCTGACAGATGTTGTCCTCAGCGCGGTCGTCGTATTGCAGCGTAATGATCTCTGAAAACCGGAGGCTCCGTCGCCTAGCAGAGTTGTCCCAACGCGCTGCATAAGAGGGGACAGCATATCTAAGCTACTGGGAAACTGACCCAGAGGCTAGAGGTCAGATGCAAGTCAAAAATGGACAAGATTTCGAATGCTCGGCAATTGACGATCGCGGGCTCTAACAAGCAGTGTACGATCGAAGACTGACCATTGCCAGGGCGGCGTCCAGCCCACACACATCATGGCCTCTGACGCGTTGTTGGAGGAGTTTGAAGTAATTCATGAAGCTATGTACATCATACAAGAGACTAAGTATTTCTGGTGCAGGTGCTCGAATCGATCTACCCTACGGAACTTTCGAGTTCGTGCCACCTCTCTACCCCATCGTAGTGCAGGACTAAGACTCATGTAAAGAACTATCGGAAAGGGACATACAGATGGACGTTGAACCGGAAGATCCACAAGAAGGAGATGTCCGCTGTGAGCATCATTTACCCTGTGTCGAGCCTGCAAAGACTGAGAGATCGAGGATATTTAGTGTTACTTTCCCTGAAAGTGCACTACCCAGACACCTATCCCGATGTTCTTCCAGACCTTGCCCTGGATCCTGTAGAAGGAGATCTGGATGAAGTGGATATTGAAGGTCTACTTAATGATCTACGGACAATCGTGGGTTACGAGGCAACATTCCCTCGGACTGTGTCTGACGACCACCCTCGTAGGGAGAAGAAAATATAGGAATGGCGATGACGTTTACATTAGTTTCCCATCTACGGGAAAGGCTATCCGACGTCGTTCGCGAAAAGGCTGAGCGCCAAAGAAAGGAGGAGGCGGAGAAAGAGAGACAAGCTCTCGAGGTGAATATTTACTCGTGTCGTAACCTCACGAGTGTGCAACAATTCACTGGACCGTCACTTTTGTTATAGGCGGAAGAGGCCCGGACGCGGGGTACACCAGTGACACGTGAATCTTTCCTTGCGTGGAAGAAGAAATTTGATCAAGAACTAGCGGCGAAAAAAGCGAAGGAAGAGGAGGAAAGATTGAAGGCTATGACGCCGAAGGAACGCGAGGAGTACAAAAGGTTTCAGACAAGGCCGACGGGTAAGTACCGGACCCCACGCAACCTAACCAGTGTACTTACTGGATATGTCCCTTCTTATCAGGCCGACAACTCTTCGAGCGTGACAAGACTTTGGCTACCACAGATGATTCCTTAGCAGAGGAAGGCACTGTATCCGTCGACTTCAGTCAGTACGAGAGAAGAAGAGGTCAAGAAGAGGAGGAAGAGGAGGAGCATGTCGACTTTAGCGATAGCGACTGATCTATGTTGGCTATGTACCAAGGAAGAAGCGATACAACTATACCTGTATCATCTATCATCTATGCTAGTTATTCCAACGTCTATAATCCGGAGAGTAGTCCCTCCTCCCCTTCGACACCCACGACTTTCCCACCTCCTTCAACTTCTCTAAATCCTAGATCCTCCCTACCTTTCTCAACCGTCCATCCATCTTGCTCGTATAACTTTGGAAGCTCCCTCTGCTCCCCGACCAAATGCTCTGCCGTAGCCTTAAACCATTCTATCACCGGCTTCCTTACCCACCGCCTAACGCCAAAGAACCCAGTAGCCTCGCGATCACCTTTATCCGGACTCTCAAACCACCCGAGGTGGCCTCCGTGCGTCGTTACCGCCAGACATACCCACCCGTTCTTCCTCACCTCATCGATCGGCAGATCACGGACAATCGGGTCGTCCCCTGCGTTGATGCACAGGAGTGGAACCCGTATGTCATGCACATATTGCGAGGAGCTGGCCCACTTGTAATATTGCTCGGCGGAGTCCATGGGAAAAGGCGGGTACATCGCACCGGCGCGACACGTCCAATTCGCGTCGAATTGTTTCAGGTACGGCCTCTCTAGCTGCAGCGTATCGGCCAGCGCTTTGGCCGTTGGGCTATGTGGCGCCGCGAGCCGCGAGAGATGAGCTGCATTGACTCTGAGCATTTTGAGCAGATTCTGGCCTAGAGCTTTCGAGTATACTTCGCGATACAAAAGGTCGCCTTCGATTCTATTATTTGGATCAGAACTGGGAGAGTCAACCGGATATTTAAGATAAATGTACCTCTCGCTATTCTTGACCAGATCCCATGGCTACGAGAGTATGTCGTCAGCACGTGCGGGATGATAAGCGGAGGTTAAGTAAACGCACACATCCTAATACAGCTGCGGCCAGCAGGCGACTTCTGTTGCCTTCCTGCCCAAGGTACCGAGCTACGACGTTGGCGCCGAGTGAGAACCCTAACCCGATGAGAGGTGCTTCTGGGTAGAGTTTCGAAAGATACATGAGCGCCTGGCGCAAATCGTCGGTGTGGCCGCCAGAATAGAGCTGAGGGCTCGTGACGGGCGTCCCAGCACCTTGAATACCACAATTAACACCTACCATGAAGCGAGAAATTTTGTAGACTCACAACCGCGGAAGTTGACCACCATCGCTCTGTAGCCCAGGCCGCCTTGCTCTACGGACGAACATGCTGGGGCCAAGATGGATCGCACATACGCCTCATGAGAACCTACATCACGTTGAACGGGGCACCGGCAAGGTGGGGCGTATACACGTACCTCCAGTTAAACCATGCATAACCACGATTATGGGCGTGTCATCGGGAAGAGTCCGTTCACTGGACAGTGGGGTAAAGTCCAGACCTCTAGGAAGGTCTTATCGTATGAGTATACAGCTACCAACCTGACTGCAATGACCCACAATGTGCCTCCATCCTTTAACCGCAGAAGCTTACTGCGGAAGACTCGGTAGTGAGCAAATACTCGTGTAAAGACTCCCGGTCCTGCTCACCGATCATAGTTTACTTTGTCCACCTGCGAAAAATCACCAGTCACACAGTATCCTGTCTGTGCATGACCTCTGCATCGGTGGTTTAAAACGGCTTGTGGCAACCGATGTGTAAGGGCTGACTTACCCCGGTAGCCACCATACGGCACGATACTCCCGTAGCAAGCTCGGACAATGCTTTTCAACAACATCTCTCAATGACGTCCTTATAGACTCATTAGAATGTCTAGCCTTCCGATATTCAAAGTAAGCCGGTTGGATTGGGAAATACAGGCTCGGGGTGTACTTCGGCCTGATGAGACTGAGGACAAGACTGAGGATAGCGCCCATGCCAATGCTACACTTGGGATATCACCAAGACCTTCCGGAGTCGACGTGGCGTGCAGAAGCAGAGACAGACTAGAATATGTGTTACTTATCTGCGCAATGGCATGATGCCGGGCTGCTTTATGGAACTTCGCAAGATGATGCCCTCCCGAGGGTTACGCCAGGAAACTTCCGGCTATCCCGATAGCCGGTCCCGAGGATGGTCGCTCAATCTGGGAATGCGCCTTCCCAACCGGGAACGACGAGAACTATCATTCTCCAGTTCATTGAAGAAATCAAGTCTTCTGGCATACTTACTGACGCGTCTACCGCAAGCTCTGCTCATACTTATGTCAAACTTATTTCCAGCTTTTTATTGCCAGAAGCTCTGTCTCAGGACCGCGCTGGACATGGGTCGGACTGACGCAAGCCACAAATGGATCGTCGCAGACGTTTCCAATACAGCGTCTTCCTGCAAGCTATCGCCATTCCGACGGAAACCTACTTTTATCAGTTAACAGCATATATAAAGTCGTCACCCCTCCCCTTGCCATTCTCAACCCTCTTCGCCATATAATAATGTCGAACTTCAAAACAGTGAGATGTCGAGTAAGCTATGATGCTGCTCTCATGTTTTATAGGCTGAAAAGGGTATTCCTGCTAGTACTTCGATGACGATGGGAGGCCTGTGAGGCCATACTGTCCAGACGGCCGCCGTTGCAGGTAACTGGCGACTCCGACTTTGGCTGGGGCGACTTCATGATTTTGCGCAGGTTTATACACCCCGACGAAGAAAAGTGGGCCCTGCGTAAACCCAGGATCAAAAGAGAAGTCGCTGAAGGCCCGACATTACCACCATCCGCTTTAGCAACGCGGATCTCGCCTCTCGTCCCTCAGTCCGACTTATTCAGACGCAGCACGAACAGAGATACGGAGGCTGATCACCACCCGAGACAAGATCACTCTCATGAACCGGGACGAGCGTACGTCAGAAATAACGATGACAGGAACATCAGAGGTCGCAGTTTCGGTGACCGTAGAGTGCATGAGCTCGGCTCAAGTCCGCTACTCGGTAAAAGGACCAGGGATTCGGAGGTGCGTCCCCCGCTTTCATAGTTTCTCTATATCCAGCTAATCAAACGGGTAGGGGTCAAATATACGGGACAGATCTATCCGCAGCGATTCTCGGGATGTCTACACTGGAGAGAATACGAGAAAATCGCCAATGAGATTAAACTCCGACAAAGAGGGCACCATGTTTACTCCCAGAGTTACTGAAGGTGGTCGCAGGAATGCCAGTATGTTTCACGGCAGGCCGAGGGAAGGTGGGGTCGGCGCCGGACCAGGAGATGCTAGGTCAGCTCGTAACGCTAACTCTGGGCGTGTTGACGCAGCTCTCCGTGGCATCGCGCGGTCTGTCTTCACATAGAAATACCGGTTCTCTAACTAATAGAGAATTTTAAGTGCAAGCACGGATATCACGATGATTTCCATCAAATTGCAGGCGAGTGCTCAAAAGCTTGACGCGTTCAGAGAAGTGCAGAGGAGCCTGTCGGTTATGACGGCCAACGCACCTGTCTCTGTCTCGCATCTTATCCAGCATTTAAAGGAAGAACACAAATGCCTGAAGATGGACGCAGCAAGAGCAGAGGTCAGACTACAGATCCTGTGGGAGGACGTCTGCAGCGAAATAGGTAGATTCGTCCAGGACATGGTGAAGGACCGAACAGGGCGCATCCAGGAAGAGGCAAACCAGACGATTGCCATGGAATCAAGACACGCTGACGACGAGAGGGAGCGAAAGCGGAGTCGAATCCTAGACCCCGAAGACTATAGACAAACTCAAACGGCGGATACACAAGGAATTGAAGACAGGTCAACCGTACTGGAGGCAAGAGTCAACAGGCACGGCGAGATGATCGCTTTCTTGTTAAAGGAAAATGAGGAGGTGAGTGTCTTCCTTCAATATGAAGGCTATGTGATGTTAACGGCGGTGAACGATGCATAGCTTAAGGCGAAGCTGAAGATGCCTACGACACAAGCATGGGCCGAGCCACAGAGTCACAGTCCAGACATATTGACCGCAAGCAGCTCTGGACAGGATCGATCACGCAGAGATTCTGAATCCTTCTTGTACGACTCTAGCAACGTGTCCATGGGGAACAACATAGAGGTCAGCCTTTTCCGCTATCAATTTCGGTGGTGCTTACGGTGATTTTGCGACAGAGATTGCTTGAACGGTTAAGGGCGGGGTACGCGCCACACGCGAAGTGACACGTCGCTGTGGTGCCTCCCATAGCCCGATCCAGAGAAGCCAGAGCAAGTATCAGTATTGTAACCAGAGTATCACGTATGTAGCAGTTGCTGAAAACGCTGCTTGCCATCGCGAGAGAGTATAGCTTCAGTCCAGTACAACTAAGTAGACAAGAGTCAAGCCGACAAGGCAGCGACAAGGTGCTCGACGATGTCGTTTATCGAATCTTGTATGGGAAATTCGCGTCACGTGGTGCTAAACGCGTCAACAACCGTGCAGCGCCTGGCGACGCCCTGCGACGCCACCTTTCTCCAAACACCCTCTTCCCCACAGAAGTGGTCACCATGTCCAACGATGAGTCCGCTGCAATACCGCCCGAAATTTCCCAACCGCCCTTGGTGACAGAATACTCGGACTCAGAAGACAGTGATTCGGCACCGCGCGTGTATTTCGGGCCTATACAGTCTCCCGAGAAAGAGTTGACGTCGAAACTCGCCCACAGGAACAGCTTGAATGGTGGAGTACTGAAGACACCCGTTCGGCGACTGCGTATGTCCACGGAACAAGCTTTGACAGCAACGGATAGTGGCACGCAGGCCGAGGAGAACGATAATGTAAGGCAGGGTGAAGGTGCGCTGGCGGAAGTTGGAGCTTTGCAGGATGAGGACACGTTGGACAGGGAACTGGATTTAGACGGTGAGCCCAACAGTGAACCGATACATTTCTGATGTTTTGTCGACGCTCGAGAGCTAGAGCCGTCGTCCGCCCTTGCTGGGAAGATCCTGCGTGCACACGACAATCCTTCGCCTCCACCTGCGGACGTACGTGAAGATGATTCAGACTACGACATCCCTACTGCACACCGGTCCCGACACACTATCATGCCCAGTCGTGTACTCGACTTCGGCGACGTAACAGATCAGTCCGACGTCGAACGGGCACAGGGTGCAGGCGGCCCTGAGGCACCGATACATAGTATGGTCGATTCTACAGCTACAAGGACCCTCAAACTAGACACCGAGCTTCCCACCGATGTTGAGGAGGCACACAATACGTCTGCTCCCGACTTGATAGCGTTCGACTCATTTTCTACCCCGTCTCGATCCACGCTTGACGCCACAGCTGCCCTGCGAGACACTGCACCGACAACATCTCAGCCTACTGTAGACGACCTTCTGTCTGCCTCACCTGTTTTTCCTCTGTCTGCCGTTACGGATGCCACCGCCGACTCTGCTTCAGAAGTCCAGGCATACTTGAAACAGGTGACTCCAGTTTCCGGTACTGGCACTTCTGTCAACCCCTTCGCATCGGGTATCCTGGATTCATATATCCCGTCAACCGGTATCCTTATCAATGTTAATACATCTCCAGCGACAGAGCAGCCTCAAGGACCTGTGGCAGGGGATTCGAGTGCCCTGGTACGATTTACGGAAGATATTGCTTCGAACTCCCAACAGGCGCCTTCTCATGTTCTTGAAACGAAAGACGTTCAAGCTGATGAATCCACTGCTCGGACGCCTCGACGTTCCTCCCGACTCAGTACGTCGCCATACAAGACGCCCAGGCATACAGATACCAGTCCCAGAAAAGTACCAGCCCTCAAGCTCCAAGTTGCTGACGAGTCTCGAAGTGCATTAGCCGTACCTGAGAAGGTACAGGTGAGAGCTATCTCCCCAAGTGTTGATACGGAGGCCGTAGAGAAGGAGAAGAAAGCACGGAGACGTGAGAGGGAGAGCCAAGTTAAAGGCAAGAGAAAGGAGGAAGCCTCAACAGACTTGTCCCATTTATCACCGACTTCTGCTGACTTGCTGACGAAGTTGATGCCTACTCCTTCAAGGAGTGTTTCTCCTGCCATTGCCACGGTGGAGGAAAGCGGGGTAGTCATTCCCGCCTTCCTTCAGAGGAACCAGGATGACGATATTAGGGTCTCACGAAAGATAGACCCTGAGTCGCGGGCCCCTTCCACCCCACCTCCATGCCCCAGAGCGCAATCAAGAGTGATTCAGTCATCGGCCCTGAGACCTTCCAATCCACAGCTTCGACCAACAGACAGGTCTATATTATCCACACCAATGAAACTTGCATCCGCACTAAACGACCCTTGTCGTACACCGGCTCGCAGGATCCCTATGTCGCAGGCAGTGAAGGAGGGGTCTATCTCTCCGGAGAAAGCAGCCCAAGTGGCTTCATCGTCGAAGCGACCTCAAGCCCCAAGTGCGGGCCCTCTCAGCAACCGAGTTTTCAAACGGTTAGTGCCGGACTTATCTGACCCTAATCGGAGTCCCGCAAAACGAGCACCAGTGGGAGCGATGGTATCACCGAGCAAAAACGCTCCTATCCGATCCGTTTTCAGCTCGCCAGCGAAGCCTATGGTACGTGAACGAAGTCAGCCCCCTGAACCTCCAGCTGTCCATCGGAGCCGTTCAGTTGAGCCCGAGCAACCCGCAAGGCAAGCTATTGTCGGGCAGACGATCCCTAGGCCAGGGTCAGCACCCATCCCCGATATCGTGCCCCGATTCGACCGGAAGGCTGCCGACAGGCCTCCAAGAAATCCTCTACCATTCCCCATAATGCCCATACCTGAAGAGACTGAACCGCCGAGCCAACCATCTTCCAGTCGAACCCAGAAAGCAGTCCCATCAGCCCAACCGAAGTCTGCGCTGCGCCAGCCATCAGCAACTACTGGCAGTAGAATCCCTCGGATAGGTAGCAAGCCATATGCGAGACCCGCTGGGAAGTCGAGCACACTACCAACTCCCCCTGATCGTAATGCCCGAGCTGCAGATCGTGATATTCCTGAAGTAAGTTCTGGCGCAGGGGTTTAGGAGATTAACTTCATGATGATGTTGTAAATCTTTGCAGGTTCATGCTCGTGAAATACGTTCCCCGGAAAGTACTCTACCCTCCACACCCCCGCGAGAGGGGATCAGAGCCACGAGAAGAAATGCTGCAGATTCGGAGACCTCCTCACCTGCCTGTTTGAAGCGCAAACGTGAAGAGCCCCCCACCAAGCTCACCCCCGTAGTCGTGGTCAGGAAGGTTGTTCCCGGCGGATTTGGATCAGAGCATGTACCCATGTCCAGTCCGTTGCGCATACCGGAAGGCTCGGACGGGAAGCCCAGGGGCCGTGGTGGATCGACAACCGCTGTGCCTCTCGACCCTACGCCGTCGTTGAAGGGCCCCTCCGTCGATGCCAAGGGCAAGGATAAAGAATGTCCTCGTCCATCTCGGGGCGACGGTGTCATTCGTGCTCCCAGCGCGATCTCTGATAAACAACCCGATCCGAAACTAACATCATCCGCGCAGGAGCCCTCGACTTCCCCTCGTCCCCTGACCGATAAACCAGTGAATGAGGAACCAGTGCTCACTCCTACGGCTGAAGGAGACTCAAGAGCTAGACGGACCAGATCGCGAAAGCCGTTACAACACGGCGATGATGTCTTTGGCACTGCTGCTAGTCGATCTCGACCTCCGCCGCGGCGAAGAGTGCCTGCTCACTCCTCCGCGCCTATGCCATTTATAGGGATGACCCAGGTGGCCTTGAGGGCTTTAACGAACAAAAATACTCAGGCTAATCAGAAGTATTGGTTCATCGACATAGAGACTGAGGTCGTGCGAAAGCCTGGTCCGAGACCCGACAGCCCGACTACGAAGGTCAAAACTGCCATCCAAAAGCAGAAGGAAGAGCAGGATCAGGGGCGGCGCGAACGAGCACAGAGGCGAGCCAGGAGGACCGGAGGAAGCCTTGATGATGAAGGCGGTGACACAACCGCGGACGATTCTTTCAAACTGGGGGAGCCTGCTAAACATCAAAGGGGACCGGGAGATGAGACGGACTATGAGACCCCAGAGAAGCTGGGCCCTGCAGCGAAGAAAGCGAGATTCGATTCGGGCGTCCGGGATAAGGACGGGAAGAGAGTGAAATGGGATAAAGGCTTGCATACCCTCATATATCTTGATGACCCCAAACCCGAGCGCACTGTACAAGGTGTTAAGAAAGGTGGGCTTGCCAAGTCTACCAAGGTACGTGATAACTCAGTGCGCGCGAATACAGGCTGATGCTGTCGTCTCTTGTAGGAACTCCGCTTGGACGACCTAGGAAACGTCCCGAATGCCAAAGATCCCCTGCCAATCGCCGTACACGAGAAGGTGATTGTGAAGAAATTTGTTTACGACAACGACCCGGAGGCCGCAGTAGTAGAGGTGGAAACACCTAAACCAAAGTCCAGGAAGTCCAAGACGTGAATCTCTGCTGTGCTGCCCAGTGACCACAATGCGCTTGTTCTTATGTTATATGATATTTGATATGTTGTGACGCAAGTATACATCTCTTGCTACCCTGCGAAGCAGATACCGTAGTATACATGTTACCTTCTTCAGTATCTATTATCTTATACGCTCAAGCTATCTTCTGTCACATTTTCCCTCCCCTGTATGAGATGGTTGGGCTGGCCTGATTTGTCGGGAGAACAAAGACTTCTGCGAGATTGACGTGAGGAGGTCGAGATGCTGCCCAGGCGATCTCTTCTGCAATGTCCTCGGCGCTTACTACAGGAAAAGTGGGATCAGTGTTTCTCACCGAGTAATAGTGCTGTAACTCACAGGGTGTTAGGCCTTCGTAGACCTTGTCCGCCGCGGACTTATCGCCACGGAAACGGACGACGGAGAATTCTGTCTCAACCATTCCTGGCTGAATCTCAGTGACCCTAATCTTAGTGTCTACGAGCTCCCGCATAAGGGAGCCAGTGAAGGCTCGAACGGCGTGCTTGGTTGCGCAATAGATACTACCGCCGACGTAGGGTTCCCGCCCGGCGACAGAACCCAAATTAATGATATGGCCAGAGTTCCTCGCCTTCATGTCTACCCAAGCGTTTTGGTAAAACGGATACGAGAGAATGGGAGAAATCGTCTTACCTTTGACTAGCAGCTGGGTCATGGATATCAAGCCGAACACATTCGTCGCGAACATGGATTCAATGTCGGACTCGCTGATGGATCCAACCCGTTCGACCCCACGCACGAACCCAGCGTTATTCACTGCAATGGATCATGAGAAATACACCATCCTGGCGTGTGATGATTTCAGGCGTACCAAGTATGTCGATATTACGCAGGTCGGCCGGGATTTTATCGAGCAGGTTAGCGATTTGCGCCTTGTCCGAGACATCCAGTTGCACGGCAGCGATCTTGCCTCCGCCCTGGACGCCAGACTCCCTGTGTGCCGCCTCTGCCGCTTCCTTTACGGACTTCAAAGCCTCCGCTCGCCGGGCAACAATGATAACATTTGATCCTGCCTGGGCAAGGTGTCAGTCATGCTGGCCCGGTGATACAAGGTATGGCAACCTGCATACCTTTGCGAACAGGATAGCCGTGGCCTGCAAAGTAGCGATTGAGAACCATAACCCCTAGGTAAAGATAAGATCTGCTCACAGCGCCAATGCCGGCACTGGCACCCGTAATGAGCACCGTCTTGTTGATCAGTCTAGAAGCGTTGAAGACCATGGCCGGCAATGTGGAAGGCGAACAAGCAAACGTCGGGGGATCCGTCCAGAGAGGGTCCGATTGCTTAAATAGTTATCTGATCGTCCCCCTCCCGGAAGCAGGTGCCGGCTGGAAGCACTCCGAGCATCTCCCAACCTCCCTTTTCTTAGATTTCGCGCTGGTCCTGAGGCCAATAACGCTCTGAGTTGGCTGCACATCTCTCATAGGAATCCGCATCTCGCCACTCGTGATCCCGGTCTTCCGCACGGTGCTCCGCTCCAGGATGTCGGCGACTACACACTGGGAAGCCTTGTTAGCCTGGCTTCACCAGGAACATGGCATGAAAATCGGCGAGAATGATCTGCGCGTCGAGTGTCGATATAGACCTGGTTGAGTACCTCGATGCAATGCTCGCTTGATGGAGGGCTAAAGAGTGCGAAGGCGTCGGTAACGGACTGTACGCGCTCAACGTCTGCCCAGTGAATTGATGTCCTGCGTCCATCTCGTGTCGTGATTCTTACCGCTGTTACACTGAGATACAGCCCTCCACGACCCTGTTCACTGTCCCTGCGAGCGCGCTGCTGAATATCAAGACCTTGGTGAAGCGATATCCTCCTCGCACCCCTCCCTTGTCTGGCACGCAGTTGGTCACCCTGCATCTATTCTTACATAGACCCGAGGGCAATTCTGAATCTAAAGATCCTGCATTTGGGCCATACATCTCCGTCTTGCCCAGGAATTTCGACAGCCATCCGCTGACATGGCAAGTACGAAATTCATGCGCGGACTTACTGCAGCGCCTGCCTCCTTCGGTATCGAAAGTACTGGATATAGTCGCTCGAAGGTTTCAAATAGACTGGGATACCGTCTTTGAGTACTTGGTCTGTCTTGCTCGCCATTATCAACTGGTGATAAATTTGAATAAAATCATAGCAAGATCATCCGCATGTCATAGACGCCTCTTCCAGATCTGACCTTGACGCCTCTGTGAGCTTTACCAAGGACCCCACCACGGCGGATGACTTCCTGTGGGCATGGCTAAATGGTCAGGAACCAGTCCAGGTCACCGGTGGCAACCGATTTTCACTAAACTTCTGACCAGTGAACACGCGATGTGTTTATCAACGTCTGAAGCCTACCGGCTCTGATCCTGACAATTTGACCTTGTGCCCGGTCTTTGACTTCGCCAACCACAGCCCAGATCCACCCCATTTGCTCCCTCTTCCATCCAATGCAGAGATATGGGGAACAGGGTCAAAACGGGGAGAGGCTTACGGCTTGCGGACGCCACCTGATGCCAGCTTCGAGAAGGACCAGGAGTTATTTATCCAGTACGGTGCGCATGCGAACAAGACTCTGTTCGCAGAATATGGCTTCGTCAACGCCATGCCCGAGGGTCATGTCTTGAAGGGCATAATTAGTGGTGAAGTCGACCTACAAGACGTACTAGAGGAGATGTTGTTGGCGCGCGGTGCGGCGGGGCAGTGGATAAAAAGTGCTCTGGAAGAAGAAGGATACTGGGGGTATGTTTCCCGACCAGTTTTATGCTGCTCGCAGTGATCTTCCTGTTCTAGGGACTGGACTGTACACTCGTCTCCGAAGCCCGCTCACCCATCTTTCCGCTTGATTAGCGCGTTGCGACTATATCACAGCGTTCAGGTACCCACAACAAGTATACCACGCAATCCAGACGAGGTACTAGACAGGTGGAGGGACACGTTGATGGGCCGGCACGATAGCATATCCCCAGAGAATGAGCAGGCTTGGCGAGGGACATTGCTCGACATATGCAGGAAGGTGATTAGAAGAGCACGGAAAACCCTGGAGGAGATGAATAGCAGTAGACCAGAGCAGGACGCCGACGGGTGGCGGCAGTATGCGCAGGACTGCATCAAAACATTGTGGCGGGAAGAGCTGGAAGTAGCAGAGGCTGTCATCGTGAGTGTAGTGAATGGAGAGGAATTCTGGTAGTCTCGCCTACGAATATACTGTATAGCAGTGCCGTTTGTTTGGGGAAGAAGACACACTAGATACCTGTGATCCTTACGCGACACGGTTGCATGTAACCGCATACTCTACCCGTCCAAACCGTCCGAAGGGACCTCCGGCAGCAGAAGTTTCAAGCAGAAGAAGAGCTAGACATTATTCCGCAAGCTCGAGTAAAGTGTTCAGCAAGCAACCAGATAACGAGCAAACGGCAGTGAAGCGGCAGTAACAACGACATCAGCCCGGACAGGGGCGAATTTGCGTCCGACACAGCCGGGATGACATCGACGGACAACCGACTGTGAAACATCTATGCATAATTAGGGCAACGCCACAGCCAGTGCGGCGCCTTGTGAGCGCTCCCGGAACTCTCGGGCTGTGCTCGTGCTCGCCGTTATACAAGTTCCACCGGCGACTGCGCTGCTCTAACCTTCGCCGCGACGTCCTATCGGGCACTGTACTAGCCATGGCCGTCGAACGATTCTTGGGTACACGGGCGCAACGCCTGTTCCTTGCTACCAGTGAGTACATCCTGCCAGTACAATGCGGGAGAGATGCGGCGCTCACCGGTCGTGTTTGCTAGTCCTGTTCCGTGAGTTGGCTTTAATCTACATGAGAGTCTCGGATTGATGATTGAATGTGCCATTTGCAGAAACCGTAGCAGTGCTGGTCATGGTTGCGATCACATTCAGACTGGTACGCGATCGAGGATTCGTGCCTTCCTTACGTAGTCTGAGAGATCATGGCAGGTGGAGGAGCACGTCAACCTCAACGAGACCCGATACAAAGTCAGTACACGTCAGAATTTTGAGGGAAACCGGACGATTGACATTATGGTGGAAGACAATACCATGCTATCTGGCTCTCTTCGCATTGGCAGAGTATGTCTTGCGTGGCCCCCTTGTGCTGGAGATAGCTGATAGTCATCAAGGGTCTTCGAAATCCTTCTCGCTCTAGATGCCCTGCGATTACGGAATGTCATTCAGCTCGCTGGAATCCTTCGTGAGTGTGTATTGGTGCGATATTAAGCATAAGCTCAACCATCCTTCAGTATTCCATTGCGCGCTGATAGTCTTTGCTGCTCTACAAATTCACGAGACAAAAGATGCACTAAACTATGATGACAACTGTGCGGGACAAATTGTACGCATTTCTTTTTCTCGTCACTGTTCTCGACACAAATCTGCTCTTGTATCAGTACTGTAACGGCGTCTTGTGGAGACGAGTGCAGCCATACCTGATCGTGGCACCATGTATCATTGGAGTGTCATGGCTGGTGCTCATGTTCTTTGTCAGAGAGCTGTACTTCGAGTTTGGGTATGTCAGGTATGCTGCTTTGGTTGGACCTCTGCTCACGGAGACCTAGATGGGCAATCTTCCATGTTGTTGGTGCGAATCCCAAGATGAAGAGTATGTACCAATTCGGGATGAGGTGCATTAAACTAATTTTTGCGGCTCCAGCGATGTATCAGTTTTATCAAGTCATGGTCTGCCTGCTCAAGTTCAACTTCTTCTGCTTTGCCGGTGTCACGATGCAAGTGAGTCCAACGTGTTATCGCATTAGTCGACCCATACAAACAGTTCTGTAGATGCTTATCCTAGTGCTTGCAAGTAGTTCGGCAGAGTTCGGTGTGACCATAGCGGCAGTTCCGGTCGTCTTGTTCCTTTTGGTTGCATGCGCCATTGCGGTGCAGCGTGAAATTAAGTGGTAAGTCGCAATTCCTTGCTCTGTAAGGTTCCTGGCTAAGCTAGGATATCGTCAAGGCTTATGTCTGTGTCCCTTGTACTCATGTTGGGGGCTGAAGCCTACTGTAAGTTGATTCTGCCATTGCCGAGTTCATCATTGATTATCGTTCTCCATGATTGGCGACATAGGCAGTGAGTGCTTCCATCTTGGGCGATCGACAATAACTAACTTTCCTCTAGTATATAAGCTGATCCGCTTCTACGAGCCCTCTTCCTCGTGGCAATACCTCTCTACAAGAGCCACCTTGACATTCTTCAGTGAGGCTTCACTTCAAGTTAGTACAGCAGAATTACCAACCTACTATCCACAGCCGTAGCCTCGTTCCTATTGCTCTTCGCTACGTTTGCTATCGGTCTGCGCTGCTTCGCAGACTTTGACAAGGGCCTGAAGTACTCGAAAGTATACGGTTCCGGTCAGTCGTCCTACGGGCCTGTCCACCATCCGCTAAAGGATCTTTCCGGTGATTCACACTTCCTCTGTTTTTCATTAGATCTCCCGACGAAGGGGAAATACTCATCGAACGCTGTTACGCCGCTAGGAGACTCGGACGAGCGCGCTGGGATGGCCGAGCGGCAGTCGTCTTACGTTGGAGGATCGCGTTTGCAGCCCAGGATATCGATTGAGTGATTTTCTGGTATGGGTTTCTGTGGTGTATGGAGGGTCGGCTTATCTATATGTGACGACGCGCTTTGCGGGTACGGACTAGAGGATCTAATTATGGTTTGCTCACTTGCAGCGGATATTATTAGTTTCATAATACTGTTGTATACCCTACTCAGTAACATGCGTTCGAGTTATCGCGAACTATGGTCAGAGCGTCTGGCAGGGTCCGCCGAGATACTCTGGCGTAACGCGAGCCTGACGCGTCGACGCGCGTAAGCTTGGCAATCGGGAAGTCAATAAACGCGTGAGCACGTGAACGGAACCAGACGCGTCTTGCTCACAACCACCATGGACCGCGACGATCCCGCGTCCCAATTCTTTCCTGGAGAAGAGTCTGTCGACCTCTACGCTGTTCTCGAGGTTAAGTCAGACGCCAAAGCCGACGATATCAGGAAAGCGTACCGCTGCCTGGCCCTGCGATACCACCCAGACAAGCATTCCACCTCGGACGAGTCTGCGAAGGCCGATGCGTCTCTGAAGTTCCAGCAAATAGGATTCGCATATTCAATCCTGAGCGACGAGAAGAAGAGGGAGCGTTATGATCGGATGGGTAGAACGGACGAGGGCTTTGATTTGGGCGCGGGAGAAGACGGCTGGGAAGCGTACTTCGAGGAGATGTTTGACCGCGTCACGAAGGGCAAACTGGATGAGATGAAGAAGGAATACCAAGGTATGCTACACGATAACATGGAATGTCGTTGACCTGCACTAAGCTATTTAATAGGCTCTTCCGAGGAGAAGGCAGACCTCAAGAACGCTTACATAGAGACGGATGGTAACATCGCGGAGATCGTGAATCACATTCCTCACTCCACTCACGAGGATGAAGCCCGCTTCATCGTCGTTATAACAGAGCTTATCTCGAAAGGCGAGCTACCAGAACTGCCTGCATGGAAGACTGGTATACACGACGAGAAAGCTAAGCTAGTGCGCAAGAAACAGGCTGACAAGGAGGCGGCTGAGGCGGAAGAGCTCGCCAAGGAGCTGGGCGTGTGGGATGAGTTTTATGGCAGCGGCAAGGCTGGCCCACGGAAAACCAAAGGCAAAGGGAAGGGCAAAAAACAGCAGGAGGCAAATGCGGAGGATGGCGAAGACTACTCCGCTCTCCAAGCCCTTATACAGAAGAAGAGGAAGACTATGGACGGCTTCTTTGACTCTCTGGCGGCCAAGTACAGCGAGCCCGAAAGCAAATCCAAAAGCAAAGGGAATAAGAGGGGTAAGGTCGAACCCGATGAAGATGAGGAACTCGATGCCTCACCCAAGAAGAAGTCGAGGAAAGGCGTGCCGCCCCCACCAGAGATCGACGATGAAGAATTCGACAAGCTACAGGAAAAGCTCTTTCGTGACAAGGACAAGCCTCCGGGTGACGATGGGAAGGTTGGCAAAGCTAAGAAGGCCTCGAAAGGCCGCAAAACCAGATAGCGGGGATGTGACTGTTGTGCCAATTTGACTGTAATTCTTATTGTATTCTGGCTCTGAATCATGTTCACACTGTATTTCAGATATCATCTCGTTAGTATGTATTTTACTATCCAGCGAGCAGGAGTGCTATCCTAGCAAACCCGGGTATCATAGGTATCGTACAGCATCTATGCCTAGACTACGTCGAGCATGGATAATCGCGGCAAGCTCCTTAATGGACTCCTCTAAGATGACCACATTGTCCAATAACTGTGAGAGCGTTATGGTAGTTGAGCGAGGCGTATCTTTCCCTCCATCTTTCGGCTCCCGGTCCAGGAAAGGATTATCATCCTTGTCGCCCCAAGCGTTTGAAGCAGTGAATACATCGTCATCATCCGTATCCCATTTCTTCGTTTGACCGGGCTGCCAAGGTCCAAAAGAAGGAGGAGCAGCGGCGAAGGGCTCGACAGCAACAGTGCTTGTCTGCTGATAGTGGGCAGCAAAAGGACTGGGCGGCACCGACTTGTCCGTCCTGCGGGGTGGCGTCCCAGGGTCAGTGGTCGACTTGGTTCTGCCCTTCTTCGGCGTGAGGAATGATACAAGGGAGGCCGACTTTGAGGGTTTCGGTTTCGGCTTTGCAGGGGTTTCCGGTGGCGCCAAAGTCGCACTCCTCGACGAACTCATGCCGATGTTGCCATCCATGTCCAGAGCCAGCGTCAAAGCATCGGTCAGGTTTTCGGAGAAGAGTAGACCCTGGCGTCGCTCCAACAGATACTTGTCGAAGTCATCCACAAGCAGCCGATATCGCTCGAGCTGAGATACCAGCCCGTGGAAGATTGTGTGAACGATAGGACGGGAGTTCTCGTCCAAAACGGATGCAGGTAATGGATGCGATTCAGCTTCTAGTCTTTCCTCTATCCGAAAATCGATGGAGCGGTCATCCCCGTCGTCTTTCCCCGACATCACGTCAGCTTCAGTGTCTGCAGGTGGCGTTCGCTCTCCCTCGTTGGACGAAAAGGTCAACCAGCCAGCCAGTGAACGGTCAGGACAGATTGCCAGAGTAGCAAGGACACCTGTGAGGGCCATGTTGTATTCCGGTGAATTGGCAAAGAACTTTCGTAGGGACTCCAGAATCAACGTGAGGATAGGGTCATTGGGGTTTAGCCGATGCTTGAACTTTGCTCTTGTCTCAGCATCCACATCTAGCGTATATGATGAATCGCACTGGATTGCAATTAGTGCGTCCCTAAGATAATGATCGTATCCCGTGCTGAAGGCGTCACCATTGTGCGTGGGATCCACACGAGAGACGAGCGCTAGATATAGACCCATCTCGCGTTCATGTGTAGAGTATGTCGTCTGCGGTTGGGGGAATGCCACGGAATACTTGAACGACGTAGGTTCTTCGCTGCCTGGATATACAAACTCATCCTCATCTTCATCTTCCTCGATGTCAGCGAGTCCCGATGCCGGCTTGGAGACCAATGCTGACGGTAGCAATGCCGGAAAGGGATAACTTGTGGCATTGGGATCGTGAAATACTACGAGCAATCTCTCGATGGATAAGTGGCCATGGTGGAGGAGCATCGATCGCAACAACTGCAATGCCGCGGTGCCTGTGGCTTGCGACTTGGATCGCAGGTTAGTCAAGATCAAGTCCTTCAGCGTGAAGCGACCCATGGACGTGAAGTACTCCGACTGCTTCTTCGAGTCCGGGGCTTCCATCTCTAGCAGCATCATGGCACTGCTCTTGCGTCGCTCGGCTTTCGACGTCCTCTGGACGGGTTTCCGATTATGGGGATCATCCAGGTCCAGCGTAGATTGATGCCGGGCTCTTGGTCGCACAATCTCGTCGTTATCCTCACTGGTCAAGAAATTGACAAGTAGATCGGACACCTCTCCGTTACCTAGATCCCGAATCATGGTCTCGATGTAAGACATGACGGCCACAGCACTCCCGTCGGCATCGGAGCACTCGAGAATGGACGGATACAAAACGTTTTCCAAGAAGATCCGACGGATAGCGTCCAGGATGGACTGGACTATCGCATTTCCCACTAAGTTTGAAGCGTCGAGGGTGCTATCATGGGATTCATGAACGACGTTCCGACGGATCACGTCTTGCAAGAACTCAAGGAGTTTCAAGAAGTGGTCCAAACGCGCCTTGAAGTCGGGATTAGAGGAATCCTCTACGCCCATGGCCCGCCTTCTATCTCGTTCAGCTTCATCCTTCTCTTTCTCCTCCTCGGAAAGGGGGCCAGTACTTCCTATCAGCATACCATTACCTAGAGCTGCGTCGGAAGGTGGGGGTGGCCGAACTTCAAGCTTCGAGGGGAGGAGGGAATATACAGCACTGAGACCCGCGCCGAGGACTTCGGAAAAATCTCCGTCGACGATGTATTCGGCAAGTGCGAGCGCAGCATCCGCGATGGGATCCGGTTGAGGTTCTGATGAAGATGAGGATGCAGTGGGGGTTCTAGCCTCATCCCCGCCCAGCCGATGGACTGGTTCGCCCGGCGACATCGCAACATCCATTAGGAACAACAACCCTGCTCGGGCGAAATCCCCTATTTGCCCCTCTCGATGAACGAACCGAAGAAGGTAGTTGAATAAGAGGAACTCGTATTCCGGCTTCTTGGTTACCGACGACTCCGGCGCAGAAGTGATGGTCCCTTGGGATCCTGAAGGTGAAGGAGGACGCTGAGGCTTGGACGCTTCAGACTCAGCCGCTTCTCCTAGAGTCTCGTCGTCTTCATCCTCCTCCTCTTCGTCTTCCTCTTCCACGGAGAACAGAGGTTCGGAACGGTACCAATGTTTGTCATGGAAAAAGATCATGAGAAGTTCTCTATAGGTTCTGATCCTACTGCACAGTATACAAAGGAGATTGACCACTAGCGGGATCAGTGAGACCACTGCGTACAATTTGACACCTATTAGACTTACAATCTTCTTCATACTCGGACGGAGAACTTCTAACGGCGTTCTTTGCCGCGCCCATGACTTTGTTACGGTTGTCCAGCTGCTCCTGGAGGTCGTCGCCGGCACAATTCCTCAGTAGACGCAGAACAGCCTTATGAACCGCAGAATGGACCAGAAACTGTTCGTCCAAGAGTACTACCATGTTCTGGACGGCACGTAGCACCTCCGCTTGAATACCAAACGGACGGTCGGACTCGCTGAGTTTGACAAGGGTCCCAAGCACATCTGAGTCCGGGTGAGCCACATAACAACACCAGACGCAAGGTACGCGCACCGTTCTTCAGTAGATATTCTAGACAAGCACCGGTAGCGCTGCAAAGCGAGACATGAGAGTGCCGCCCGACCTCGCCGCATCACAACACCCACCCTTCTTCTGTCCTTGTTGACTCCCAAACTAGCGAGTCCACCATCGACTGGAGATGGGCGGGGACGTCAGTTGACTTGATACCTCTCGTTAATTGGCGTTCATCCGGGTACATGAGGGTATTCTGTAAACCTTTGAGCATGCAGCAGACTTGGACGGAGATGTAACGCACGCACTTTGACTAGTGTCCATGACTTGTGAAACTCCAGGGCATGATCATGCGGGGGTTTTGGCGGTGCCTGTGATCCAGAACGAAGGAACTTGGAGAAGTAATCCATGTTAGGGCCACAGCGTCGGGTTACACTGGTGGCCTGTTACTTGCACGAGATACCCAACCTCTGTTAATTACCAGCCTGACACTAGATGCCTTGAAATCTCCTGGAAGATGTCTGGTCCACGTCAGGCTTTGGACATAGACCGATATATACGTCGCAGGCCACAGGCCGGGCGGTGTGTGCGACGGAAGGAGGTTGGCCAGGTTCAGAACCAAGTCCGGCGGCGCCGTCAACAAATGCCGAACACTTGCTCTTGACCAGGACCCCCGATAATTGGTATAAATGCCTGATCAGGTTCCGGACAAATTTTGGGACTTTAGAGCCCTCAATGGCTGATTTTTTACAGACAAATCGGCCGATTCTGGAGAACAGGCCTGATTTTTTTCCGGACATTTTGGTCAGACTTGGCCATTTCGACGCCATATTTACCCCGGCACCTGCCGGGGAAGCTAAATTTAGACGTACCCACGCCACAGTTGCCTTTTAGAGCCACTTTTTCGCTGTGATGCCTGTTTTTTTCCGGACAAAAGGTCCAAAATCGGCGATTTTCTTCCGGACAAAATGAGTCTACTTATGGGTCCTCGGGATCAGGCATTTATACTGATTATCGGGGGTCCTTCTTGACCGTGCTCAAGTTTCCCTTTCGCGTTTGTGTTCTAGTCTCTGGCGGCGCTCTACTCCGTACAGGCTACCAGATGCCGCCAAGAATGAAGAGAACTCGCTCGCCATCTGTGAAGTTGGGACCGCCTGACTCGCCTCACAAGTTCAAAAAGCTCAAGCTACTAGACTCGTACGCAGCGGACTCTCCTTTCCCCGATTATCCTCATCCTACACCGGAAGAGGCTGCGGAAGTACATGTTATCCTGTCGAAGCACCATCCCCACCGTCAGTCGGAACGCAAGACACCATCTGCGGCTAACAATTCCGCTCAGACGTGCGGGGGAGTGCCGAACGTGATCGAATCCCTCATAGGGACGATTCTGTCACAGAACACCTCGTCGAGGAACTCTACTGCCGCAAAGAAGAAGTTGGACGAGGCATTTGGGAGGAACAATTTCGCCAGAATTGCGTCTGCTCCCCGGCCGGAGGTCGTAGCCGCGCTCAAGACCGGCGGACTGGCTAACAAGAAGGCTGCAACGATCCAAAAGCTGCTGGCTTCAATCAAGGATAAACATGGCGACTACACACTTCAGCACCTCGCCCAGAAGGGCGTGCCAGACGACGAGATCATGAAAGAGCTGGTCTCATTTGATGGGGTCGGTCCCAAGACAGCCTCATGTGTCCTACTCTTCTGTCTAGGAAGGGACTCATTCGCCGTGGACACCCATGTCTACAGACTCAGCAGGCTCCTAGGATGGGTGCCGCAGAAAGCTGACCGTGTACTTGCTCAGGCCCACCTGGACTTGCGCATTCCAGACGAACTGAAATACGGTCTCCACGTTCTCATGGTCACGCACGGGCGGCAATGTCCTGGTTGCAAGAACCAGGGCAAGGGGCCATGTCCGCTAAAGACATACCTCAAGGAGCGGAGAGGTGTCAAGGACGAAGAGCTGGATGAGAAAGTAAGAGAGGCTGACCAGGAGGTCAAAGAGGAGTATCCCGAGTCCACTGTGCACGGCCAAGACGTGCGGTGAGCAGTTAGTCTTGTCGCGTAGCTTATGATATCTGTAACTTCTTACCAAGCAAATAATGTATTGCATACTCAGGCCAGAAGTCCTCCATCTTACTCATCATCATCATCATCATCCAGCGGAAAGTCGAATTTTGTGGGGGCAGCTGGGCGACCTAAGTGAAAGTGATGGCCAACAGACGTGTATGTCCTGATCTCATCCTGGTCACGGTTTACGTTCACACCTACTGCCTCGTATACAGGGTTTATTCTTGACTCGATTTCGGTGCATATCCATGTCGGAACCCATAGGATACTAATATATCATGAACATTTCCCGAGTAATGCACTGATCCAGTCATCCTTTCGATGTCACGGTTCTTGCACCTAGATCCTGTTATCGAAGGACGCTGTTGACCGGCTGCATTTCTTGGCGCCGGTCTGTCGAACATGCTCGGATGGAGAGAAGTTAACATGCATAGTAAGTACGTAGGTTGCTCCATAGAGAACAGTAGTGACTATTTAGAAATCGCTTTGGCGCGTCTGCATCGTGCAGTTTTCTTTGTGACTCTTGTCATGCTGCACTGATCACCAGCATTTCAGATTATAGGATACCAATCTGTCGCAGGAGGAGTGTACGCGCCATGAGGCTGTACCGCATCGTATTCATCTTCGTGAGGCAGTGTTGGGCCGGTTGACGCCAGTTAGTTTAGTTGTTTCGTCAACTAAGCAACTAGTTCTACAAAGTTTAGGAACCGTTGACTTTTCGTCAACCTGCCCACGGAGATGAACTTTCCCACCCACTACCATATACGGTGAAAAACCTTAGCTAAGCACATGAGTTCAAGACCATAGAAAGCAACCCATCATTCCTGCAATCAGAATGGGCGGGGAACTCAACATCTGGACGGGAACTGAGGAGGACTGCTGGCGGGCAAGGCTCGCGCCACAGTTCCGCCGGAAGGTTATCGAAAAGTAAACGGAACTAGTTGACGAGTTGACGGTTCTCCGAACTTTCGTCAACTAGTTCGGAACTGGCACAACACTGTCGTGAGGTACGATCTCATAGTGCTGGTCAATTCTTATTTCGTTCGTCCGTTCGTCTGTTCGTTCGATTGAGCGCGTCCAAAAGAGTGAGGAAGCAATGATGGCCGGCGATCCGGGACCACGGTCATGTGATGTGCTCACCGGTCGCGGCAAGGCATCGAGAATTCCCGTGGCTAGTTATGTGGACGAAATCCGTCGACGTAGATTACATGCCACATTATTCTCCTCATAGCAATTCTGAGATGTATGGACCGGGTGCCCTGGCTGAGTATTGACCCAATTGGGGGCTCTTAT
>NW_006920412.1:1388986-1406154 GCF_000344685.1 Gloeophyllum trabeum ATCC 11539 | reverse complement strand
TGTGCTCACCGGTCGCGGCAAGGCATCGAGAATTCCCGTGGCTAGTTATGTGGACGAAATCCGTCGACGTAGATTACATGCCACATTATTCTCCTCATAGCAATTCTGAGATGTATGGACCGGGTGCCCTGGCTGAGTATTGACCCAATTGGGGCTCTTATCATGCTTGTGCATATATCTCGAAAAAGCCTCAGGAAATAAATGTGCCGGCCACCAACGGAGAACACATCACATGACCGTGGTCCCGGATCGCCGGCCATCATTGCTTCCTCACTCCTCAATCGAACGAACAGACGAACGGACGAACGAAATAAGAATTGAGCAGCAATCATGCTTTTCGCATCCACGAGGGTAGGCCGCTATGCCCAGGATACCCGAGAATCAGTTTTTCGGCCGTATTCCTGATTGCATCTCTCTTCAGTACTTGAAGGTTTCCCTGCGGGCATATTGACGGCGCAATACCTGGAATGTATAACATACATCATCAGCCGTACATCCTATCAACAGCCAGACGATTATACGGCGTCCCGCTCTCTCCGAGAAGAAATAATCCGACCGTGACTGCTCATCTTCTCGAAGTTACTGGAGTCGAGCGGTACGGTGGAACCCATACCTAGAAATTGGAAATAACATCCTTGAATGACTAGCTACTGATCCCGTTATACCTGCTCAGTGTTCAGTCCTCTTTCAAGTCCCAGGGCTCTCATGTGCATAGTATTGCAATCTGGGACAGGACATTGTTGCTTTTCGTATTTGAGCACGCAAGTAGCATTGCAAACGTGGTTTTGCAGATGTTTTTCCATTGAAACTATGTAAGTACATGGCAACCACCTGAATCGGCATTGCGACAGGTTGATATACAAAGATGAATGTCATTCCGGTACGAAGTGATAGATAAAAACACCCAATACTAACATAATGATGAGCAGCTACCATTAGATATTCGAACAGACAGTGCAGTTAAACGTGATGTCATCCCGGAAGAGGGAGGCTACAGAGAGTGCTGGTCAGCTACCGCAAAGAAAAGGCCGACAGGAAGGACATACGTAGAACGATCAAGGCAGCGATGGCGCCAACTGCGATGATGTATGCGAAGCTGTACTTGATGATCTGGCATTGACATGTATTTAGGAATGAAGCAAAATAAGTACGAAGAGCGGACTCACGATCCATCGTCTCTGACGCTTCTGCTTCGTTGAGAAGAGAGGGGGGCGGATTTGCTTCGAGGGACGTAGCCAGACTGGTAAGGCAGGCTGTGATGAGAGACGCGACCTAAGTAGTAAACGAAACAGTACTCACAGAGCATAGTGGAATGCAGTCTATCGAAGTACGGGATGAGTACGGGAGGGGTCAAGATGACCAGGAGGATGTGTCCAAGGAGGAAGTCGGAGCTCCATAGAGACATCTCCACGATCTTGACAATGAATTCACGAGCCGGCTGTGACATCGCAGATGAACCCAGGCCACGGCCATACCACTTGCCCGTCCACCAAGCACGATTAGTTTCGTCATGCTTGAACTCTCGGGATAAGAAGACGGCTATTAAGATCTTCTGGATGGCACGCTGGATGGCAATGATACAAATAACACCGAGGACAGCGTGTGAGACATCCCAAAGTTCCAGGAACCACTACAGATGACAAGACCCCGTTAACAGAGGAAGAAGGCCAGTAAAAAGGTGAACACGTACGAAGAACTCGAAGAAGGCTACGTAGCCGATGAGACAAAGCAAGTGCGCCGTCGCCGCCATGACAGAGGCGAACTTCGCCCAGCCCTCAAGCATGGGCCCCATGAATAAGGAGATGAAGAACAAGCTCAAGAGGACAGCGGCATTCCAAACCACAGGGCCAATTGAGACGACACCAATACGAATGAGAGGGCTAGGATTGGGATTGCCATTGCGGTCAGGGAACGACTTAACGAACATGTATGCGATGACGAAGATGGTGGCGACGCAGATCGGCCAGATGACTTCAGCGAAGATGACAGATCTCCAGCTCGCTCGGGGTACGTCTCCGGAGAGTTTCTCAGAGGGGTGCCCCAGTTTCTTCTTCTTGTAACCCGTAATCATGGTACGTGATAGACGGCAGTATCCATACCAGCTGCTTGCCTTCGTCCGTGAATTTCCTCGACACATCCACCGAAGAAACTCTCTGTAGTCAATGACGAAGTCGGCGAAGGAGAACTGGTGGGGGTTAAACAGGAAAGGCGCGATACACAGCGAGAGAACGGAGAACCAGAAGTAGATGAGATGCGGGATCCAGAGTGCCAGAGAAGAGTACAGCAACAGCAACAGGTTCCGCATACCCATATATATACTTGGTCCCGCGAACCTGGAGTATAGGGTGGCAAAAGATATGCGCGTAGTCGCAAATCCACGACCAGTCGCAATGTATCGAGCGCCACCGTATGTCAAATTGCTGAGCACTGCTTGCGAATAGATCTGTGTGGAGAACACTTCGAAAAACGGCGAGAGAGACAAGAAATGTTTCCCAAGACGTATTAGGGCCGATCCGGTTCCGCGTTCCACCAGTTCTATTCAATCGACAGAGAATCAGTTTCGCGCTCGGTGGATCAAGAGGACGAACATACCTTGCAAGAACAGAGGCAAGAAAGCGATGAAGAACACCAAGAAGATGGATACTATGCAGCGCTTGATCCAGTCAAACACGGGTATGAGATTATAGCATCCAGGTTGCCCGCCAAGCACATTCCCATCCGAATCCACCTGGCAAATGGACAATTGCTTGTTCAGAGTGCCAATGAACAGTACTAGACAACGATATCAGTTCACGTTCGTAGACAGACGATACGGAAGGAATGTACATGTCACCATGAACACCTGGATAGAATAGATGACGAGAATGTTGTTGATGTGGAAACCAGGGTGACCGTAGTAGAACGTCAAGAAACGATCGAGCGGCAATTGGGTGCCCAGGTAGTAGTACTCTCGACTCAGCAGTTGCTCACCCATACCCGTACCGATCTTGGTCTGGAAATTGAGAATGGTCCCAAAACCGAGATCCCGACCTTTACCACACTGGTAGTACTCCGAATGCTTGATGCGTCCACCACGACCGAAAGCGTTCATACCAGCGAAGATATCCTCGTTCAAGTGCAGACCCTTCTGAGCCTTGGAGACACCTCCTCGAGTATTCATGAAGATCGCATTCAAGAAGTCAGGGTGGCCGTAATGCAGCTTCCCACCAATCCAAGCGAGAGCGCGGGCAGTCATGGTACCGAAAGTCTGTTCTTTGCCGGCAGCAATATCACCCAGCACACCGATATTTTCCGAGAAAATGTACTCCCGAGTACCTATGATAGCAACTGGGGATTTCTTGAACTCCTTGTGTCCCCACTGCGCATAGGGACTCTGCTGCGAGATGGAATATTCCTCGAATTCACCCAAGATATTCCGGATCTTGATACATTCCTCCAGGTAGTTGTCCTGGTTGGCATCGATAAGCTGGAGATATTCACCCCTATAGAAGATGATGGCATGGTTCTGGTTGTCTGATTTACCATCACCGAGGATAGGGTTACCGGGCAGCTCGACGCGGAACTTCGGCTTCCTCTTTCCAGTCTTTTCGTCGATCTCGGAATGGCCGTCTATCAGAGCAGAGTAGATCTTGGGTTCCGAGCCCTTCGGACCGACTTCTTCATCGAGGTACGCGATCTGCAAGTCAGGATATGCGCGCAACAAGAACTCCGCGTTCTCCATTTCCTCCTTGTTGAACTTTGAGTACCTCTGCATGGAGATGGCGAACTTGAACTTGCGCCTGGACATGCGCTCAAGCTCCCGCTCCAGGCGCTCAGTGTTGCCGGCGAACATCTGCACAATCTGCGGATTCTCAACGCGGTACAAGAGCTTGATCGCCTTCGCATAATTCATCATCCCAGACACCGTGCGGTAAAGGGTCTGAGCACGAAGTGATGCCCAGATACGCGTGCGGAGAGTGTACTCAGGCGCCGCGGTCTTGAATCCAATGCAGTAGAAGGGTAGATCATCTGCTTTGCTGCCCCGCTTCTCGTTTTGTGTTCCGAATGGACTGCTTGTGGTGTCACTGAAGCTCGACTCTTCTGCCAGGATCTTAGTGTCCTTAACGAAATTATCCCACTCCACCGGATGAAGCTGCTTCAAGTACTCCAGCAAAGTGACACGGGTATTCTGATCCTCTTCACGAATGATCTCCCTGAGACTCAACAGAATCTTCTCTGAGTAATGAGGGACCAGCACGGTAAAAGTGGGCATCGCGTCGACAGGCAGAGGGTCGGGAAGGGCAGTCGTCAAAGACGAAGCAAAGAAGGAGATACGCCGCTCCGCTTCACCTCCAGCAGGCAGGAACTTCCCGCTGTTGCCATCATTGTTGGTGAAGAAAGGAGGAGCGCGCAGAGTACGCTTGCCGTCTGGACCGTCAACCTGGTGATACAGAAGACGTTGAACGTGGTCGATAGAAAGTAGATGCTCGCGATACATGGAGATAATGATAGCGTTCCAGACTTGCGATACCAATACCTGATACAAGTCAGCACACGATCGACTCTAAGGAGTGTACATACGTACCTTTGGCTTATATTTGACCTCCATCTCACCGGTAGCAAGCAACTTGGCGTATATCCGCTTGGGCATCCGAGTGTAGACCTCTTGCCACGGAGTCCAGATAGACAGACCCAACGAGAAGCTCCGGAAGATACTGAACACCACGTTCCACATGATGTACCACATGTACGTGTCCAAGAAGAACAGGATGACGTCCATGACATACATGATCGCCAACGTGAAAGGAACCTGGTTCGTGCAGAGCGCGTTCCCAAAATACTTATCATTGCACCCCTGAACCTTGGTACGAGCCATGACAGCGATGGGACTGCTGAATGACTCCGTCAGGAAGAAATACGACTCCGTAAACTTGCACCCGAAGACAAGAACCCAGAGCAGGATTGACGCAGTACGAGCACCTCGCGGCAGTTCCGGATAGGATGCAGTGAACGTCTGAGAAGCCATGTACTTGCGGGACTTCCCAGCAACACGATCACCGAACATCCGACCCGAAGGGATAATACCGAAGGCGATAGTCGCTACGACAGATATACCGAACTGGACGACGCCCAGAATCAATGGTATCTGGTTTGGGGTCGGTAACCCGTCGACTTTCGCGATGTAGATTGTAGGACCTCCAGTAAGCGCCAGGACTATGCACAAGAAGAACAACCTGGTGGTCAAGTGCGAAGCGTTATTCCAAGTTGTGGGGATGTAAGTATACTCCGCCAAAGTGGCGAAGATCATGATTAACGTGGCGACTGCGCCGCCCAAGGCAGTCGCGGACCAAGTCATCGGGGCGGATGGGAATTGCTTGTCATGAGGAGCGTACACTCTCGGCGAGTTATATGCCGTGTAAAACCAGAATACCGCAATGTGGAGAATCCAGATGCGGTTGAAGTTGACCAAGAGATGTGCAGTAGACCGCTTTTCAAAGTAGGTCTTGAAGAACACGCGATTCCAATCTACACGCCCGAGCTTCATGAAACGCTGTGGTGCAGGAAGATCCACTAAACGGGACTGGAGAAGGATATATCAATACGACGAGGACTGTAAAGAGATCTGCAACTCACGTTGTTGTCCAGGACGATCCTTGCAATGCCTTCGGGGTACCAGAACAGCTGGTTGATATCGTCGTAACCAATGATCTGGTCATGGTCCTTCTCCTTCCGGACGAACTTTCCGTCCACGACCTCATAGCCTTGATCCCTCATGAATCGGTAAAGAGGCTTGATGATGGTTTCGAGATAGAGACCCTCGCGAACAGGCTCAACTCTGTTCTGACACTCTGAGCTACGGTAGTAGTCATCCGCGCACTTGAAGATGAAACACAAGCACTCCGGGACGAAGCGTACGTTTCCAGCCTCACCCCAACACAGCAGGTACAGGGCTACCTGACGCAGCCGATCGTACTGGCTCATATTATTCATAGCGTTCCGCCATCGGTTCAGCGCGCTATCGAGCGACTTCGTGCCGGCTGTTTTCGGTGCGCCCTTCCCTCCTATGCTCTTAAGCCGTTGCAGACCAGGATTCTGGGACTGTCCGACAGCATCGTCGAGGTTAAGTTGGGCAGCGAAGTACCACTTGCGATAGTTGGCATTTTGACCGCCAATGTAATCAGCGTGGAGGGTAAGGAGTGCTTGGTTAGGGGTCATCCGAGATGCCCGAGAGTCGAGTTGTTGCATAAGGAAGTCGAACTGCAGGACCCTTCAGATCCGCCGACCTACTGCAAAGTGCACGAGACACATACCATATTCCGCATAGAATCTCGCTGGAAACCAAACTTCTGTGTCAAGTCGAGGAAGATGTCCTCGATCTCTTCGGTGGACATGGGTATTTGACGGTCCGCCGTCCACGCGGGATACGGCTCATTGGCGCCAGCAGGCATCGGGTCATTGAAGGGGGATTGCGAAGGCATGCTCGCAAAGGAGTCGATCGAGGGGGCATATTTCTCTGATTCCGCATCACCCCGAACACGACCTGCATCAACAGTGGTTCATCAGTACAACAGCTCAAACTGGGATGTAGGATGCAATTGAAAACATATGATTCGTCTCATGAATGAAACCAGGCAATCCTTCTTGCCACCTTGAGGTGCACAGACTATGGCGATAGGAAACAAGGCTTACCATATGGATCGTATTGACCAGGCTGATCGTAGAAACCGTTATTATCTGCGAGGCGGGTGGTACTACCAGCGCGACTACCATAGCCATCGCCCAGCTCAGAATCAGTATCATAGTCACGTCGAGAGTCTTGAGAGCCCGAGAAAGGGTTATTGCGCAGGTTTGTAGGGAGCCCGTAACCGGGATGGTTGGCCATAGCGACGACAGCGACGGTCAAGTGTGTAGTTGAAGTTTAGTCGGTGACGGTAGACGTCTTAATCAAAGGAGTGGCAGCGCAGAACGAGATGTCATGCGCGAGGAAAGGACAGGAAGTAGCGTAGAGGCCAGACGCCAGCGAGCCCTCTATGGATAGGGCGAAATTACAGACGAAAGAGAGACGGCGACGGCTGTGATACTTGACTGTCGCTCGGCTGCTAGCGATGGAGCCGTGGGAATTGTTACCACGACCCCTTTTCCCATTTTACGGCTGTTCTAATATGTTTTTTTCTGCTTTCTCCAAGCAGCAAGCCCTGCCCTACTTCCTTGGTCAACGTAAAGCCCGCTTGATCCATGATGAAGCAGGACACCGCTATGAACCGCTTCAACGATACGTTGCACTCGTCTCGCTGCACTTGTGATGTTTTCTCGGAGATTTTCTTCTGTTTTCTGACATACTGGCACGTGACTGAGACGCGACACGCTTTCGCATTAACGAGCCTTCTGAACTTCCAAAAGCATGGGCCTACGACTCTGGGATCCCAAGGCCCGTGTTACTAGCGATGAGGCTGGTACTACCATCACAAAGTACGTTCTACCGCCCGCCTACAATCCTGGACCATATGAGCGGGATCCGGACGGCGACGAAGAGCACGGCCTGACTTACGCGCCTTCCCTGGCCTACTTCTGCGTGAAAGCCCTGATCGAAGTCGCGGATCAAGTACATCTTATTGGATCTGCGCGTCTCCGCTACCGTGCTCCCGAAGTCGAGGGCTCCTATGACCCCTTACGGGCCCTGCTACCCTCCTACGGGACCGACGCGTTCGACTTGTCCAAAGTCGATCCACGACTATGGGCAGTGCTCATACAGGTATACGAAAATCTCCCGGATGATATTCGCACCTACCGCCTCCCATTGGCAGACAAACACCTTCCTCTGCTCCAGTCCATCCCATCGACACTGGACTTTACCTTGATCACCCTGTTGGATTTATCACGCTGCCCGGAACTCACAGACAATACTATAGTAGAGCTGAAGGCTCTTCATTGCCTTGTTGCATTGGACGCCAGCATGACCGAGGTCAGCACGCATGGCATCCGGGGCTTGTCGAGGACGCTACAGTGCACAGTTGACCAAGAGACCGGCATGAAACGAAGAGGTGGTCCTTGGGGCTTGCGGATACTTCGACTTCGTCGATGCGAAAAGCTTAGCGATGCTATCTTCTCGTGTCTGGCGAGTTTCCCCCTGCTGAGCTTGGTAGGTGAGCACGTCCGATCTGGTGTCTAGACACTGGACAAACTTTCTACTTTAGACATCCGTGGAACTCGATGCAGTCCTGAGCCGAGCAAAACAGGCTGCTTCCAGCCCTGTCGTAACGAGAGGTTACGATCTGGTGCGCTACGTGAAAGCCTTGGGATACTCGAGGAAGATTGCAATGGTGCTCGGGCTTCCGAAAACCAACGGCTATTCTCGTCGACAAACACGTATATCCTAGAGATCTCGACACTGGAGCACGAGTCTAGGAGGAGGACTAGGGCTGGAATGCGGTCTGCCGCTCGGGGATCGAGAGTTTCGCATGCTCTTAGCCTGAGGCTTCGAGGTGGCGGAAACACTTCCTCAGCCGACGAGTTTGAACGGGCAGATACGACAAGGGAGGACTCTTCCCGTGCGATGCTGACCTCCGATGCAGGTCCCTGTCAAGAAGGGCCACTGACCCAAAATACAGCTCTACCGCGTCGCCCTCGTCATCACGTGGAACGTTCCATCGGTCGAGACATGACTGACAATCCTAGTGAGGTCGAAGACTGGGAACACGAGGAGATCGAACTTCATCCCTCTGAGTATGGCAATTTCGATGGTCAAACGCACTGCGAGGACCATGATAGTGCGGGTGAATACAGCGACTGTTATGATTGCGGAGACTACCCGAGCTTTTACGAGCATGAGGGTGGATATGATCCAAGGGCATACGACAGCGAGAGCGACTACGACAGGATCGCGGATGAAGAGGGTGCGGCTGAGCGACATAGTCAGTCAGCCCGATGGTTCTACGGCGTCGGTTCCTCGAGGAGACCGCCGGCTAGGCTCGAGGGACCCGACACGCTCCCCAAATATGTGGATGATCCTAATTATCTGCTCTATCGGTCACCGCCGCCCTGGAGCGTTTTGGGTGAGATCAAGCCTACTGACGGGTCGGCGGGGGCCGCGGAGAGAAGAAACGAAGAGGATCTCGTCGCTGTTAACCGGACCAACAAGAAAGCGAGACTCGCTGTGCACATGATGAAGGACATGATCAGCAAGAAAAAGGCCAAGCAGATAGTCGATGTGGGAGACTCCGGTGGCTCCAACCTGGCTCCCATCCAATCGAGGAATCCATTCCGGAAGGCACCCAAGATCGCGGATAACATTGCGCAAATGCGAAGTCCGGCTACCGTGATGGAGGGCAGGCCCTTGGAGATGTCCCCGAACCCCCTTGCCATAGAGCCAGCTTTACATGAGCTGGGTATGGAGGTTCAATCCACGGCTAGGGTTGCCTCACTTCCGGTCCTCAGGCCCGTCTCTGCTCACAAGGTTCCTGCCCTTCCTTCCCCACCTCCGACGCAGAAGAAACAACAAGGGCGGAAACCAGTCAAGGAGAAGACGCCACATCGGCCTCCTCAGAGGAAGAGAGGTGGGATGGGTATGTCGTCCGCAGGTGGTAAGGTTGATGGTCAAAAGCACAAGCAATTTGACTGGCAAGCCTGGGGTAAGCCGAGGGAAAGCACGTAGACCTTGGTTGGCTCTATCCATCTCAGTGGAAATCTAAATTATATCTTCCATATTATGTATATACGATACCTGTTATGTAATGCGATTGTGCTCAGACACCGGCATGCCGTGCTGACTTTGAGGCCTACCGTCAGGACGCGTCCGACACGTGAGGGAAGCGATCTGTCATGTGAGGGAGGAAGACGCGACTTTATCGGCGATACTGACACCACCGCATACCATCATAGTATTCCATTGTCAGAACGTCGACGATCGTACCTGCTCTCTATCATCTGCTATCTTATGTCTGCATGCACGCTCAGTCTGAAGCGTACGAAACTACACCCGCATAAAAGCTCGTGTCGGTCAATATCCACGCTACCTCGACCATACCGCTTTCACATAGGCACGAGCTGGGCTGGGAAGCCCCGGGATCCGCGAGTCAAACGCGTAAAATCATCCTTTCCGCCCGATAGCAGCATACTCAAATGGAAGGAAGAGGAGCTACGTCGTCTGCACAAAGCTACCTGGAGCAAGGACCCGGGGGAGGATTTTTTCTATGTCCAAGAGGTATCGTCCACCAAACTCTGATCCCGTTCCGGCTCCCCTCTCACCTTGCTAGGATGCAGATGAAGGAAGGATCGGTGGGTATGTCCTCATTTGACTATCAGAATCACTATTCATACGAACTCCGAAGGGAGTCTCGGTGGGTGTCGCTGACGGTGTAGGAGGCTGGGTCGACAGCGGGGTCGACCCATCTTTATTCTCACAAGCATTGATGTTTCACGCCCATCGATACTCTAAACATGCTTGGGCTGGGGAACCGGAGATCGATCCTACATTGGACTATGAGGAACGGGAACAGGTAGAGGGATGGGAGATGACACCACAAGAATGCCTGGAACTCTCATTTGATGCTGTACTACGGGAACGGAGCGTACTAGCTGGTGAGCCTAGTGAAAATGCATTTTGCAGGGGCCTAACTACGAGAAGGCTCCAGCACGGCATGCCTACTTAACCTCAATGCTTCATCGGGCGTCCTGCGGTCAGCAAAGTACGGCGTTTCTTTCGGATTGACGACACGGTCTGAAAATGCGTCTGCAGTCTAGGAGACAGTGGATTCTCGATAATCCGGTCATCGCAAGTGGTCTTTCGACAAGAGCCCCAAACACATTTCTTCAATTGCCCAAAGTAATCGCGCTCTCCCCCGCTTTACCTCCGACTCCACTGACGCCAGAGCTGCCTAGACAGTTGACAAAACTGCCTCGTAGCTCTCGCAGATTCTCCAACTCAGCCGTCGACTCGCCCAAAGATGCAGATCTGCACGAGACGCGCCTACGAGACGGAGACATCGTCGTCGTTTACGTGCGTGTCCCACCCTATCTTTGCAAGATTCATGCCTAACATCCGAAGTCCTATCTACGACTATGTTCCAGACTGACGGCTTATCAGACAACGTGTTTCCGTCCGAGCTGGTCTCGATATGCTCCCTCGTAGCGCGCCAGATGGGCGGGCGGAAAACCGAGGACGAACAGGCGCAGACAATGGCGAATCGTATCGTCGAGTATGCACGATTGTGTATGCACAACAAGCAGCGAGTCAGCCCGTTCGAAAGTTAGTAGCCGCAGCTGCCTTCTGTTTACTTATCTGATATCATATCCGGATACCCAGGAGCTGCTGCGAGGGAGGGGATGTATTTCCGCGGAGGAGTAAGTCGTGCCCTTCCGATGATGTCCTATTCTTACTCACCTTATCGCTGCAGAAAGTGGACGAGTGAGTTACAGCATATGGTGGGCCCGTTCATATCTGACCATCGTCGTGCAGTGTAACAGTCATTGTCGCGCTCGTCCGCGAGACCGCATAGCAAAAGCCGAAGCATCGGCACCGGCAGTCTCGCGACATGCACCGCGTCCAAGGTATACCACAGCGAGCCCTGGAGCCACCATAGACATTGTTTACCCGCTATTTATACTACTGTAATACATATTTATGCTGCGCCACCCAATACACCCGCAAACACACTTGACGTCCCATGCAAGCGACTGCACTATGAAAGCAAGAACGGACAACAACCGTCCGCATCAAACCCGCACACCAATTCTTAACCCGCTCGCGCACCTCACAGCCGCCTCTCAATAAAGCTCTCAATCACCCCCGCAGTCGTCAACGGGTACTCCTTCAACACCACCTCGTGCCCGCTCACGAACGTATTCGGCTGCACGAAGATCTTGCGCGGCTGCTTCTTCGCGAGCACCAGGTCGCGGATCGCGCCGGCCCACCCGGGCAGCGGGTCCGTGAGCGCGGTGTAGAACGCGCGCGCGCCGGCGCCGTCCGCGGTGCTCTTGCGCACCTGCAGGTCGATGAGGAGCTTGCCGACCGCCGCGCGGCCGTGCGTGAGCACTTTTTCGCGGTCGACCTACCGGTGGGGAGGGGGAATCAGAGGGCCGGTGAATAGGGGAGGAAGAGGGAGTACGTACCCGGATGTACAAGTTCTCGAGCCGCCCGTCGCCCCCGCGCACCTCCTCGAGGCGCGCGATGCCCTCGCGGATCAGGTGCTGCGTTATCCCGAGCCTGCCGCATTCCGCTCTGCTCAGCGGCCCGCAGAGAAGGGAAGATACGAAAAACGGGGCGTACCGCGCCTGCATATGCGCCTGCCCGTGCTTCCTCGCCTTCGGGTCGTAGTACTCGAGCGCGCGCAGGCCCGCGCGCGCCATGAGGAGGAAGGTGACGTACTGGACGTCTTCCTTCTCCCGCCGGTCGGTGTACTACGGGCATGCTAGTCAGAGCGCGGCACGCCGGGAGTAAGGTGGGTGACGCACGCCGAAGATCTCGAGGATCTCGTCGTTGCTCGCGACTGCGCGGTCGGCGATGAGCGTGCGTACGGCGCGCGCGGGACGGGCGTGACTCACGGTAGAGCGCGACTGTCTCCGCGCGGCACTCCTCCATGGACGAGGACACCTCGCCGAGGACCGAGTCGGGCGTCTGGCCGGGCTTGTACCACCCCTCACTGCTCGTCCCGTCAGCCGCGCCCTCCCCAGACAATCAAGTCAAATCACGACACACGTACATCGGCCTCCCCGTCAGCGGGTTGATCACCTGCCCCGCCTCGCCGTCAACGCTCGAGCCGAAACGCACGCACGGCGGCACGCACCTTGTCCGCGGCGAAGTTCCGCGCGCCGTCGGCCTCCTCCTTGAACAGCTTCCCGCTGCCGTGGCCGAGCAGCTCGTGGTTCGCGACCTGCAGCTCGAACGCGCGCGCGTCCCAGTCGTTGTAGAGCGCGGCGTCGGAGGGGTGGATGAACGTGAGCTCCTCGTCTGCGGGGTGCACACGTGGTTAGTCGTTGAGGAGGGGGAGGGGGTGGGGAGGCGTACTCGGTGCTTTGGCTGCGAGGACGTTCTGGGTATGTGGGTAGTGTGAGTGATAGGAGGGGGGAGAAGCGCGGGGACGTACGGCGAGGGAGACGTTCTTGAACCCGACGGATTCCCGGATTTCGTAGTAATTCTAGCAGAGCCGTTTCAGACTCGGCGGATGCACCGAGTACATATGCAGTGCACCTACCGGAATCTAAAGTGACCCATCGTGTCTGTATTCATTACCATACAGATACAACCCGCACTCACGTTAATCCCAGCCGGGATCCCTACAACCCCGGTATCGTCAGCTCCCTAAACCGTCGATAAACCAGCAAGCGCACTCACCTCCGGTAGCGAAATTCACCACCTCGAGCGCCGTAAAATCCGGCTTGCGGAAGACGTCGACCTCAAAGTCCTTGCCCCAGGGGAGGACCTTGATCAGCTCGCTCGCGCGGTCGACGAGGACCTCGTACTTTGCCGAGAGCTGCTTGTCCACGATCGCCGTGAACCCTGACAGACTTGTCAATGACACTCCCCGCGATCAGCAGCGCACTCACCCTCCCACTCCGCCCGGCCGCCGTACGGATCGACGTACGTCTCCACGAACCCGATATAGCTCTCGACGACCGGGCCCACGTCCCTTACCCACCACTCGCTCGCCTTCTTATGGGCCGACACGCTGCCCGTGCGGAAGCTCTCCGCGTACCCCTCGAGCATGCGCTCCTGATTTTCGTTCGCGGCGTATTTTTTGGCTTCGGTGAGCGCGGCGACGGCTTTTGCTAAAGGGCCGGCGAAGTCGCCGTAGGCGATGGTGAGCTGTGCGCCGGGGGCAGAGGGGAGCGCGAGCGGGTGGGTGGTCGAGGGCTGGGCGGAGGCGGAGGCGACGAGGAGGGTGAAGGAGGTGGCGGAGGATTTCTTGATGCTTGTTTCCAAGGGTTAGCGGGGACGATGTATGGATGGGGACGGGGGACGTACCGCGTGTTGAGGACGTCGACGCCGAGGGTCTCGGCGGCGGCCTGCACGGCGGCGACCTCGTCGTCGGTGACGGGCTGGCCGAGGTAGTAGTTGGAGACGTGGCCGAGGATGGGCTTGCCGACGGACAGGCTGGCCTCGGGGGCGGTGGCGTAGATGTGCTCTTTCAGCTGGTCCCATAGCCCGAGGGCGTTGGCCGAGTTTGCTGACGCGGAGACGGCCTGGGCAAACTTTTCTTGCGGGATGCGGGGGATGATCTTGGTAAAGCCAAAGGACTTGTAGTTGACGAGGTTGCTCAGGACCTGTGGCGGAGTGAGATCGGGCCCTGGATGTGGGAGAGACGCGTACCTGGCTGGTGTACTGCAGCAGATCCTCCCAGTCTCCGTCGCCGAGCCCAGCGTTGGCCTTGAGCGCGTCGAGGTCGGCGAGGTTGCCGTTGTTGTCGGAGAAGGCGAGGATGAGGAGGTCGTAGAGCGAGGTGGCGTGCGGTGTCCACTGCTCCTGGATGATGCGAGCACCGGCCCAGGATGCTTGAGCGATGTAGTGCGCATACTTCTTTTCCTTGTCGCTGGGAAAGAGTGAGCACGCGCGCTGAGCAGGACCAACGGACGGACCTGAGGAGGGAAAAGGACTTTGCGACGTTGAGCGAGCAGAGCGGGGCGGCGCGGTCCGCGAGGAAGCGTTCCGAGGCCATGTTCGACGAGTGTCTGCGGGCGATGGGGCGATGGACGCGCAGGCGGCGGGCGACGGCGTTCATTGAGCCTTTCTTAGGCCGACGCCTGTCACTGATAAGATAAGATCTGACGTAAGCAGCACCAGCCTGCAATTTCCCTGCACTCCCGCTCTGCCCGCCAGGATGCTCTCCGCAACTCGCTCCCGGCTGCCGTTGTGCAGGCGTGCGGCCTTTTCGATCCAGTACCAGGCGCGGTTTCCCAGGCGGTACGAGTCTTCCAAGTCCGGACCCAAACTCCCGGCCGCCTACGACAAAGACCTAGCCGACGACCACGACGGCCCCCTCTACACCAACTTTGCAGACAATGCCGTCTTCACATTCGGCGTCCTCCGCCGCTTCGTCAAGTTTACGCTCATAGGCTTTGCCTCCGTCGGCGTCCTCACCTGGACGGCCTTCGAGGGCGCACACCAGTACGTCGAAGCCGTCTGCCTCGCAAACGAGTCCGACCCCGACGTCAACAAATGGGGCTGGGACCGCGACGGCGGCGACACCTGGCGCTGGTCCGGCGGCGACGCGGGCGGCACCGACCCCCGCCTCGGCTTCAAAGGCAGGCACGCCGTCCGCAGCGCCTGGATGGCCCAGCACTGGGGCATCGGCAGCGCGGGCAGCGTCATCGGCTCCAAGGCCTTCTCCGCCCACCCCGGCGGCGGCCGCCTCAGCATCGTCGAGGCCCGCCTCGAGGTCGCCCAGGAGTTTCTCAGCCTCGCCTTGACGATCGCAAGGGAGCGCGCGGGGCGCGTGCACCCCGACACCCTCCCGACGCTCCTCGCGCGCCACGCCGGCATCCTCGAGCGCATGGGCACGCGCGACGCGCTCTTCGAGGCCCGCGCCGAGTTCGAGCAGGTCTGGGACGCCCTGGGCGGCAGCGGCGCCGACGCCGACGCCGCGCGCCTCGCGCTCAAGCTCGGCGACCTCAACAAGCGCCTCGGCGACACCGACGACGCGCTCGACTGGTGGGCGCGCGCGATCCAGCTCGCGGCACCGTCGCCATCTCCCCCGGAGCTCCCCCTGACCCCCACCGTGCCCGCGTCCCTCCCGCCGTCCCCGCTCGCGCAGCGCACCCTCGCGCAGACGCTCGTCTCCCTCTCCGCCTTCTACGCCACCTCCGGCCGGCTCGCCGACGCCCTCTCCCTCGAATCCGCCTCCCTCTCCCTGCTCAGCCCCTTCCTCTCCCCCGCCCCGCCATCCGACCCCGCCCCGCAGGCCCTGCACACCCTCTACCTGCAACACCGCACCGCCCTCCTCGCCATCCACCGCGCAGAGGTCGCCTACGCGCTGCGCGCCGCCCCGCCCGCCGCGTCCCTCGCGGCGGACCTGCAACGCGCCGCGCAGCTCGCGGAGCGCGTCGCGCTCGCGCTGACGGGCGCGCCGGCGGTGCACCCCGACGCGCCGCTCAGCGCGATCCCGCACCCGCCCGTCGCCGAGGGCGAGCGCGCGCTCGTGGGCGCGTACGCGCGCAGCCAGAGCATGTCCCGGCCGGCGCGCGCGCTCCTGCGGGACGCGCGCCGCGCCGCGGCGGAGGCGTGGAACCTCGCCGGGGTGCTGTACGAGGGCCAGGGCGCGGGTAAGGAGGGCGGGAAGAAGGGGTGGTTGGGTGGAGGGAGGGAGAGGGAGGAGAGTGCTAGGGATGTGGAGAGGGCGCTGGAGTGCTACGAGCGCGCGCTGGGGTGGGCGGGCGTGCACGCGGATCGGGTGGGGAATGTCGCGGAGCCGGCGGAGGCGATGTTGGAGGCGGAGTGGAGGGTGCTCTGGGGGAATTATGTGAGGGCGCGCGAGGTTGTCAGGAACGCGAAAGCGCAGGAGAAGGAGAAGGCCAAGTAACGTTGTTTTCCCGCCGCTGAGTGACAGAGCCAGCGGAGTCGATGCCTCTTCCCGCCTCGATCCCACCGCGTCATCCACACAACTGTTTGCATCAGCATAAATCTCGCGTTTGGTCTACATATCTCTACACTTTGTATATTCAGTGACTTGTAATTCAATCCCCTCTCGGTTGAGATGCCTACATCTCCCATGGACCTTCCTCTTTGCCCAACGCATCTAAATAATGCACCTCGGAGCACGCTCTTAGCCTCGCCGCCGCCTGCTCGGGCGTGAGATCGCGCTGCGCCTCCGCCATAAGCTCGAACCTATACATCAAGTAAGCAAAGTACCATCCACCTCAACACGCCAACACATACCCGACCAAGAACTTCTTCACCGTCGCGCTCCTTAGTAGGGGCGGGTCGAAATGCAGATGCAGCTGCGCGACGTTCTCCTCGTCGTCCTGCGCCTCCGCCTCGCTCTGCGGCGCGGCGGGCGGCGTGGGCCGCTGGTGGATGCCCATCGAGTACGCGAAGGAGCACGCGAAGAGGTTGTCGTACCGCTTCGTCAGGCGCGCGAGCGCGTCCGCGAAGGACGCCTTCTCCGCCGGCGTGAGGTGCGCGAGGCTCGGGACGTGGCGGTGGTGCGGGAGGACTGCGAACACACTCCATGGTCAGCGAATGGGGGGGGGGGGGGGGA
>NW_006920412.1:1274971-1388198 GCF_000344685.1 Gloeophyllum trabeum ATCC 11539 | reverse complement strand
ACACTCCATGGTCAGCGAATGGGGGGGGGGGGGGAAGGGCAGGGGGAGGGGCGCACGCATAGTCTCGAACGGCCACGTCGCCCACCAGGGCACGAGCGCGACCCAGTGCTCGTTCCGGAGCACGACGCGCCCCTCGGCCTCGGGCACGCCGAGCTCGTAGTGCGCGTACTCGCTGAGCAGGCACGGGCGGCCCCGCGGCCCGCGGGGCGCGCCCGACGTCGCGGGCGTCGTTTGCGCGTACGCGCGCATGTGCGCGAGCTCGGTCGCGGGGAGCGTCGGGATCGCGGAGAGGGACCAGACTTGGCCGTGCGGGTGCGGGTTCGAGCAGCCCATCATCGCGCCTTTGTTCTGGTGAAGAAGGGTGAGTTGGAGGGAGTGGGCGTAAAGAGTGCGAGGGTCACCTCGAAGATTTGGACGTATTTGACGTGTTCCTCCGCTCCGCGCTTCCTGTACACCCTTATCCACTCTTCGATGACGCGCTCGATCTCTGGCAGCTGCAATCGCGCCAGTGTTAGATCGTGCCGCGGGTGGAAAATCAGGACGTCGCAGCCGCCCTGCACCGGCTCGGTCGTCAAGAGTGGATGCGGGGCTGGGGGTGCGGCAGGCGCGGGTGGGGGGAGTATGGCCGCAAAGTCATTCTCAAAGACATAGGTGCTCTCGTACACCGGGTTCTTCTGCCCGCCCGAGCGGGAGTTACCCGGGCAGAGGTAGCATTGTGGGTCGTATTGAGGTAAATTGGGCGATGACGGCGGTTCTACCTGGCCGAGCCAGGGACGCTTTGTTCGGTGCGGAGAGACAAGAATGTGCTCGCCCGTCAGCGGGTTGTCTGCCAAACAAAAGTACGTTAAATCCCCTCCGACAAATAAAATACAGAAAAACATACAGCGGCGGTGAGGATGGGTGGTAGGATCGAACTCCATCGGCGCCGGAGGCGTATCGGATGGTCGTCGAGCGCAGGACGCGAATTCCAGTCTGCGCACTCGAGACGCGATAAATGCATATGGGTGACTTCATCTCGATCGTCCGAGATCAGTTTGCCCTCGGGCCGGATCTCCGGCGGTCCGCCGTCGGCAATGTCCAGTCTGATCGAGATTTGTTTGTGACCCGAGACGGTCACGGTGTGGCGCTCTTTGCTCTTGCGCTTGCTCTCTGCTTTGTATCGTTTTCTGTTTATGCAATGAAATTCTTTATTGACAACCTACCTGTACGCGCATACCGCAAGAATACCCTCGGAAATTCATGTTCTCACTCTGTGCCTTCAGATAATTTTCCCTTATGACCGCATCTACCCTGGTCTGTGTGTAACTAAACATGACAAGGATTATGCTGAACTTCGCTGTAGAACAGTATGCATACATGTGCGACCTCAAGAGGACACTTGACGCAACTGTATATTCAAACGTTCTTGCTGACAAGCCGGGGATGTCTAATGTGCTTTACAGGGTCATTGCGTACTCGAGATGCCTTCAGGAACAGGAAAGACTGTATCCCTGCTCTCCCTGATTGTATCATACCAGCAAGTACTGATCAAACCAATATGTCTGTCTCCGCTATGCTGAGTTCTGTGGCAGTTCTACCCTGCACGGCGGAAACTCATCTACTGCTCACGTACCGTGCCCGAGATCGAGAAGGCCCTGTCAGAGTTGAAGCGACTTATGGACTACCGAATAGCATGCGCAGAGACGGAAGAGGACAAGAGAAAGGAGAGGAGCTTCACCGGACTGGGCCTTACTAGCCGGAAGAATCTCTGCATTCACCCCGAGGTACGCGTCTACTTCGAGTTGCGAGAAGGCGATATGATTAGTGGGGTGTTGTGCTAGGTCTCGAAAGAGAAGAAGGGGAAAGTCGTGGATGCCCGCTGTAGAGACTTGACCAACTCGGCCGTCTGTGAGAAGGGGAGGGCAAACCCAGGCTCCGTGGAGCTGTGCGATTTCCATGAGGTGAGTACCTGCTTCGATATTGACAGGGACATCACTGTAACATGATTCATGATTATAGAAACTAGGCGAGAAAGAGCCTGGCAACCTCATCCCAACAGGCATCTATACGCTCGCCGACGTACTACAGTACGGTAGGGAGAACGGCACATGTCCTTATTTCACTGTCCGACGAATGGCAAGTGCGGGACGGCTTTCGATACTGTAGATCAGTTTTTGACATATGCCTCGTCGTAGATGCCCTTTGTGGACGTCATTATCTACTCTTTCCACTACCTCCTGGATCCGAAGGTCGCAGAACAGGTATCGAAGGAGATGTCGAAAGACGCGATCGTCGTCTTTGACGAGGCGCACAACATCGGTAAGTGTCTTAAGCGACCACATACGGTCTTCATGGCTTCATATTGACGTCTCCAGATAACGTTTGTATTGAATCTCTGAGCGTGGACCTCACTCGTCCCATGCTCGACTCAGCTGTCCGGAGCGTGACCAAGCTCGGTGAGAAGATCGACGAGTACGCGCGATCCTCCACTCCCTCCGTTGTTTCATTTGCGTCTGCTCACGGCTTCCGCCAGGATCAAACGCACAGACGCCTCAAAACTCCAGGACGAGTACGCCAAGCTCGTGGAAGGTTTGCAAGAAGCCTCCGACGCGCGCGACGAAGACGCCTTCATGGCAAATCCCGGTGCGTTCTCCACTGACTCGGGGCCTTTCAATTATACTCAATCTGAACATACTCTCCCCTCACGGCTCCGCGCACGTTATCCTACCTTGATCTTCCTGCCGATTGTCCGCAGTTCTCCCGGACGATCTCCTGAAAGAAGCAATCCCTGGGAACATCCGAAAGGCTGAGCACTTCGTGGCGTTCTTAAAGCGGTTCGTGGAATATCTGAAGGTGGGCAGTGGGATCGTCAGGCACTTCGTTTGCATTATGCTGACATGGTGACATTGCAATACATCAATATCGAAGACTAGAATGCGGGTGTTGCACGTGGTTGCCGAGACGCCGCTGTCGTTCTTGCAGCACCTGAAAGATATCACGTATATTGAGCGGCGCCCTCTCCGGTGGGACGACTTCGTTTATATCTTGTTCTTGGAATAGATGGTCTGACGGCGCACGTGAACTCTGATAGATTTTGCGCGGAGAGGTTGCAGTCTTTGGTTAGGACTTTGGAAATAACACGAGTGGACGAGTTTTCCGCCCTTCAGAAGGTGGCCTCGTTTGCAACTTTGGTAGCCACATATGAAAAAGGTATGTCTCCTGACTACTCAAATACCCTGATGCGGGCTGAATACGTGTAGGTTTCCTCCTTATTCTCGAACCTTTTGAGACAGAAAACGCGACAGTGCCCAACCCGATCTTCCACTTTGTGTGAGCACTACACCCAAGACTTATCCTTACGCCGGCTTATGAATGGACACAGGTGCCTGGACCCTGCCATCGCTATTAAGCCAGTCTTCGAGCGGTTTAGCAGTGTGGTGATCACGTCGGGGACCATCTCTCCGCTGGACATGTATCCGAAGATGTTGCAGTTCACTCCGGTGGTACAAGAAACTTACCCCATGACACTGACGCGGAATGCATTTCTGCCTTTGGTAAGCATTCCTCATGGCGCCTTCCGGTGCTGGACTCTCATGACGCTCAATCTGCTCCGTTCGTCCCTAGATTATCACCCGTGGCAGTGATCAAGTCGCCATCAGTTCTCGCTTCGAAGTTCGTAATGACCCAGCGGTAGTCCGGAATTTCGGTAGTATACTCGTGGAGTACTCGAAGATTGTACCGGATGGTATCGTCGCTTTCTTCCCAAGTTATTTATACATGGAATCTATCGTGGCTGCTTGGAACGACATGGTGGGTCCTTTCTTCTCCGAACGTATTCCGTCATCAGCAGCGGTGTTGATCACCCCTTTCTTTAGGGAATATTGAACGAAGTGTGGAAACACAAGCTGATATTCGTGGAGACCCCGGACGCCAACGAGACTAGCATCGCGTTGGAGAATTACAGACGGGTGAGTGAACTGGTGCGCTTGATTGACTGTATCTTCTCATGATCATTTAGGCTTGCAATAACGGCCGTGGCGCGGTCCTGCTTTCCGTCGCGCGAGGCAAAGTCGCCGAAGGAATCGATTTTGACCATAATTACGGAAGAGCTGTCATCATGTTTGGCGTTCCGTATCAATATACGGAAAGCCGTATCCTCAAGGCCCGTCTCGAATACCTGCGCGACGCTTACCGGATACGTGAATCCGAGTTCCTGGGATTTGATGCCATTCGTAACGCCGCTCAGTGTGTGGGACGCGTCCTGCGTGGTAAAACCGACTGGGGTCTCATGGTCTTTGCCGATAAGGTGCATCTTGTCTTCCCGCGTGAGCTATCACGAGACGTCCTGACATTATCCCTATAGCGCTTCGCGAGGGCTGACAAGCGGTCAAAATTGCCACGCTGGATTCAACAGTATATCACCGAGACAACATCAAACCTATCAACTGATATGGCATTGACGCTCTCGAAGCTCTTCATGCGGACCATCTCACAGAATCCCAACGAGAATCAGACGGGAGTCTCCCTGTGGACACTGGAGGACATTGAGAAAGCTCAAGCTAAGCAGAAGGAGATGGCTCTCCTGGAGGCAGAACAACAGCGAGACGAACCAATGGACGAAGATGATGAGTACGGAGACGGGGGATTCGATGACCGGATTCTAGGTGAAATCAATCTGGATATCTAATGCGTATAGTTGTACAAGTAGTAATACAGTAGGTCCGCGGCGGATAATAGGTAGTATGTACAGTCGGTAATATGGTACGCTTGTGTGTCGTCGTGAATAGTCGTCAATGGTCATGCATATCATGTCATGCTCCTCTGCATGATGAACATTTATCTGGGGACTGCCCAGACACATGGTTCGTCAGAAGACTGCTTCAAGGAACACATAATCGACTAACCTCCGCTGTTACACGACGTTCGGGCTGCCTGCGCGAGTAGAAGAAAACCTTAGCTCATTTCAAATCTGGACATGGGACAGACGCACTGATAATACCGGCGGCAAGTGCATGGACGGCTCGGTGTTCCACAATTCACCGGATGAGCAGTGCTCAAGGCACAGTCACGCTCACCACAGTCAATGTACTCGTCCCCCGTGAAGGTTAGGTGACCACAGTTGGTAGACTTGACGAAACGGAGGATTCGATGACACATTTCGCGAGAGCTGCCAGCTGATCTATCATTCGCATCCCTCTTGGTTCTCAATGCAGAGGGAATCTCACCACTTCTTTGGCCTCGGCGGTGGACGGACTTTGCTTGACTGATCGAGATGCAGTAGCAGTCCGTACCTGTGGCACTATATGCGGTGCAGCATCGCAGATTAGCTTCCGTCTCTTCTCAAAAGCGTCACATCAACAGATAATGGATACTCACCTTCGACACAATAAGGAGAGAGGAAGGGAACAGGGGCGTCTTTCGTTATCCCCACCTCAATTTAAGACAAGGGGACCAAGATATCCACCGAATCCGATTATTCATTTCATGCGCGTACAAGATCCATCCAGTTGTTCCAATCTGCATGTATGTAAAGGAGCAAATTTTCTTCGCGCCATCTTCCTGTCAAGGAGACTGGCTTCGAATGCTGGCGTGGGTCGGAGTGGCTATAAGCAGGTGGCCTTGTAATCAGCATGGCGCACTGTCTAGAGGGAACCGAAGGAACAGAAGAGTCTATACCTCATTCATTCGTTTGATTTACTATCGATTCACGCATGGCTCAAGTCAGACTCTGCTGGTTCCGCTTTATCTCGATTACTTGGCGCGGTTACAATAGGACCTGGAGCATTCGAGAGCTTGTCGGGACCGATCCGCCCAGTGCCAGCTAAATATTCCGCGAGTACGCGCCATACACAGGCAGGTTGTGGGATGGAGCAATTCTTAGCCGCTGACAAACAGCCACGAACCCGTGCAGCGTATGCCAGGTGATCAACTCAGTGATAACCCTTCCAGAATATATGAGCGCATCCATCGACTTCTTTCATGTGTTCCTTCTGACTCTCATACTGCGGCATTATCGGCCAACAGAAGAATCTTAGGCATATGGGAGTTTCTACTCGCTGCAGTCTCAGAGGGACAGCAGTGGAGGCGAAGATGGGTAGTGGATAAGTCTCAGGTTCGAGGGTCTACGTAAATTGCAGCAACTGACCTAACCTGTACAAAACGAGGCTTTGAGAGCATCCCAGCTGAATTCCAATGGAACGCTCGACCGCGGACTTCATATCACCGTGGGATTCGCATTACTGCCGTCATGTATCTGGTGAATGGTGCTTCATTCTTGAGATCTAGATGACGGATCAACTTGAGATGAGATTTCACTACGATCCCCGAAGCAGGGAGGAGCGTTCTCGAAGACTAAGACCATCCGGCGTCAACGTCGAGGAGACACTCAGACACCGTGCAAGTCCGCCTGGTCTTTCACACGTGCACGTCGCACCTGATGACCTTATGGACAAATGAGAGCCCAGCAAAGCCGTTTTCTCTCCGAAGACTTGAAGAGCTTTCAATAAGGTTCATGAATCTGAGGACGCGATCTAAGCTTAACCGTCACGCTGATCTCGATAGGGTTACATTGCAACCGCGCACCCCGCTTTAATGCCTGGCAAATGAGTATCTCATCTTATCACACGTTCAACGAGGTAGAACGACTCACGTACTGCAATGTATGAAATGCATGCTGGAGCAGGCTGCAGGCAGTCGCTGAGTTCTGAGAACGCGGACGACAGAAAAGGCGTAGATTGGTCGAAGCATTATAGAAGATACCCCATTACTAAAGAAAAGGGATTGGTTACAGGGTGGTAGGCACATTCCACTAAGAGATAGGAGCATATAGCGGCGCTCATGACCCGCAATAACAAGTCAAATGGACAAGGAAGACCGGCAGTCAGGAGACTCGCGATGGCATCGCGGAATGCGGCGTCAAAGGCTAGGTTCCCAGGTCCTACTTGGTCCCATCCAATATAAGTACTACGCCCGTAATTGAAACACAGAAACGTTCGCACACTCTATGGCCGTTCTTGTCGAAATCGAGCAGGCAATTAGCAGTTAGTGTACGACCCACACCGAGGGCGTGAAGGTCGTAGTTTAAGACGCTCGCGGGTACATACGTGACGGCGAACTTGTGATCCCTGTGACCCACCGTCACGTGTGGGGTTTCGGGCTTCTCTTTGTGGCAATTGCCTATCGAGTTCCCACTTGCCTCCAGATAGCTCCCATCATATCTCCGCATACCAGTCCGACGTCCAGCGTATATGGCGTCTTCACTAGAGTCCACAGGGACAGTCGCTAAGAGCAGTCGTAAGCGTCGTCGCAACGACACCAGTCACGACGAAAGTACGATGACCACTGAAGCGCCGGGCGCACCTTCTACTGCTGCTATCCCTTCTTCTGCTGCTACTGCCGATAGCCCAGTGAAGAAGAAGCGGAGGGCCGCTACTGGTACCTCAGCGAAGAAGGATGAAAAGGTGACTGTTGCCATTCCGCCTTGGTCAGACATTCCGGAATGGAAGACGGACAAATGTCCTCTTTTAGAGATGCCTGTAGAGATACTGGACAGGGTACGCATGCCAGTGGATCCTTATTTCATTCAGAGGTGCACCTCTTGAACGTTACTTTGGTACTCGCAGATCTTCTCACCCGAGAGCGGTTTACGAGTATGTACGTCTCTACATCCCTCGTCATTCCGTCCTCATCCCCTTCGTAGCTCCAGGACCATCTGGCCTTGTCGGGCACATGCCGTGCGATAAGGAAAGCGTACACTGAGCAAGTCTGGAAGGTAGGTCTATCTTGGTTCGCTACGTCTACCATACGTCTGAGCTGAGAACCTCGTCTCCAGGCCCTCGCCTCATACAGCACGCATTACGGCGAGCGAGCCATCGTGAACCGTATATTTTCTACGGCTTGGCTCGCGAGAAACGAGCCTCAGCCTGCGACTGATGAAGCTCCTGGCCAAGAGTCATCATCCCGGGACCAGCAGAGCCCCAAGAAGGGCAAATCAAAGGCGGTCATGACGCATAAAGACCTGGTGGTCCAAATGGTTAACTATAGTCAACCGCTGTCCACGGTTAGTCCTACGGAGTTTTGCGCTATACAGAGACTGATCGGTGCCGGGTAGACGGAAGCCAAGGCTAAGTATAAGGTAAGCGGAACGATCGCACCTTCGTCCCATGTCTAACTGAATGCATCCTTTAGCTCACTGATAAGGAGCTTGTGAGTCAAGGTTTCATAGATGAAGCTCCGTTCTCCCTCCTCACTTGTCTGCTCGCCGCTTTAGTTGACACTTCCCTTCGGCACGAAGCGGAATCCGTACAGGCGCAACGGGTAAGTCGCGGCATGGCTCCGGTGATGCCTCGGGCACTCAAGCGTCAGGCACCAGTCCTCCGATCAGGTCATTCAAAGATGCTCGTGTCTATGCGCTCGCGATGCGAGTACACGGCGGCCCCTTTGGCCACGAAGCGCACCTGAAGAAGCTTGCCGAGAGGAGTGCCAAGACCAAGGCTACCAAGACGAAGAACGGCACCCTGCCTGTTAAGAAGCCAAAGCCTGACCTCAGCCTGGCGATGATGTTCAGCGTGTTCATGTCGTCGCTGTACAACGACGAATACGATACCGAGGACTACGTTTACGACGATTACTAGCGTTCAGTGGTTGTGCGCAACCCCGGCCCAACTCGACAGTTGGCTTACTTCTTGATTCAACTCAGCGGTGTATGATAGCTTTCCTTCCGCTTCTCAGAGCCGTCTATCTTATCATGTAGCAATACTGTCGTCCATCTTTGTACCATGTCAAACCTTGCACATTAAGAATGCTGATTTATCTAATGCGACAGACAGACCAATAATAGATGATGTACTAATGCAATACTGCATGGGCGATTTCCGATACAAAATGTTGCTATATTCGCTTGGCAAAGTCGTTCAAAAACAGGATACACCGGTAACATGGTTGGCCGCGGCTGGTTCGCTCACTCAATTTACTCAGGCAGATCGAACCCAGCAGCCGTGAGCAGCGTCGCGAACTGGATGTAGGGATCAGTAGCCCGCCGTATCGCTAGGTGATTACAAATACCTACCTGTACTTTGGCGATCGACTTGAGCTGCTCGAAGTCATACCCCTCGCGCTCGCTCAGGTCACCTGCCATATTAAAGTAGTTGGTCAGGGAAAAAGCTGGAGACGTCTAATAGCGCCCGTCACGTACCGCTGTTGTGGTACATCGGGTCTATGATCTGAGGAATCATGGTGAATCAACGGCGAACTCGCAAGGCACGTCTGGATACGTACCGGCCCGGCCCGCTCAAATACTTGAGTTGAAGGGAAACCCTGCTCATGGAAGGACTAGCAAAAGTTATCGTGATGGTGAGAATACGTCCTGCTCCGATCCCCCATAAATCTTACTTGATGATCACTGCAGCATGCCTGGGATGTTCATCAGAGACAAGCCGCTGGTCCCGTCTGGACCAGACGTACCGGGGTTAAGCCCACTTGCAGTTCTGGGCTGTATATCGCCGACAAATTCGCCACCAGTTGGCTCACCTCAGGGGTGCCAATCCTGACAGTGTCTATAGCATCAGGGTCCAATCTATAGAACAATGTGTAGCCTTACAAATCGGGGAGGCCTAATTGGGCTGGCTCTCCAGGCGCGTGGTATGCCAGCATGTCGGCTTGGACCATCAAAGTCAAGTTTGTGCCCGCTTCCCGCATCTCACCTGCAAATAAAATGCAGTCAAGAATAAGCCATATCCGGTGCAATGGAAGTCTCGAGTCCACTCACGAGCATACGCCTTGGAGCCCAGTAGACCCTGCTCCTCCCCGGAAAACGCAACTAGCTCCACGTTACTCCTGAACGTGATACCTTTCCTTGCGATCGTCCTGGCAATCGCGAGGAGCGCGACCGTGCCGGAGCCATCATCGTCCCCTCCAGGGGCGCGCGTGCTCCCAAAGGACCCACGGCTGTCATAATGAGCGCTCAGGAGGACCGTGGCAGTGGTGTTGACTGTCGAAGGGTAACGGCTGGGTAGGAATTCTAGTCAAGGCCACAGAAAAGAGGTGAAGGGAAGGACATTACCAGACGACGTTAGGAGCAAAGCCCGCGAGGAAGGGTCTCAGTTCACAGGTCGCCCCAGTGTCTTCGAAACGGTCGGACAGCCAGGCAGCGGCCGTGCGGACGCCCGAGGAGAAGGAGTGGCGGGAAATGATGCCCGATTTTCCGTCCTCGCCTACACGATTTCATCAGCTTTTTTCTCGTAGGGTAAGTGGATAGTGAGCCTGACCCGTGAGGAAGCGGATATCATTCTTCATCTGGGGAACGGAGATATTCGACACGATTGCGGCCACCGTTGGGTCAAACTTGACCGAGTCAAGGAGCGCTCGAACCCTCTGGACGGCATCAGAGGGGACGGGTACGTAGGTAATGGGCTCCTTGAGAAGCAAGGTCGATTTCCAGAATGGCGGGATAATAGTGTCGATGACTTTGGCAGCATCGGCGGGGAGAGACAACAGGGCAGATGGACCGCTGCGGTACATCACATCGTAATGCGTGATGGGAGGTCCCAATACTTGTTCGCGCTCCCCCGCGAAGTCATACGCAGAGTACGCGGTGCCCAAAGTTGAGATCTTGGTTAGGAGCTCCTCCAGCTGGAGGTCGAAGCCGCCAGAGGGGGACTTCAAGGAGTCGTCGATAGCTTGCTCCTCAATCCATACCAGTTGCGCCATATCCTTGCTTGCTGGTACTATCGTCCCAGACGGAAGTGAATCGGTTACCAATTCCAAGCAAGAGGGGTCGGGGCGGAAGATGCTACGTCCCGAAAAGCTGCCATAATAGCTTTGAGACAAGCAGGGCTGGCCACTGAGTAGGGAGGGATCGAAGGCAGTAATCAGGAGGGTCGCTAGACCGAGCCCAGCGTTGGCGACCATGACGAGCGGATAAGGCTGGGAATGGCGGGGAGGCGTCGGACTCGTAGACGTGCACCATTCTTGGACGGGCCGGCGACAGCCGAAGGTGTCTTAGATAAGATAAGAAACGACCTTTGCTCGACGTTCGCAGGCTGCCACAGAGGATATTTGAACGCCCAGATGAGGCTGCAAACCAACATCGGACGACACAACCTGAGATCAGCGCATAAGGAAGGAGCAGTACCATATCCGGCGAGTGGATGATGGGAGAAGGTCAGGTGTGTTAAGCGCCCGCTTACCCCATTTGTCCAATACGCGAGGATACCCAAAACGCAGAATAATCTGGAGGTGAGGTGGGGGTGAAAAGTAATTCATTAGCATGATGGACAAGCCTCGAGAGCTTGAGATTGCACGAGGAAGTTTGGGCCATTCTAGGGTGACCTCTGGCCCAACGCAAAATATTCACAAGTCCATGAGGGCGACGAGTTAGAATTCGCCTCGGACTACCATACATGGAAGACGATGCTCTCAGAGTCGAACGTACAGACGAGAAGGGTTCGCCTACTAATTAATTTCAAGTTACATGCGGCGATGAAGACACGCGCTCACAGAAACGAGGAGCGAGACACCGGCTACATTGCACCAGAGACTGCCGATTGAGTCACTGCAGTTGATGAGCGCGGTTGCAAGGGAATAGGCATTTGAACTGCCCACCTTACCATTCTCATCGTCCCATCCAAGCGCACTCGACCGTAGTGGCGCAATCTTGCTCTCACGAGTAGACAAAGCACTGAGCACAGATCGCGCCGTCCAAGCGGCGAAGAACTAAGAACAATGCGTCGGCGGCACGTTCCGAGGTCACGGTCTGTGCGCGTCGCCAGAATCAGACTTTCAGCCACAGACGCATCGACCGTATAAAGGCCAACAGCGGCGCGACTTACCTTCCACTGCCACCACTTGAGCCACCTCTTTATCATGCACACATCCACTCTCCGCAGGAAGTCCCCTGATTCTGACGACGGCACATGTGGAGGCTCTCCACGTTCGCAGGCATCATCCTTCCCTTCGGAACCGGCTGTGGCATCCCAAGCGTCTGCGATAATCGGCATCACCAGCTCTGAGGAGCGTGCAACACAAATTAACGCAAACCCAAGCGATACCTCGGGCGCGCGCGAGGGCGGGAATGAACGCAGGCTATGGACTGTGGCGGGTGGAGGCGATGACACGTCTCCGTCGACTAAGAGACGCAAACTAGTCCACAAAGCGGACAAGCAGGCGGCCTACGACACGCTATCTACACCAACAGTAAGTCAAGCTCAATCATTATCAATGGTGAACATAGTGAGACGAGAGCATTACCAGCGCATTACCGCAAACAATGCCGCAGCGGCTCTACGGATGTATGGATTCGACCTGGGCAATCTGGACGGAATCGGCAACGAGGACAAAGTCGAGAGAATACCTGAGGCACGAGACCCATGCTGGATCTCGTGTTTATGCGCTGACATCAGATCGCAGGATGTCACCATGTCGGATGAAGAAGACAGTGCTTCGCAGTACAGCTGCGACAGTCTCTCCGACGAGGAGGTCTCCTTCCACATGTTCGACGGTGATGTAGAGGTGCCGGAGGACACCGAAGACGAGGACATCACCCTGCCGAGGGACATAGACTGGTACGCGCTAGTCGGGGACGCCGAAGGTGATCTGAACATCACCGTGGCGAGCGATGCCAGCGGGGTAGAGGTCGTTACCCTCGTGTTCGGCGAAGACGTGCCCACGGTCACGATCACCCGCCCAGACGAACCCGAGGACCCGTGGATCGCATGCCGGAACTGCGTGAACTGGCGATACGCACAGAACCCGCGATCCCTGCTAACACCAGGGGCATACATTGTGGGCGACGAATTGCCGAAAGAAATCGAGGATGATACCGGAGATGATCTGGATGAGGTGGAGGGGGACTACATCCTCGAGGAGTTCTTGCGGACGCTCGAGGAGGAGCTCAGGCAGGGTGCGGCTGAGGAACCCCGGGATCCAGAGCACGCCAGCGGTCGTGAAGGGGCAGTGATACGGGATATATGCGACGACTACGACTAGTCGCATGGGACCGTCGGTCTGGCGTTGTTCTGCGAGCGCCGTTCAAGCTGATAGCCTTATTGTTGTAAATCTAATGCCTTTGTAAAACATGCAGTTCTTTCTCTTGCTTGATTCTCCACTCACAGTGACTTCGCCGCTGATATTCGCCCGCGATTACAAGGTACTGGGCAGGGGAAAAAAGCAACACCCTTGACTGTGGAAGACAACGAGCTTTGTCCGCACAAGGTCCTTCGCGCTCGCGATCAAAACGACATGCATTGGGTATGGTGAAGCGGGCACGCGAGCACGTGCCTGGATACGCGTCTGATTTAAGATTTTGTGGCGTCGACGCGTTCGAAGTGTGCGGTAAAGTCTAATCGTAAGCAAGACTGAATTGAGATAGATTGCTTAGTATTAGCGCCTCGCGGCATTTACACAATTCTACGCAGGAAACCATATGTACATCTCACAAAGCATAATACTCAGCCAATGAGAACGCCAAAATACACTCATTCTCCCCATGCTATGACTCCTGCGGTTGCGTACTGGGCGCAGCCGGTGCAGGCGTAGGTATCCGGTCATGCCCCGCTACGCTCGCGATCGCTCCTGATACGCTGCTATCCGAGCTCTCGTTCTTGTCTAACCGTTCTAGATCCTCCTGCATCACCTCCTTGATATCCCGGATTTTTTCGCCCCGCAGGACTTTCTTGACTTCTTCGAGATCAAGAGTCTCGTACTCTATCAAGGCGTGGGCGAGCTGGGCAAGGTATAGTCAGCTATCCGTAAACATAAGCGAGAGAATTGAAGTACCCTGTGCAGTTCGTCCTCTTTGCTCTTCAGAAGCTTGGCGACTCGGGCTTCACCAGCCTTCAGGAGGCTGTAGAGCGGACGTTAGGTTCATCACCCACGACAGCAATGTCTGCACTTACTTCCGGATCTCGTCCTCGATCTCCTCCCTCCTATGCGGGCTAATAGCCTCTTCACGGTCGCTGTAGTATACAGGCCCAACCTTCTGAGAGTAACCGAAATTCTGAGCAGACAGATTAGCATCCAGTAGTACAGTCTTGCCGCCTCACTCACCTTCACCATACGGGAAGCAGTGCTGGTTGCGTGCCGCAAGTCACTCGAAGCACCACTGGTGACATTCTCCGGGCCAAAGACTAATCCAACGTTAATACCTCTCATATCGATGTAAATGTTGACCGAGAAACGTACTCAATTCTTCCGCAACACGTCCTCCGAAGCACACGTCAATCTCCGCGAGGTACTCCTTCAGAGAGACGCTATGCCGATCGTCCTCGGGCAACTGCGAGGTCACACCCAAAGCATGTCCCCTAGGCACACACGTAACCTTGTGCAGCGGCATGGCACCCTCAGTGTACAGCGCGACCAGGGCATGGCCACCCTAATCGCAGAGAACTATTAATACGGGAAACGTAAGTGGATAGTCATGAGCTTGCCTCATGGTAAGCCGTGAGCTTCTTGACATTATCGTTGATATACGAGCTCTTGCGTTCGGCACCCATGATGATCCTGTCCTTGGCCCATTCGAGATGCCTCGCAGTCACCTCTTTAGCGTGTTCCTTCGAAGCCTGGATGGCAGCTTGGCTAATAAGGAACATAATAAGCAGTATTGCATTTGAACAAAACGGGTTCACGTACTTGACCATATTCTGCAAATCAGCACCAGAGAATCCAGGAGTGCCACGAGCCAATATAGTGAGATCGACCTCTGCGTTGCAGATTCAGATTAGCACCGTACCCTGACTGATAGCACATCCAACTTACCAGGCGAAGTCACGATCCCCTTCATATGATGCTTCAGAATCTGAACACGACCCCTCACATCCGGCAACGGTACCGCCACAATCCTATCGAACCGACCAGGCCGCACGAGCGCGGGATCAAGAGCCTCCAAGAAGTTCGTGGCAGCAATCACTACAACGCCCTCACCCTGCTCGAACCCGTCCATCTCGACGAGCAGCTGGTTAAGCGTCTGTTTCATGTAAGCCGAGTCGCGTGCATTACGCTTGGATCCGATGGCATCCAGTTCGTCGATGAAGATGATTGAAGGGGCCTTTTTCCGTGCTGCGGCGAAGAGCTCGCGGACGCGCTTGGCACCAACGCCCACAAACATCTCATCGAATTCAGAACTAGGTGGTCGTGCTCGTCAGCCAAGGATACGAAACGCTCACAGTCGATGACGGAGATGGAATAGAACATGTACTCACCCGCTAGCAAACAAGAACGGTACGCCTGCCTCTCCAGCAACCGCCCGAGCCAACATAGTCTTACCGGTACCAGGCTGTCCCGTCAAGAGGATACCTCTCGGTAACTTCCCTCCGAGTGAAGCAAATGCCGTCGGATCCTTTAAAAACTCCACAACATCAAACAGCTCCTCCTTCGCCTCATCCACGCCATGAACGTCGCTGAACTTGTATGTTTTACCCTGCTGTGGCTGGAACTCCGCCTGGCGCGGGCCGGCCTTCAGTAGGCCCGAGTTCTCAAGCAGGATCGAGAGTATGACGAGGAAGAAGAAGCCGATGAAGAGGGTCGAGACGACGAAGCGAATGATGCGCGGTACCCAGGAGCCCTTGGGCTCTTGCACTATGACGCTGATAGGGTTGCTGGGACCGCCGACGCCGCCAGGAAGAGGACCACCCGTTGCAACAGTGCCGGCAGCAGTGTTTGCGCTGCTTCCTTTCCCGAAGATCGAACCAAGAGACAGTCCAGACGAAGCTGACGTAACTGGTGCGGCAGGTTTCTGAGCAGCAGCAGCCAGTGCGGCAGCGAGCGGATCAGGACTCGGTGCAGCAGGATTCGCGCCGGATAGAACTTCCTTGGCCAACAGAGAAGATCTACTCAATGATGCAGCCTCTGTGAGACCGGATATCCCTTGTGAGCGTGCGCCATTGATCGAGCTGTCCGCAACCTGTGACGATGCACTGGCCTGAGCCGATCCCAAAGATGATGATGCTTCTGCGGCTTGACCTTGTGACTGAATGGGAGCTGCCACCCCAGGATGATGTTCCTTTATGAGGCGTTCTCTCTTTGAGACCGCAGCCGGCAACGCATCGCCAGCACCGAGGTAATTCAGACAGTAAAGATAGAGCTGAAATGCGCGATCGCTTGTCAATAGAGGACTCTTGGGATCCTGCATTTGCAATGTGAGTCATCTACTGAAGATGATATCAAAACATGCACACTCACGAATTCGCACATCCTCTCCCATCTTGCCGTGACCAGTTCATATCCCTGCCTTGTGCCGGAGTTGACCAGGGCTTCGAATAAAGCCAGTTGCTTCTCCACATCATGCGGTCTCTGGTTTGCCTCGACTTCAAGTAGAGTGATGGACGCCACCACATTCGGTGGCGGGTGGGGACCGTCCGAGCCGACGAGGGACCTTAGAGATATTGAACGCCGTAACGAGGTTGACAAACCGATATTAAATACACATGGCGAAGGAGCGTTTACTGTGGTAGGGCGAAAAGGTGTACGAGGAATGGTGGCATTACGGAACACGGTTTGTCGGCTGGGAAAGGAGGAGAATGGGCGAGCGTGTGCGAGTATTGACGAGGCTGGTCGACGACATGGGCTCCGAAGAGCACACGCCAGCGAAAGATTCATGCCAGCGACTAAGTGTTGGCACAAGTCAAGCGTAGAGCGAGCGCATGCAGGTTGGGGACTGTAGAAAGCGCTAAGTCCCGCGTTCCGTCTTACGCAGCGCCGGCAGCAATTTCACTCAGCCCTCGGTTACGTAAGGTCCTATTGGCTGTAGCCGCCAGGGTTAGGGTCCCGATATTTCGCTCGCTTACGCTCATGTCGGACAAACAGAAAGGTCCTCTTTCATCGCTCTTTATCTTTTGGCTGTTTTGACGCGTCTCTCCAGCTGTCTTAGCCCTGTCTATTGCGTCCCAGACATGCACGACTGCGCTTAACGCCCTCGCCTCGCCGACGTCTCTGTCTTCTAATCACTTCACGGACGCGCCATCCTCCACCTGCCCTCCACCCGCGCTCGAGACGCTGCACAAAGACCTTCTGTCCATTCTCCAGCTTATCTCACACTCGCTGACTAGGCTTGCCCTGGTCCTCAAGCCCTCCGGCCCCCCTTCATATTCCGCGTCCACGCCCGTCCTCACAGAGCTTACCAGCCAGATCAGTGATCTTGCAGGATGTACCGGTACGTTCGGGTTACATCGAGTGACCTACGGCGAGTTCCTCGTAAAGGAGGTCAATCAGCTCGTGGAGGAGATCGTTTACACCACCCGGTCTTTATTGCAAGCGTACCTCCATCTAGCCTCGGACTCTCCGAGAAGACGCATTGGCACCCCCAACGTCGGCGTGCTGGATGAGGATCGGATACTCGGAAGCGAGGAGTCGCAAGATGAATATCTCAGACTAACTGGTACGATACATCAGTTGATCGACGGTGCTGTCGGTGCCTCTGCGGCGAGCTCGAAGAAAGGTAAGAGCAAGGCGCTCGTTCCTGGTCTCTCGAAGAACAATGCGGAAGCGGTGAGGAAACTGTGGATACTTGACGGCGGGAGCGTCAAGGACGGAGTGAGAGAACTCAAGGAGATGATTGATGATTATAATGATGAAGATGGAGACGAGGATGAGGGGCTAGGACAGGAAGAGGAGGAAGACGACGGATGGGGGGAGCTGGGACTGGGTACGGCTAAGCTGAAAAAGGCAGAGGTTGAACGCGCCAGCCAGGTTCTCTATTCCAATCTCTCGATTCATAATCATGTCTCAATATTGCTATTAGGTCCTGCCCCTGTTAAACCTTACGGCGACGCTTCACACGCACCTCCCTACCCTCTTTGCCCCTTCTCCCTCTACGTCCTCCTCTTCATACTTCCCGACTCTCCCGAACCCGACCCTTTCCCTCCTTCCACCGCTCTCTGCCTCTCTCCTAAGCACCTCCGACGACCTTATCGCGTCCCTATACTCGCCGCAGAATCCTATGAACATCTCAGGAAACGTGCGGAAGCTAGAGAGTGTCGTGAAGGAGCTGGAGAGCGTGTTCAAGCCTTTGTACGGTGGGGGCTCTACGCTGGAGGAGAAGATGGCCCGCATGAAAGTTGCTGATGGCAGCGAGGAAGAAAAAGAGGGGGCAAAGCGGGAGATGCTGATGGGGATCTTTGCGCGGGTGTATGCTGCTGCTCAGGGTATTGAACGAGCTATCAGCTCGGAGAGCGGATCTTAATCCTGTAGAGACTGCATTTCGCGCCCACCTTGGCCGTTCGAGACTTTTGATTGTCAACACGGGGACAATAAAGTGTAGATCCCTGTCCAGGTCCTGTCAAGATTTCCTCCTTGGCTCGGGCCTGAGAGGAGTGTGCACTTTGCTGTCCGTCCTGGTCATTGAGGCTCTATTCACAATCGTATCTCAAGTCGGCGCCATTCCACATGCGCACTCTGGTATGTAAGAGCTCCATGCGTTGCGAGATGTTTATTATACAGTGAGCGTTCGAGGATGTGAGATACAGATGGACTGGTAAATATCAGGTCGAAATCCGTCACACCCAATCACCTCCGCAACTCAGCAGAACCCTCTCTCCTCTTTCTCTCTCTCTCCCGCTTCGTACCCTCCCAAATCTCCCTCACCTTCCCGCACAGCAAATTAGGGAACGCAGCAGAGCTCTTGCGCTCCTTTAGCATATCCTCAAACCGCCCGACCTTCTCAGGGACCGCCGTCAGCGAAAACGAACGCTTAGCCTCTTCCAACCGCTTTGCGCGCGCCTCCTCGCGCATCTTGTCCAGTTCCTTACGGCGCTCTAGCTCCTTTTCCTTCCGGTTTATGCCAGAACGGGGAGCAATGCCTCCGGTCTATGTACTGGAAGTCAGAGTTATGTAGGAATGAAGGTTACGAAGATTACTCACGCCCTTGAACAATTCAGCATAGACATCTTTGTTCCGCAGGTCGAACTCTGTCTTCTCCTGGACGACCTTCTTCTTGCCCAGCAACTCTGCTAGTCCGTCGTCGGCCAGCCCAGCTTCCGTTGCAACGGCTTTCCTTTCGGTCGCGGAAGGGCCAGCTACCGCTGCCTTGGGTGGATCTTCAGCAGGCTTCTTGGGATACGGTGTCGTGGTGGGGGTGGACACGGAAGAGCTGCCAGGAGGCTTGTTCTTCTTGATTGTGGGTAATTTCTTCTTCTTGGGTATTGGCGGTAGCGAAGATGTCGGGGTCGGTTGCGGAATAGCGGAGGGAAGATCGGAATCAGCGATAGAGCTGGGACCTGGGGTGGTTGCAGCAGGAGTATTCACTGCCGTTGTAGGACGTGGTGAACCCGGAGTGTCTCCTGTGTCATCCCTCTCCTTCCCTATAGGTCTCCGCATCACAGGCGTAGATGTACCCTTGGTACAGGCACCCGCTGGCGGCAAGGATACTTTCCGCTCATCCTTGAAGACGATCTCTTTATCCTCCTTCTTTGTCTTCTTCCCACCTTTCACCTTCACTATCCCGTTACTCCGTGCGATCCCGGAAGCCTTCCCCTTATCCCTGGGCTCCTTGCTGCCCCGCCGGCGCTGCTCCGGCTCGAAGTCGTAATCCTCCTCGTCCATCTCTCCATTGCCGACCACGTCAGCGAAGTCTTCATCCGACGACCACACAACCTTCGCCGTCCGCTTCCTCACCCTCTTCGAGGACTCCCTGGGGCGTGACTCGTCTGCCGGCGCGGGCTTCACCTTCTTCGGCACTGTAGGCCTGGTATCCTGCACCTCGTCTCCTTCTATGTCGACCTGTTCTTCGTCATCATATGTTGCAGGATTTTGCCTGGCTCGCTTCGTAGGCGGATGGGGACTGTTCGGCGGAGAACGATTGTAGTCATTCGTATATGAGCCGCCGCCATCTTCCTCGTCGTCTGAGACGACGCGTCGTTTACCGTGGCGCACGCGGGGCTCGCCACTGCGTGAGCTTGACGGCTTTCCGTATTATCCGCGTTGAGCACGACACATTACGAGGCATCAGTGAATATACCTGATCTGAAGTCTTCGGTATCCTGATTTTCAGCGATGACGGCCCCGACATTGGTAGTTGTGGGCGCGAGTGTGAGCGGTGGTCGAGAGGAAGTATTGACGCCACAATTGCCGCCGGAAAAGGAAGTATTGACATGTCGCGTCGGGCGAAGCCGTGTACCGGATTGGGAATTTGTTCCCGCAATTTTTGTTCGGGCTTTCCGTCAGGCGCAAGTTGTTGCTGACTCTGCAGTCGGCCAGCTCATCCGTATATATCCCTCACCTACGACCGTCTTCTCTTACGCCCGCATACCCCCTCGACGTTCCACCATGAGTCGTGTTCAGGCTTTCCAGTTGTTCCGGTCTTGTGCCGCGTCCATGTCGTCACGACCCTCGATGAATGCTTTGCACCTGCAGAGCCGACGCGCTGCGGCTATGGGTACTCGATACTATTCCGACGTGAAGTCAGAAACCGGTGTCAAGGAGGGGGAGGCTAAAGAAGAAGCTAAAAGCGAGGGCTCCAGTATCCCCGCGCCGGAGAATGAGTGGGAGACGAAGTTGAAAGCGAAGGAGGAGGAGGTTGCCGATATGAAGGTACGCGTTCAATCTGATAGTCACCAAATCATATCGTGCCAGACCAATGAGCTCATGTCTACCCGTGCTATATGCTAACATGTCCTGCCATGCCAGGCCCGCCTACAATATCTCCAAGCGGACTTTCTAAACCTCCAACGTAATGCGGCCCGAGAGAAAGAACAACAAAAGGACTTCGCAATCACCCGATTCGCCTCTGACCTCCTCGAGACTGTCGACGTCCTCGCCCTCGCCCTCAGATCTGTCCCGCAATCCGTTCTCCACCCTACCCCCGCAGACCCGTCCGTCTCCCAGGCTCAAAATGACGTCCCAATATCATCCACGACCACTGAGTCCTCGGGACCCCCACCTCCTGAACCCTCTTCCTCTTCCTCACCACCCCAAAAGTCCGCGCTGGACTACTTGGTCGAGCTACACCACGGTGTGGAGATGACCCACCGCCTGCTTCTTTCGACACTCTTCAAATACCAGGTCAAGCCGTTTGATCCTACTGGTGATACCTTCGACCCGAACAAGATGGAAGCACTTTACCAAGCACCCATACCTGGCAAGAAGCCAGGGGAAGTTATTGATTGCCAGAAGGTTGGCTACATGATCAAGGACAGAGTCTTGAGGGCAGCACAGGTCGGTGTTGCACAAGATGTGCAGTCGTAAGCTGGCAGGATGGGAGGCTGCCATGGACTGGCGTCGTGGGGCTATCCAGCGGGCGAGGCTAGGAAGATGTCGGTCTATAGTCTATAGAGCGAGCGGTTGTTGTGAAGAGTCGCTGAGGCGCCGAGCAGTTCGACACCATTGGCACTGGGGAGCATAAACCATATTGTATCGCGTATAATCACACCTAACGAATCTCAACTCCGAAACGATCTTTTAAGCGTGAGACGACCTCGGCCTGCAAGACGTTAACTTCTTCGTTAGACAGGGATCTGCAGAGGTATGATGTCGGTAACTGAGTCCTGGAAGCAGCTGTTAACCGACGCACCGGTCCATTGAACGATAATTAATTCTATAGCAAATGCTATCCCGGTTTGTTTTTGGGTGCGTGAACTTGTCAATCTGGAGGAAGTTAGCTTCAGGCACGAACGACGCCAGAAACCAAGTATGACTTACGACTTTCACGTCTTCCACTAGATCTCCCGCAACATCTCTGACGAGATCGCAGAAGTCATTTTCGTGCATTTTTGCGTCTCCCTCGGCTTGCTCAGGTAACCAAAAACTAACGTCCTTGAAACATGACGGGTATTTCGAGTAAGGCTTGAACGTTGAAATCTCGCCGGCTTTGAACTGGGACAGGAAGCGCGGGTCAGAGGACCAGAATAGTCGGATATCAGGAATGGAGTAGAGGATCATGGCTATCCGCTCCAGACCTAGACCAAATGCCCATCCGATTTTATTGGGAACCTCTGAAGCAAGACCAATCTGAGTAAAGTGTGTGACAGATGGAGGAGTTTCGTACTTGCGCGATCCAGGGTTGACTGTAGGACAACACCGCATCCGAGAATCTCTAGCCATTTACCGCGGAAAAAGACTTCGACTTCGTAGCTGGGACTTGTGAAAGGGAAGTATGCCTCTATCCAGCGGACCCTCAACGGGTCCTCTTTGGTCGCTCCAGCGCTTCCACCGAACAGCTCCAACAAGAGACTGTTGAGATACAGTTTGAGATTCAACGCAACTGCCTCGGAATGTATCCGATTATGCGAAGGCTGAGCTGGGTTAGCGGGTGTAAGATGGGGGACGTCTTCTATGACGATGTTAGATCTTTCCAAGTGCCGCAACAACCGCTCATTGTCCTCTTGTATCTCGCTAATACTTGACTCAGTCGCATCGACTATCCTTGCCCCCTCCATCTGGTGGAAGACAGGGTAATGGCTGCCGTCGATCTCGTCCCTCCGGTAGACGTCGGCCGTCAACAGCCATTGTATCTCGCCCCGCTCGAAGACCTCCACCTCATGCGCGCTCGTATGTGTTCGAAGCATCACATCTTTGTTGATGTAGTAGCTGTCCGTGACAGAACGGCCTGGGTGATCTGCTGGGAAGGAAAGCGAGTCAAAGTTCTGGTAGGGCGAAACGATGGGCGAAACCGATGAGAGGTGGGAGAAGGAGGCGAAATGGGACTCGATCAGGGTTCGGAGCGTGCAAATAGGATGCCCGGGTTGCCTATGCAGTTGTAGAGGGAGTTTCGAGATGATCGTAGGGGTTATGTTCGTATACGAGTCTGTCGGGTAGTCTCTACCAAGAATATTGATGGTCGGCACACCGGTAGGGGTTGAGTAACACCGCCTAGCATATCCGTTTAGGCGTAGGTGACGCAGCACAAGTCTTTTGTACATGATCAAAGAAGCCCTACGCGTCCAAATGCGACGAAACGCGTCCAAAGTGCTCCGGTCGATAAATTGTCAATGAAGTACGCTCGACGTACACAGTCCTACAAAGACGTCCCCGGAACTTTCCGATAATTGAAAGCACTTCAAGTTGACTTCAAGTGCATCCGTTCTGATACTCGTTTTGATGCAACACGATACATCACCAGCTCTGGCGCTCATTCGAGGCAAATGGATCAACCCTGGTTTCCCCAGCAATGCTGTGGTTTGCACATACATTTTAACCAAGCTCCCAGGATTCAGAGGAGATTAAAAAGATGACGGACTGATGAAAACTTGGACAATACAAGAGGTATACCAGATGCCCCGCCGAACCCAGGAAAGCTTCGAGATGCAGAAATCATATAGCTTGCTTTGAAAGAGCGTTCGGAGTCTACAGCTGTCTACAGGCGTCCCTTTGAATTCTCACCTTTCTTGATGATCTTGTAATAGGCAAGGCATTCCGGTCCAGCCTCCGGAACTCCGCGCAGCCAATCGGCAAGCCCCGCGTCGTTGGTCAACCCGTCACTAGTCACTGACCATTGCGGTGTGAATTGCACTCCACGATTACTGCAGATTGACTGGAGGACTACATACTGTGGACAAGACACCTATGAGAAATTCATCCCCGTCTGGTGTGTCTGCATGATTTGATCCCTGTTTCATCCCTAACTCTTCAGGGGGTTGCGGCAGACAATACCTCGCCAGCATCGCCAGCACGTCGGACTGGCGGTATTACTGGCAGGAGAGCTCCCCCCCGAAAGAAAGCGTGTCAACAGTGTACAAACGCAAAGACTAGATGCGATCTTCAAAGACCGACTTGCTCCAGGTGTCAACTGCGAGGACTTGATTGTCGTTACGCCGCTCAGCCGGAGCTATACGGCGAAGGGAGCGCGCCCAGTAGCCGCGTCAATTATAGCATTTCTGCAGAACGCTCCAGTATTGTCGTCCAAAGTGCTGCCTCGTCGTCAACTTCGCACATTAGCAATAGCAATAGCACGCAAGGGCAGCCAGGACCAATATTCCCTCCGATTTCCTTTGACCTCGACGAGGGATTAATACAGGGGAATATGTCCGCCATGTCTCCGGCATATGATCCTTTCCGTCCGTCTTCACCAGTCGCAAGTGGGAGCTACTCGACACCCACTGTCACACCTCCATCAACCCTGGACACAGACTTGGTGTCTTCAGTTGACCCATCCCGGATCCGGAGCCGCTGGCTGGACCAGATTCTCGCCTCTCCTGATCAGAGGCCTAAGCATCTCTCAGAGCTCGCTGTTAGCTATATGTCCCAGGTGCTCAAGACGTATCCCAAGATGATGCTCCGTCAAGGAGGTCTTCCACCTTTGATACATCATTCCCAAGCGGAAGGCGAGCGGATACCTGTGCCTTTGGCGAATTGTCTCAGTCTAGTCCGCATGTGGGAGAATAGGGCTCCCGGCAGCGAGATGATTGCCATACAGACGATAAAGTGGGAAATGGAGAGACTCTTCCGAGAAGTTAGTTCCTTTGTTATTACTCCTCACTTACGTGAACCCTGACTTAGGTGATGTTCAGTATGGAACGTATGAGCAGATGGAGTTGTTGGCCGCATTTCAAGCATACTTGATCTATTCTATCATGTTATTTTTCTCGTCTAGCGAAGATGGAAAATCTGTAACCGACCGAACCGTTATGATCAACCTCCAGGAACTGGCTTGTCGGGTTGCCCAAACAGGACTCGTGTGCGCAGCCGAGCTTTCGCACTGTAGACCGAGGTGGGAGTCATGGATCGTTGCGTCCGCGAAGCGGCGCACACTGTATATCATGTACTTCCTTGACAACGTCTACTGCACTCTGAACCACATCCCTTGCCACATAGCGGAGGAACTAGGAAGTCTTCTGGCCCCCGCTAGCAAGGCTCTCTGGGAGGCCCGGACAAAGGAAAAATGGGAGAGAGAGTATGACATCCACCTCGCTGCCTGGAATGGTGGCGGGCTGAGAATAGGCGAGTTGTGGGCATCACGGGAGAGGGGAACTGCTACGCAGCAAGAAAGAATCCAGAGATGGCTTGAGAGCGTGGATGAATATGGTATGATGTACTTCTCAGTAAGTGCTATGATTCATGGTCTTTAACATGGTGCGCGCATACATTGGGCCTCAACTGACATGGGTTGACCCAGCCGTACGCCATCTGCAGATGTTCAGACGCGGCACAGGAGTTCCCCATGGAATAAGGCAAACCATCCATCCTCCTCCCTGCCCCATGCTCGCCACGCTTCAGCGGCGCGCTCAAGATCCTCGTCCGTCGCCAAACCCTTTTCCTTTGCCGTCTTAGGGAAGTCTGACTTGAGGGTCCGCTCGGCCCAGAGGTCGCTCCACCACGCTCGCTCTTCCGGCGTGCTGTAGCACCACCCGCTGACGCTCTTCGTCATCCCTTTAGGATCTATCCCAGCCTCCTTCGCCCAAACATGCAACCGGCGTCCGGCGTCAGGCTCTCCGCCGTTTGCGCGGGACACGCGGTAGAACAAGTTATGCCACTCGCGCATACCGTTGACCTCGGGGTACCATGTCATGGTGGCAGCGTCCGTCTCGCGGTCGGCGATGAGCCCGCCGGGCTTGGTGACCCTGCGCATCTCGTGGAAGGCTTGGACAGGATCGCCAAGGTGCTGAATGACCGCGTGCGCGTGCACGACGTCGAAAGTGTTATCCCGGAAGTCGAGCTTCTGAGCGTCGCCCACGACCCATTCGACGTTCTTGACGCCCTTGTCGGCGGCCAGAGCGCGTGCTTGCTCCAGCGGCTGCGGGGTGGGCTCCAGGCCTACGACACGACCTTGGGGAACGAACCGAGCGAGATCGACGGTTATGGAGCCGGGGCCGCATCCCACGTCCAGGATGTGCATGTCGGGCTTCAGGTGAGGGAGGAGATATGCGCAGGAGTTGGAGGCTGTGCGCCATGAATGGGACCTTAGTACTGAGGCATGGTGTCCGTGAGTATACTGGGCTGAATGTTGCGACATGGTCTATGCGAGATCAGAGATCGTCAGTACCTTAGGAAGGGGCATCATGTATCCTCTCGCACCTTTGTGTGAGAGATATCTGTGTTGGCCTCAATCCCGAAGCAGCGCTTTTATACTCCGAGGCCTTGATCGGGGCGGATGCCAATATTGACCGGAACTCCAGTCTGAGAGGTTAACGGAACTCCGGTCCTCACTTCGAATTCATACGGCCGCCTGGCCTGTAAGCTGGTATATTACCCACTCCGGCCCGTTCTTGGAGACTCGTAGTTGGACTGCTGTCCTTTAGCATTCAATGTACATCCTCCAGACGTTAGTCGAATGATAAGACATATTTTTCACCGGCGTGCTCTCGAGATCCGTTGTAACCCCGGACAAGCATAGAACGATGCAAGAGCATAAGATCAGCTATACTTAGTACGAACAAGACGAAACTTCGAGTCGACAGTAATACTACCAAGTCAGTAATTGCATAGCTGTCCGCTCAGAGAGGCCATTTTGGCCATATCCACGCGATCGTCGGCCGACGAGAGTTGCAACCGCCACAAGAGTCAAGTATAGTGGTGGCAAATTTATATAAGCCCCGCCTTCTTGAGCAAATCTTGGACGTACCCTCCTTCATCGTGTCTCAAGCATCGCTAGTCGACAGAGGCCAGTATCTTCACGGTCTGCTCAAGGAGCGTATTTACGGTGGAGAATTGGGAGGCGGGGGAAACGGTCCGAATCCAAACAAGATACAACATCGGACTTGGACTCACAGTGACACGATAAATATGCTCGCTCTCACAGCGCGCTATCGTGCGTGGTCCTTTCCCCTCATCCGTTCAATGGCGTCTGTATCTGCCAGCGGCGCTGGAGGCGCTAAGATCATCGATGGTACGGCCCTCGCAAAGTGCGTACTTCACTTACGCATATTCCTACATCATGCATGTTCAATTAACCGATCGTATGCAGGTCCATCCGAGATGGTGTCGCGCAGAGGCTAAGCGCGATGAAAGCCAAGTATCCGCGCTTCGAACCACAGCTCGCCATCATCCAGGCAGGCGCTCGTCCGGATTCTAGCGTGTATGTGCGCATGAAGGCTAAGGCGGCGGAGGAGGTCGGCGTGAAGTTCAAACATGTCAACCTCCCAGCCGAGGCGGAAGTCGACGAGATCGTTCGCATCGTCAAGCAACTCAATGATGACCAGACGGTCAGTGGCATTTTGGTTCAGCTACCCCTTGGCGAGCATGTGGGGGCTGCTGGTGAGCGGACGGTCACTGAGGCAGTAAGTCCTGAGAAGGACGTCGACGGGTGAGTGTTCTTACCCACCTTATTTGCGTGTCTCTACACACGGTATGTTTCCTAGTTTCCATGCATACAACATCGGCCATCTCTCTTCCCGTGCTGCAGACCCGCTCTTCACCCCTTGCACCCCAGCTGGTGTTATCCGTCTACTGGAGTCTACGGGTGTTCCCATCGCAGGCGCGCAGGCAGTCGTTCTTGGACGCAGCGATATTGTTGGTAGCCCGGTAGCTGCTATGCTGAGAAGCAAAGATGCCACGGTTACACAGTGCCATAGTCGCACCAAGAACTTGGAGCAGATCGTGAGACCTAGTTTGTACACGTGTGGGATCACTGAGTTAATGCGAGTGAATGCAGATCCGGTCGGCTGACATCTTAGTTGCTGCCATTGGACGTGCCCAGTTCGTCCAAGGAGAATGGATCAAGCCCGGTGCTGTGGTTATCGACGTCGGTACTAACTACATTCCAGGTAATCTACTCGTTAGACTACCACCGCAACTCTTCTCATCCTCATTTCAGATGCGACGAAGAAGTCTGGACAACGTCTCGTCGGTGATGTCGACTTCGATTCAGCTGTGTCCGTGGCCTCTCACATCACGCCGGTTCCCGGTGGCGTTGGGCCCATGACTGTCGCTATGCTCATGGAGAATACTCTGAAGTCCGCGGAGCGTCTATGGGAGCAGACTCGTTCCCTGAAGGTCAAACCACTCAAGCTGGACATCAAAGAGAAAGTGCCGAGTGATATCGTAATCGCTATGGCGCAGACGCCCAAGCCTATTACCCAGTTGGGGCACGAGATTGGCTTGCTTCCGAGCGAACTCGAGAGCTATGGCCAGTACAAGGCCAAGGTCGAGCTCGGCGTTCTGGACCGGCTGGCGCACAGGAAAGACGGCAAATACATCTTGGTCTCCGGGTTTGTGGCTCTAGTGCTGGCTCTTGCCATTGTTACTCACCTATCCGCAGAATTACCCCTACACCTCTCGGCGAGGGTAAGTCTACGACGACTATCGGTCTGGCACAGGCACTCGGTGCCCACCTTGGACGGCCCGCCTTTGCGTGTGTCCGGCAGCCCAGTCAGGGCCCAACCTTTGGAATCAAGGGAGGTGCTGCTGGCGGTGGTTACAGCCAAGTAATTCCCATGGACGAGGTACGGGATCGCTATGGCGTTAAACAGGCAGGACAGCTGATACTGACTGGCCCGTAGTTCAATCTTCACTTGACCGGAGACATCCACGCCGTGACCGCAGCGAACAATCTCCTAGCAGCTGCGTTGGATGCCCGCATGTTCCATGAGGCAACTCAATCAGATAAGGTTTGTATCTTGACACTTTCACCCCTTTGCCAGACTAAGGACTGTTGTCAGGCGTTGTACAGTCGTCTCGTACCTACCAAGAAGGGCAAACGTGAATTCGCGTCGTTGATGTTCAAGCGGTTGAAGAAGCTGGGCATCGACAAGACCGATCCGAACGAGCTCACAACGGAGGAAATCACGCGCTTTGCACGCCTGGATGTCGATCCCGAGACTATTACGTGGAACCGCGTCCTCGACACGAACGACCGATTCTTGCGCAAGATCACCATCGGCCATGCCGACACTGAGAAGGGCCATGAGCGTGTCACCGGTTTCGATATTGCCGTCGCGAGCGAGTGTATGGCTGTATTGGCCCTGACTACAGGCCTGGCCGACATGAGAGAAAGGCTTGGTAACATGGTCGTTGCTACCAGTAAACAGGGCGACCCAGTCACGGCTGATGACATCGGCGTCGGAGGAGCTTTGGCTGTACTCATGAAGGACGCCATCAAGCCCAACTTGATGCAGACTCTGGAGGTGCGTGTTCATGATCACTGCATACTGCATCATCTGATGAGTATTTCTATTACAGGGAACCCCCGTCTTTGTGCATGCAGGACCCTTTGCCAACATTGCGCACGGCAACTCATCTATCCTTGCTGACCGGGTAGCACTTAAACTGGCAGGTACAGAGGAGGGTGACCCCGCAGACCGGGTGGGGTATGTACTCACCGAAGGCGGTTTCGGTGCCGACATGGGCATGGAGAAGTTCTGTAACATCAAGTGTCGTGTGTCTGGCTTGACCCCCGATGCTGTGGTCATCGTGGCCACCACCCGTGCGCTGAAGATGCACGGAGGAGGTCCCGACGTGACACCCGGCAAGCCTCTCCACGAGACGTACACCAAGGAAGACCTGAATACACTTAGGGAAGGATGCAAGAATCTCGTCAAGCACATTGAGAACTCGAAGAAGTTCGGCTTGAAGGTCATCGTGGCGATCAACCAATTCTCGTGAGTGATATGCTGCTTTAGGAACCACGACCCCTGTGCTTATCAATGCATTCCAGGTCTGATACACCGGCCGAGCTCAAGCTCGTGGAGGAGTTATCCCTGGCTGGCGGTGCTGATGCCGCAGTGGCGAGCAACCACTGGGCTGAAGGAGGAGCCGGTGCCGTCGCTCTGGCTCAAGCTGTGATCTCTGCTTGCGAAAGTCCATCGAACTTCAAGTTCTTATACGACCTTAACCTACCCATTGATAAGAAGATCGACATCATCTGCAAGGAGGTGTATGGGGCCGATGGCATTCAACTCAGCGATCTTGCTAGCAGGCAAATCGAGACCTACACCCGGCAAGGCTTCGGTCACCTGCCTAGTGAGTGTATCTCTTGTGATATTGGGGTAGGGTTGTTGACGCGCCCTTAGTCTGTATGGCAAAGACACAATACTCTTTCTCGCATGATGGAAAGCTAAAGGGAGTGCCTACCGGTAAGTGTATAATCATCCACAGTTTGGCAACAAACGGCGACCTAAATTACTTGTCTACAGGATTCACTGTTCCTATCAGAGAAATCCGTCTCTCCGCTGGAGCAGGATTCTTATACCCAATTTTGGGCGACATGCAGACCATGCCAGGTCTTGGAACACGCCCAGGTTAGTGCCTACGTCCCTACTTTTTGCTGTGACAACCTTTTACTAATGGCGGTTCAGGCTTCTGGGAGGTGGGACTTGACCCCGAGACAGGCCGAGTTGTCGGCCTGTTCTAGATAAAATTGACCTCACGCACTAGAGCTAGTCTTCACCAGACAGTTTTCTAGGCGAAGGCACCGTCTCAACACGGAGCTTTGTACCGTTCAACACGGGTACGACGGTGACCATTGTCGCGCCAAGGAGGTGTTGAAGGGGTTAGTAACTGAAAGCTCGAGACAGTGCTTGCCCATGTAGTTGTGGTATCTTGCTTGGTTATGACATTGCTAGTCATGACAAACGCACGGAATAGATGGATGCTACTCTGGAACATCTACTGTCCGATGTGTTTACTACCTGGCAATCGCGCCCCCGCGATGGTAAGGGCAGTGGAAGGTGAGAACGACGGGAAGGAGAAGTAGCCCCCAGGCGCGAGACTACCCCCTTGCTCGTCATATGTGATGTTATTCAGAGCCGCGTCCACGTTTCGCCAGTATGTGTTGCCAGCCAGGTCAACGTAGTTGAAGGTGTTGTTGGATGTTCCATTGCCGTAGTTGCCACTGGAGGAGATGGTAAAGTAGCCACCTATAATGACCCGCGTCAGTTGGAGAATGACAGGTCTAACCGTTGTACTCACTTGCAAGCTGACGCTCCTGAATAGTGGATCCGGTGATTAACGGGCTCGGGAGGAGCGTCCGATCGTACGAGTGGTCAAAGAATGCGCTGACTGTCGAAAAGAGTCAACAATCATCGGAGAACAATTTCTGGATACTCACAGGAGGTGCCTGCGGCGTTCAACACGGTGTAGTTGATATCGAGGGGATACGAAAATGTATCCACCACGGAAGGCACACCATTGTGGGTCGAAAGGACCGTTCCAGAGGCAGTCTGAACGACATTCTAGGCGAGCAAGACTCAGCATATGCCACACACAAAGGTCGCGGAGTACGAACATACCTGAACGTAAGTGTTGTTAAGGTAATACTGAGTATTCGAGTACTGCAAGTTCTGCGACCAAACGATGTGAGTAGTCTGGCCGCTCCCGCTAGTGATCTCCGATTCGATGTGCACGTTCCGCGTCGCTTTCACTGTAATATTGACATCACCATCGCCGACGCTACCCGTGGTCGTGGCTTCTGCGTAAGGTTGTACGTCGTACGCCGTGATCTTGCCTGTGGTTGGCCTGCCGGAGGGGTCGGTTACAACCTGGAGGTTGCCGGAAACGTACCAGTTCCCGTTGATGGCGTGGTCGGACTCGGCGGAGGCGACGTCTATCGATATGTTGTGCGGGTTGCCGTCAGTAAGCACAGGGACGAAGGGAGTCAGGTCGAGGAAATACGTTGGGAGGTCAAGAGCACCGTATGAAGTAATTGGCCTAGACGGATGTTAGCATGCATATCCGATTGACCACCAGCACAGTAAACGTAGCTACCTCCAGGCGGAAGGGATAATACCACCGGTGAATATCACGGCGTATGGGAAGGCTACCCCTGCAACTTGCCCGTCGACCAGAAGTCGCACTTCGCGGAAAGGGCCGTCGCCGTAAGTTGTACCGGAGGGAAGATCATTCAGGTACTCGTTCGCAGTGTTGAAGTACTGGAACCAAGTGGTCAGCAGCTCCAAGCACTGTAGAGATCTCATAGCTTACCCAGAACTCTTCATTTGCGTTTCCCGAGGCGTAGAGTTCTGCGTAGATCTGAACGGCGTTCCGAGGGACCGTGACATTGGTCTTCTCAGGAATTGGTAAGAGTGCGATGACCGATATGCATTCACCAGCACTTACAGAAAAGATAGGAGGGACGGAGGCGTCGTCAGCCGATGTGTTTGACATTGTCGATATCGGTATAATGGCATTCGCCTTGGGTGCCGGCGGGTGCGCCTCGGACGACTGGTAAAATGTCGCATGCAAAGTTGCTAGGGATTATTTCAATACATAGATCGAGGGTGGATGGATAGGGAGGACTCACATGCATACTGGCCAGTAAGACCGGTTTCGAGCAAGTTGTCCAGTTCAAGAATGAAAGTACCCGGCTCAGAGAAAAGGGGAATATAACGAGTGACGTCTTTCAGGTATGTCCAGATGATGCCGTCGGTCGTTGGCTCGGGCGTAGATGTGCGCCATACTTGGACACAGACTCAGTCAAAGGTGCGAGCAGGGTATAGCCATATTTACTTTCTACATTCTGAAAGGTGAATACGCCGAGCCGGTCGTATTGAGTCCCGTTGGAGGTGACCGTAAAATTCAGGCTTATGCCCGCCCAGGTGCCTACTTCCCCACAATCCGTGGGAGGTCTACGAGGAAGTCAGTTCGACGCGTGTTCGCTCGTAAGTATATGGGGACATACGTGTATTGCACAATAGCTGGCCTAATATCGTGAAGTCTGAGCACTCGATTCTTAGTGAAGAAGTCTGACGACTCACTGTCCGTATGAATTACCGAACGTATGACTGGGGCACAGTTCTCGGGATCAGTTCTGGTTGAGACAGAAAGACTGGATACGACGTACGTCAAGATCTCAATGGTACACTGGTTCGCGTCTGCCGGAAGCGGGGGAGGCTGCGCCACCTGGAAGTCCACCAGGACAGCCGCGCGCACCAGGAGCGGGAGGAGTCCGAACGCGAACGCTGACCAGACCTTGTTCATCCTGGGCTATCGCGTCTCGCGGGCCTCCGCAAGGACGATGAGAAGGGCGCAACGGACAATATTCTCGTTATATAGGTCAGCATCGCGTCCCCGATAGGGTCTATGATTCTGCGAGAGAAGTGAGTTATCTTGGTGACCAGTGAGAGTTTCTTACGCTAATATCGTCGTCGTCCATGTGGACAGGGCAATCCCCGCTGATCAATGCTTTCTGTCAAAGCTCTCGCAATATCACACGTCCTACGTTAGAACTGACGAGCTTGCAGTAACCAGACCAGCAGGCAATTTCAAGAGCATATCGAACATAGTTTACATGGTAAGCTACAGCTAAGTAAGGGTCGTAAAGCAGCCATATGCCGTCGTCGTGAGTAGTATAACCTCTATCCCTTCGCCAGTGTTCCCGTAGTCGTATGTCACATCGTCAACCAAACATATACAACCCAGCGCAGGTGCGCGAAAGAACCCGAAGCATATGTGCAGAGGCAATACGAGGTATCGCCGAAGAGAAAAGCAAAGGAGGGAACAGCAGAAAACTGAATAGATGAAATATATAGTCCATGCGTTGCTCGTACCAAAGTCCAGACACGTTCAATTGATTACCAGCCACCGAACCAGCTCTTCGGCTTCCTGGCTCTCTGCCTACTGACCGTCATGGGGGGCGGTGGCATCTCCTCAATAGGCTCGGGCTCGTGCCGTATCTCCTCGTCGACCAGCACCTGGACCGCAGTTGTCTTCGGAATACCAGGTGTGGTGGACGGTGAGAACACCTCGGGTGCAGGGGAGGCAGCTAGACGAGTGTTGGCGGGAGGAGGAAGGTGAACAGTCTTGGCTGGTGCGTGGAACGTTTGGAATTCGGTCTCGGTAACGGTCTTGGTTTCAAAGATGGACTCGGTCACGACAAAGCCGGGAAGCTCCTGCGGAAAAGAATATAAATCAGCAAATCGATTCATTCTCGGACAAACGGAACGTAAACTGGAGGCTGGTCGGGAAGCGGAAGTAGAACGCAAACGGCAGGACAAACGCGGGGACGGCAAATCACGTGAACACGCGACAAGCGATCGAGAGATCTCCTTCAGAGATCGATCACGACGCGTCCCACCGACGCGACGCGATGCGAAGCAAGATGAGGCAACATATCGTTATATTGCAACCCGACCAGACTTCAGTCTACATGAGGACGAGGGGGAACAAGATGTACACCGTGGTCCCCCAAGCCCGGGGATGGTGGGATAGGAGGGACGGAAACGGACTGTACGCGAGTTTGACGACGGTGTACGGAACCCCCTTCGCCTCAAAGCTGGGGGCGACGCGGCGGAACAGGCGGCTGGAGGGGCGGTGATACCTTAGGGGATCCCCGCTTTGCACCTGCAGGTTCGTAGATATACTCTTCTTCCACAGTGGGACCGTTTTCAGCGTTCAGACCGCTGGAGCGACGAAGGTCAGTCCTGATGAATCACTCAGATCGTACGGCACTTACACAATCTGTTCCATGATCCAAGCTTCACGCCGAGAAGCGTCATGCTCCCGACGATTGACTGCTTCCTCACGTCTGCTGATGTCTCGTTCGCGCTCGGCAAGCTTGATCTCGCGCTCGAGGATATCCTCAGCGCGGATCTGTGCCTCGCGTAACCAGCCAGGGGGAGTAAGACCCTCTTCCTTGATGACCTCTTTGATCACAGTCTGGACTGGCGGCATAATTTCGGTGGTAACAACTGACGGGCAGGGTGCGCAAACTTGAGGGGAAGGAGTGACTCCTCCAGGAGCACCTGCCAGAAGCTCAGCTTCACGCTTGGCGACTTCAGCCTCACGAATGGCCACGTCCCGCTCTCTCTGAGCAAGCATTTGCGTCCGCTTGGGAGTCAGGTATCCCAGGATACCCTGACTCGTCTGAGGATCACCGGGGAGCACGCCCTCACCGCGGTTCGCGGGTAGGGATAGCATGACTGCTAGCACAGCCAATACAAGTGAAAGCACTAGAAGCAGGGTGGTCGAGGAGATGGTACGGTGGTGGTGGTGCCGAGAGCGCTCGCTGCGCTCTCGTTCGCGGTGATGGGATGAAGAGGGTTGGGCCATCCTGACGCTAACGGAGTTCGAAGGCGACAAGGATGTAGAAGCGGCTCTGTATAGGGAGGTCGTGGTGGATAGATGTAGGGGCAGGTTTCACGGTCGTAGTCGTCAGTAACTCGTTAGCGTAGCGTCGTGGATGTATAAGTAGGGAGGAGAGGTGCGCGATGGTAGGGGACAAAAGCCAACCCTTGGATGTTCATTTTGCGTTGGTTCGAGTTCCCTTTTCAGGCTCAATAATGTCACGTGGATCAACATGAGGCGTGACAGAAGGTGACGCTTAGGTAAGCGTTACCCTTGCACCTTCCGTCACGTGGCGGCAACGCGTCCGACAATTGCAAGCCATTCTCCATTGTCTCTTGCGGCCAGCTGCAATGTCTCTCCGTCGTTTCGCGCATGCAAATACCGCCACGAATGGATTTGGGTCGCCCAACAAGTCGGCGTCCTCGTCTGCGCAGACGTCGCCCAACGTGGCGTCGCCGCCCAGGACGCCGGTGAATCGTGGACGTACCTCTTTAGTGTACTCTCCCTCCGCCACACCGTCGCGCTACTCTGCCGTGCCGTTCGACTGGGATGCGGCCAGAACTAGAAAACCTCCGCCATATGCGTCTCCGCTCTCGGCCAAGAAGCCTAAGCCTCGTAAGAGCGAAGGTGGCGCCCCAGTTAGACGAGTCGTACGCAAGAAGAGCCTCGTCGAGAGGTAGATCGCTTCACCGGGAGATTATTCAGTACGAACTTGACATGCACTTAGGATTACATCCATACCCTCCACTATCGCCTTCCAACTCTCATTATTTCCGCATAATGTTCCTCTACCGAAACCGGAGACCTCTGCCATCTTGTCGGGTGGCCTCTTGCATTTCCTCCACTTATGCGTCCGCATAAGTCGTATCCAGAAGGTTCCCGATTCTGACCTAGGATGGGAAGACATGTATCGAGAAGGGGAAGATGAACCATGGTTCGACTGGGTGCGCTAGTAGCATCCCTTTGTACTGACCGAGCTGTACTGACGTACACCACTAGACCATCCCCACATCACTCTTGCTCATTGCTGCTGCCATGGGTAACGCGATGTATCTATTCACCCGCGTGCGCATATACCGGTTATACAACCAGCCAGACCCCGTATCTTCACCCCACGCCAAATTCGTCCCCATGGACCTCGACTTCTCGCCCCTAGAGCCTCCCTCTGCGATCTCGCGTATCCGCTCTGCAAGTTGGAAGGCGTTTGTGGCGTTCTGGCGCTTCCTCCTGAACATGAGCCCGCGCGGCTCCAGCACAAGCAAGGAGCCAGATAAGGTCCAACAACTCGAAGTATGGGCGCCTGGCGAATTTGAGCTCAGGCTGTTCTGCATATACAGCCCCGTCGCACCTTTCTTGTGGATGGCCACGAATACCTCCAATTGGATGTTGATGATATTCATCATGGCAGCTGTCGGCGTGCAGGTGTGTTATACTACACTGAGAAATATGACATCCTGCTGACAGCGCCTTGCTTAGCTGCACACCCAGATGTCTTTTTATGATGCTTTACTAAAAGATCGACAGATCATCTCGGAGGAGGTGATGCATGAATACAACGATAAGGTAAGCAAGTCAGACCTATCCCTGCGAATGATGGCTGACTAGTGCATGTTATGCTGCTTCAGTTTGTGTACCCGCGCGTCCATCCTCTCAAGAGGGAGATTGGTGTCATGACACACGAGTCCGAGATGATTCCCAACCGTTTCGACCGGTGAAGGTCCGAATTATGTTCCATCATCTTAGGTGTTTCAAGGCCCCGTATTCAACATGTCCTCACTCTCGCATCCTCACACTGACGTCTGACGTGCATGTACTCGCATAGTTTTGCTTTCAATACACATCATTGCATCGTGAATTCGGACTCTGATCCCGTCGGACAGAACTGCGCACGATATATACAAATACAATAGAAGATACATTCCTCTTAAGCACTGCCTTCATAGAATTTGATGAGATCCTGAACATCCTCTTTGCTCCCCAGGAACACTGAACATCTCTCGTGGATGTTCTTGGGCTCGATATCGAGGATACGCTTCGTCCCGGTAGTGGCAACGCCGCCCGCCTAGAGTGACATTTTAAGCACACCGCCTCAAGACAGGGATTCAACTTACCTGTTCCGTAAGATAGGCCATCGGGAACGCCTCGTACAACAGCCGCAGCTTCCCACTCTTGCTCTTCTTGTCATTCGGGTAACAGAAGATACCACCGTACAGGAGGGTACGGTGCACATCGGCTACCATAGACCCGATGTACCGGGCGGAGTATGGGGACTTGCCGGAAGGCGGGTTCTTGATACTGCTGAGGTACTTGAGAACGGGTTCGTGATAGTACATCGAGTTCCCTTCATTGATCGAATAGATCTTTCCCCGGGAGGGCACTTTAATCTGCACGCGATGCGGTCAGCGACGCTGAATATTGGAGTAGGACTAAGTACCCACATCCGGATGCGTGAGGATGAATTCTCCCAGTGACGGGTCAAGCGTGTAGCCGTTGACACCGTTTCCGGTGGACAGGACGAGATTGCATGATGACCCATACCTAAACCCTTGTCAGTTGTTCTATCCATAGATGACGAACACGCATCCGTACATGACATATCCCGCAGCTACCATCTCACGCCCCGGTCGTAAAACATCATCTACCGACCCCTTGTTCTCTCCCTTCTTCTCAGGATTCGTCAGCGCCATCTCGACTACATGTTTCATGTCACCAAGAGACTCACAACGTGATAAATCCCGAAGATCGTCCCGATATTCACACCAGCATCAATGTTACTGCTGCCATCGAGAGGGTCGAAGACGACGCAGTATTTGCCCCTGTTCTTCTCATCGATGATGACAGCCTCCTCCAGTTCTTCCGAGACTAAGACAGCGGTCTTGCCACTTGCTCGTAGTGAGTTGACCATGATATCATTGGAGAGAACGTCCAGCTTCTTCTGTTCTTCACCCTGCACATTGGTCTCCCCAGCCAGCCCGACGCTGTACCAAGGATCAACAACTACGGATCTAAGCAGTCCCCACAACGACGGACTCACAGGTTTATCAGCCGCGCCCTCCGAACGTTGGTAGCAATGAATTTGGAGGTCGTTTGGATAGCATTCAGGAGTAGCGTAAGATCTCCAGTAGCTGCAGGACCCAGGCGGAAGCCCTCAGACAAGACATGCCTGCAGAATGTCAGTCGAAATTCCACCGATCCCCTATAGATATGGTCTTACCTGGTGAGTGTGATCAAGTCAGTGCTGGGTGCTTCCTCTTGAGACATTGTGGATTAGAGCGACGGTTGGGGACTATAGGGGAAAGAGATGCAAGATCGGGGAGCGGTGGTAGCTTGTAAGAGCAGAGAGAAGATATAAATACAGACTCAAGGGGGTCTTTCACGGGCGCGGACACATTCGGGCTGAGGACGGATTACTGGGCTCCGTCATTACTGTGGATTAGGGGCTCCGGGAGAATCACGTGAGTCCCGGAAAGGCATCGATTTCCCGCGGTCGTGACCGGACCGACGGGCCTGAAGAGATATGTTGACCCGGAGGTACTCGGAAGGGAGGGCTGGATGCAAAGGAACAACGACTTCAATTACAGCTTATAGAATATATACAGGTCACTAACCTACAGTGTGCGGGCTCTTCAGAAGCTATCCCTTGACTAGCGCTTGCGTTTCTTGCCAGTCAGTATGGCTACAGGTTCCTTGCCTTTGCGCGTCCGGAGGGGAATAGGGAATGCATCGCCGTCTTCCTCTTCTTCCTCATTCAATGCCAGGGCGATCCGGGATTCAAGAGAGGCCGGGGCTCTCTCAGCCTGATCGTTCCGATTCACCCCGCTGCCGTGGCCTCCTTCAACAACTTGGGGCATCTGATGCCTGACACCGCTGACAATGGGCTCGACACCTCCTGATTCCACAGCGGTCCCTTCCGACTCATCTTCGCTTTCATTGCCATATATTCGAGCCTGCGCCTGGGCAATTGCCGCTGCGATCTCAGCACTTACGTTCGCTACCCGCGCCTCCAGCCCTTCGTCCTCCGATTCACTATCCTGGGCACCTTCTTCCCCAATGCGTTGGCCGAATAAAGCTGAAATTGCACGTACAGACTCGACCAAGCTGTCGTCTTCTCCGTCATCCTCGAGGCGCGGCCGTTTCGCCTTGAAGCTGAATTTGCTGCAAGAATCTGTCAATACAGTAGTAAGCGGGACGTGCAGGCCGGGCGTTACTGACATGTCAGGGTTAGGTTCCCATGTGGGATCATGAGTCCGCATGTGCTGGGTCAGCGTCGTTCTCCGGGTGAAGGTCTTCTCGCATCCCGGGTCCTCGCACTTATAAGGACGGATATTGGCGTGCGTTCGGCGATGTCGAGCCAGACTACTAGAGTCCCCGAATGTTCTACCGCACCCCGGATACTCGCATTGGTGCGGCTTCTCTCCGGTATGAACACGTTCGTGAACATGTAAAGCTGAGCGCTGCATTGATAATGCTGAGGATATACCGAATATATGGGGAAAACAACTGCCAGTCACCTGAATGAATGTCTTGCCGCAACCCGGATGCGAGCATATGAAGGGTCGTTCGCCAGTGTGTATGCGCATGTGCCGAGCCAAATCGCTCTTGCGAGAGAAAGACTTGCCACACTCTTCGCAAGTAGGATTCGATTTTTCTCTGCGTTTGCCTTTGCCGCTACCAGTCGCCTTGGCACTCTCACCCGCGGTCGTCCCGGGGCCAGTAGATGTTGAAGCGACTGGCTCAGGAGGAATTTCGAAGGATTCCATGGAGCTTGACGAGCCTTCTCGCCGCTGGTGTTGGACAGGGGAGGACGGAGGAGTCCCGCGGGCAGCTGGCTCTACCGGATCCTCTTGTTGCTCCAGCCCAGTAGGCAGATTGTTGAAGATGTCACTTATGTCGTTGAAATGGGAATGAACCTGGGATAGCGGGTCTGATGAATGACGAAGGTCGGATTCGAGAGTAGTATGACCATTAACGGTCATAGAAGTAGCAGTCGTTTCGTCACCACGCTCATTGGGGCTGCTAAAAGCACCGTGTGAGCCTCGGTCACTTGCCTGTATTGCTTCGGCTTGGGCGGTGAAAGACTCGGAGGAGCTAGGCAAGTTACTAGGTCCGTCCATGGGACCGGTAGAAAAGGTGGCATGGTGAGGTTCAGCGCTGCCAGGCTCCTGGTGCTCATCTGCGATGGCTTGAGCATGAGCAGCCTGTAGAACCGCAACTAGCCCGCTCAGATTGGCGCCGAATCCATGTAGCATGTCGTCATCCCCTTCAAAGTGGTCATTAGGCTCCCTAGGATTGTGCTGGAGGGTCGCCTGTCTTTGCTGTGCTGCGGCACTGAGCAAGGCGGCGGAAGCAGCGGACGCGTTCTGAGTCAAAAGTGTAGCAATCTCGTGTTCGAGCATTTCGACCGTGAAGGCCTCATGGGGGTCCTCCGGCAGATGGATGGGATAGTGATGAGGGGACGGGGACATGGTGGAGTCCAAAGACAAGGATAAACCTTTCACGGCCCCCTGGACATCTTCGTCGTCCGAGGGCGTCTCGTCCCGTAAGACGTCAGATAGCTTGAGAACGGCCTCGTCCGGATCCATGGCAGTGGTGCTTGGGGTGGTCTGCCGCCCGAGTCAGGAAACGCGCCCGCTTGGATGGGAAGTCTTTGAGCTGTAACGGTCGCCGAACAGAAAGGATGCTGCTCGACAGACGGCAGATAGCTTTGAAAGGAGGAACTGGAAAACGCCCCCCGCGTTTCGGGCGCGTTCAAGTGCAAGTGGCTTGAGATCGAGGCTGCCAATTACGGCGTAAATGCATGCATGGCGTCCACGTGCGCCGCTCGTCGGGCTGCCAGCCGATAGTCCAGTTCCTGAGGCTGCCCAAGGCCGCAGTGAGCCCGTAGGCCTTGACGTGGTTGCCCCAACAATACCCATCTGTTCAATTCTATCCATGATATTCGATGCCGCCGCCAGTCTCCAAACCTAGCCTCAAGCCCAAGCGGCACCATTTCTACCAGGTCTTCCTATTTATTCTGGGGACGCTCTTTCCTCCGCTAGGTATGTCACAGTTCACTGCTGATGATGTCGGGGACCGTTAAACCCGGCCTCTAGCTGTCGCTGCGAGATTTGGCATTGGAGGAGACTTCTTCCTCAATCTTATCCTCACTATCTGCGGCTACATTCCCGGTGAGTGCTGCTGCATGGATGCGGCTGACGAGGTTCTGACAGTCTTATCCAGGTCATGCCCACAACTTCTACATCCAGGTGAGAACCTTGACTCTGGCTGCGCTACTTGCTACTGACGTGCGAACTCAGAACATCCGAAACAACAAAAACCACAGACGAACCCCCAAGTGGGCCCAAAGATATGGCCTCATCGATACCTCTACGATCCAGCGGCACCAGAAGCGCTCAGAATGGGCGCAGCGGTACAACGAGCGTTTACCGCACTCGGCGCTGCAAGGGCAGCCCTACGAGGAGGGCGAGCGGGGCTCATCGAGCATCGACGTGAGTCTCGAGGGGGAGGGCGCAGACAGGGCCAACAACCGCGGCGAATTCTGGCGACCGGAGGACGAGCAGTACTACGGTCAACGAAACGGCGATCGGGCTAGTGTCCAGACAGCGGGCAGCAGCCGATGGCATTACCCCGCCAACTTCGAGGATACTATCCCGGTTGCTCCTGTCAAGAAGAAGAAGGTCAAGAAGGACAGGTTCGCGAGGACAGAGGATGCGTATAACATGCCTGAGGAGGGGCGGAAGAAGAGGAAGAAGAAGAGACGTTCCACTGTCGGCGAGACCGACTCTACATATTCTAGGAGGACAGAGTCGACTTCCGATTTCCCTGAAGATGCCGAAGGAGGTCTCTACGGGGATCGTCCATCCCGCCCTCGGGAGGAGGCGCCACCCAATGGTCGCACTAACACGGATGAAGAACTATTCACGCATGAATTCTGAGGTATGCCTATTGTGCCGCTGTGATCGAATAGGGCTTGACGGTTGTATCTCCAGATAGCTTTCCATGTACTATATGTCCTTGAGTGACTGCAACGGACTCATGCCGCCACCGAGAACTGCAGTCAGCCATCAGATACCTACTTAGCATGAGAGCATACTATTTATCGAATCGAAACAATAGTAATCCAATCCGTCAGGCTTGTTACCTCTCGTGTATGTCCAGGTAGAATAAGACGTAATAGAGCGCAAGGCTCTAATGGACCGTGGCTTATATTCAACCTGGGGGTATTTGAATACCTAAGGGCTTTGACAATGCTACGGTAACTGATACTCGTCCCACTGTATCGAACTACAAGAACAGCTTGAATGGATAACCTAAAGCGACTTCTCAGCTTGGTGTATTCATCATTGTGAAAGACCGTACCTCTGTTCTTCGTTCTGAATAATGAGACTAGTACAGAGAATATGATGAGATTCACAGCAGTCCAGAGGTAGACTTGTGCCCTTTGTCGTTGCGGCGACTTTTGCAAGGGCGCAATGACAGTTAGCATCAAGAAAGAGACAGCCAGGAGTCCATCTTCGAACCGTTCTGTCAGATACCCGCGCAAGTGTGCGACAGCCAGGCGAATACTCACAGATCAACGCAACAACTTGAGTTTCCTGTCCATATTGATTTTGGAACCCAGGGGCGATCCATTGTCCGTTGGCAGCAGTGTAGGGGGTGCCTCTGATGCGAGTGAACATGTACCCGGACTGCATGATCAATGAAGTTATGATAGTGCCGAGTGCCCATACCCAGCGGTTTTGCAGGATAGGCGAGATAAATCGGAGAGTAATAACCCCGGACAGGAGGAGTGCGGCGGCAGTACCCCACTTGGCCCAGTCTATAGGGGCCTTGTATGGGATGGCGATTGGGGTGTGTTTCGATAGCTCGAGAGCCAAGGGTTCGGCCTCGAAGCCACTGCTCGACGATTAAGCCTAAGCTGTATAGATAATAATCGGAATGCCTACTAGGTGAAGTCATATTTATAAGGAGTGAGTTTGCCGCTGGCGGGTCTGCGGGGACCCTCGGTGGCGGGGTAGACATGCACCACAGGTGCAGAAGCCAGGCCTAGCTGCTCGATAACGAGGTTGGAACAGCACAAGTAGCAGCGTGAGTATTAATCAGACCTTTTGGAAGACATTGTGGCCGTCGTCAAAGTCAAGAGTCGCGAAGAAATGGTGGTTCCTCTCAGAGGCCGGTACAGTGGACCAAGCTTTGGCTACGGCATTCCAAGAAGGGTCAAACTCCCTGCATTACTGAGATTCGCCGTCTCGTCCCTTTTGAAGCATCTGCGCGACGAACCTGCATGGGTTACACCTTCGCCTCTTATCCAACGCCGTGAAGTGTACTGCTGCGGACCAGTCTCTGTCCGGGCTGGTGAGCAAGTCGAAGGTCTTCTCATTCAGCTTGATGACTCCGTTGTTTCTGGCTGCCAGCTGGACGAGTTGCTCACGAACTGAGTCCTTTGCCGCAAGCACGGCAAGAGGAAGCCATAAGAGGGCCACCCACGGTAGTAACATCGTCTAGACGAGAGCGTAATGAGTGCGGCGCGGTCATGGCTGCGACGTGTCGAAGGGAATGCAGTCATGTGATGGACGAGTCTAAGTATAGACCTCGGTACACTCCCCGTCGACCGTACATTCGTTCAACTATCCAGGCCTTATGGACTTACTGCTTACCCCAAGGGATTTGTTGCATTCCTCATAACATCGGCCTGTGCTCAAGGTCGTGATTGTTGTCTAGCAGTAGCCCTTCACTATGGACTACCATGCTTTCGCGTCCCTAGCGCATGTCAGGATCTTGCTCGTGCCCGTGGGGTCAATCCGAAGAACAATATTCGAGAAATGGACCGCTGAAATACGAAACTTCGACGATATTAGATTGGGGGACATACCAGCGGACAATAGAGATGATCGAGGTACGTGCAATCTGCTCTAGAGAGCGGCACGTCCAGAACGCAGCTTCGCAGCCCGTTTCATGCCCAACCCACTCGCAACTGGTCATTTGCATCTAAATTTTCCCTCCCACCCCCCACCGTCTACTCATGGGTCATTAGCTCTTTTCCGACCGTCCAGTTTTCCGCTTGGAGTCATCGGGATTGCTTCCTGCTCGGAAACCGATTCTCTCTCTGGAATCCTTGCCGAATTCAATGGACTGCTTGGCAGCTTGTTCCCCAAGGAGTCTTTATATCCACTCGCTAGAAATTGCTTTGTCTTTGAAAGCGACGATGGTAATACGAACTTGAACCTAGGCGACAGCTTACCGGGCTTGGTAGTGATTCCGAGTATGATGGGTAACAAGAAGATATACATCGGCACGCTTCTTGCTGACCTTTGCTCTCAAATATTGGGCGAGTTTGCTACTGTGGTTGGTTAGCCCTGCTCTTTCACTCCGAATTCGGGTTTGACGCCCTGCTAAGGTGAATAGGCTCGAAAGCCCTTTAGGCAACGAATACCTAAATTCCTCGCTATTCCCCCTTTTGCCTCCAATGTCCGACCTTCCGGAGGCACTGGACAACATTGACGATTCAAAGCGCGCATCTTTGCCCTCCTACAATAGTAATCCAGAGCTTAGTGCGGCGAACGGACCGCTCAAGCGTCCAGGTGGATTGACGCTGAAACGTAACTCAACTATGGGTCCCGGGTCTACCCCTGCTACACCTGGTTTTCGCAGCGCTTCCTTAGGCGTGCAGCAGCCTGCCAAGAAGAGACATAGCGGCATAGGCGCTGCATCTTCCCATGGGCGATTATTCAAGACCTTGGGTGACTTCTTCTTGCTTGCAGGCAGAATCGAAGATGCGTCTGTATGGTGAGATTCATGTATTTCTCGTCCTACAAACTCTCCGAGCCGATTTCGCCCGTATTCAGGTACAATGAAGCAATCGTTCTCTTCAAGGCATCTTCAGACCCCATATGGTATGCATCAGCATTGGAGGGCCTTGCGACTATCACTGTATTGGAAGCGTGGTCCGCTGGACACGGATTGGTAAGTGCTGCTTCGAGTAAAGATCATTATCCGCACCCGTGTTGATTAACGGTGAATGTAGCATACATCCTTCAGTAACGGCAAAGAACCTTGGACGGATATCTCAGAGAAGTTGGCACAAGCTGTCAGCCTGTATTCAAAGCCATCTATTTCCGAGATCGAATCCAACGCTCCTCTGGTAGCTTATCTGTATGTCTGTGCAGTGCTTCGCCACACCAATCTCTTGTTTGCCGTATGGTCGGCAAAGGGCTGGGGTCCTCTAGCCTTCACTACCATGCTGCAGCCGGGCTCGACCTACTACCTCCCGCCTACCCTATCGCACCCAGATAGCACGTCCGAAGTCAACCTGGAGCGCCTCACCTCCATTACGAACATTTCCCGGCATCAGATCTCTGCTGTACTCTCTCAGGCCCATGGGCCATTGCTCTTGCATCTGGGTGCCCGCGAAAGGCTCGCTGCATTGGAAGTCGTAGCTGGTATGTACGCATGCATTGGGTACAAGCGGAAAGAAGCCTACGTCCTACGGGAAGTCCTCGGCTGTGTCATGGACCTCATTGTATGCGCGCGCGAGGAGACTCATGAATCGAGATCGTCCCGCCCGATGTCCGGTCCGTCCGGTCTTGGGTTCAAGACTCTAAACCTTGGCAATGCAATGCAGGCGCCAGACCAGGGGACAGTCGCCGTACGGGCGAACGAGAGTAAAGAAGGGAACGAGAGCGTACTGCGTGTGGTCAAGCACGTTTGCAAAGTGCATGGGATCAACCTGGACGCGGTGAAACTTGTCAACATCCACACTGATGCGGAGGGTAATGTACGAGACAGCATACATAGCTCTACATCGCAGGAGGAAACCTTGGAAGTCGAGCCTGAAGCGCACGGTTGGCCGGAGCTCCAGATAGGGATCGTTCGTGAGGCTATAGCTGTCGCCGAAGCTTTGCCAGGTTAGTGCGTTCGTTTTAGGGGTTATAACGGACGTATTCATTTGTAAGTCAAGACTATCCCGCTGTTGCACAATTCGCACTGTCGGCTCTGAAGACGTTGTACCCTGTATTGGCCGCTAGCGATCAACATCATCTCTACATGACCGGCACTCAAGCGTTGGCAACAGCGAGGCGACGTGGCGATAGACGACGGGTGGAATACTGGTCCGGACAACCGATACTCAGTATCGAACTGGTTCCGTAAGTATCTTGCATTGGCGAACGTTGCTATCTTGTTTAATAATCGGAGTCTTCAGGCCACCCTTGGCCCGACTACCTCTGGAGAAGCCTTTGTCGGTACTTGACAAACGTTTATCCGAGTCCGCCGCGATATTGCCCGGTGTCACGGACCCCTTCCTCTATAACCCACGCAAATCTCTGACCGGCAAAGTACATATCTCATGCTTATGACAGACTGGTCCCTGACTGACTATTCTCTCCAGACGCTCTTCACTGTAGCCAGCAATGAGGCTGTTGAGGTTGCAGTGACAATACGAAACCCTTTTGTATTTGATCTTGAATTACAGAAGCTGGAACTGAGGTGAGCTCACTGACCTTGCTTTACGTATGCCTCTCCTTAAACTGTCGAAGCACTTCAGGCGTACCTTTTCAAGGGAAAGCTATACCTGTCACGGTACCCGCGAACTCGTTCCATCCAGTGACGTTGTCAGGTAAACCTCTGGAAGCGGGAACTTTGATTATCAGAGGCTGCGTTGTGCAAGCCCCTGGCGGTGCACCTCGAGAGTTCGTGCTACCGCTCTCTACTGACGAAGAGGAGGAAAGGCAGTCTCGCCGACGTAGTGCCATCGAGTGTGAAGTCGGGCGAACCAAATACAGTGGCCTCATGTCCTTTCCATGGGTGAGACCCTCCACACGCGCCAGCGGGTCTGCTTCAGGCGCAACTGCGGCCAAGCGTTCCATCCCGCGTTTTCTGGAATGCCGAGTCATTCCTGAACAGCCGCTGCTTCGCATCCGACGAATATCTGTCACGCATGGAGCTGTCATGTTGTACAACGGCGAAACGTAAGTTCTACCAGGCATCGTGACATCTTCCTTGCTGGAGCTTTGATATAGATCTACTATCCGTCTTACGCTCGAAAACGTTTCTCCGATCTCCGTAGACTTCGTCAGGCTGACGTTCGAAGATTCTACAATGGCTCCCGCGCAGCAAGCTCTAGCTGATGGAGAACTCTCGGTGTTTGACACGTATGAGACAGAATATGATTTACTACACAGGCCTGTTTTCTCGTGGTCCAACCAGAAGCAAGAGCAAGCGATCACCCCTGGCATGAAGAGCGTCTTCACAATAACTTGCTTTGGCAAAGTCGGGTGGTAAGTAAGTGCTATGGACCATCCAACTTGACTTAACATCTGTCGTCTAGTTCCAGCGGGATGATCCATGTTGCTTATGCGAGTCTAAACAAGCCTCGAGATTCCCTCGCCACTCCCCAGCAAGTGTTTTATACTCGACAATTGTCATACCCTCTCCTTGTTACGGTCTATCACATGCTTGAATGCCATGCCATGGATATCTCCCATTATTTGGGCGAGGAATTATCTGGGCGTGAGGCTGTTCACGCTTCAGGTGATGCTAGGAAGATCCAACCTCTCCTGAGTATCGAAGACGAAGTAGGCTGGTGCTTATTCTCCGTCGATGTCCGTAATACATACGGCTTGCCTTTCGAGGTGACATTCGATCGTGAACAAGAAGGTCAGCACCCTTCTTTCTATTTCAATCTGAGTCTCTGACCGAAGTCCGTGCTATAGGAGCCCCACCAGAGTCTGTCACGACGCTGGTCCCTCCTGGTTCCACTACTCGGTCGGTAGCCACTTGCCTCTCTCAATGCAATGCTGACCCTGCCAACAGTGTGATCATCCCCCTGAAGAAGTTCTTGTTAACCGCAGAACAAACATCGCAACCCATCCCCACCCTGTCTGACAGGCAATTCGTGATTGACAAAGCTAAACTCAGCGACGAAGAACAACGCATTCAACGAGAGCTATTCTGGTACCGTGAAGAGGTCTTTAAGTGCGTTCGAGGTCGCTGGCGAGAGGTATGTTTCGACTGTCATAGTCGATGTAGTATCGTCTGACTGGATATAACTGTAGGCCGGAGGCACGCGATCTGGGGAACTCTCTCTTCGGAAGCAGAGAATGACTCTACCTATGCTACAGGCCGTACGCATCGAAACAGCGAGAGTACAAATGTCTCTCATGCGGAGCAGTGGAGCACTCGACACCGATAGCGGCATCCTCAGTCGCAGAGGTAGGACGTACCTCGCTGAAGCTAATGAGTTCCTTTATCTTCGAACCCGAATCACAAACCTTTCCAGTAAGCCTGAAAGATATAGGTCTCTTGCGATAACCGCTGAATCCAGAACAGACACCCCCTTAACATTGACTCTCGATCTCGCTTCCGACCCGGCTGAGCATATCATTTACGAGGGCATATTGACCGCTATACCGGTGGGTCATCTCGAGCCTGAGGAAGCGCGAGAGGTCGATTTGGCCGTCTGCTTTGTGTGTGGAGGATCCTTCAACATAACATCCACAGTGCGCACACTGGGAGCATTGGGAGACTCTGGGAAAGTGGGATTCGCGGATCTGACCGCAATCGTCAAGTGCGAGACCTGAATCATCGGTTGATTGGATTCACCCTTTGTCGACGAGACGCGCGGAACGCCGATCTCACGAAGCCAGCAATCCGCAGATTACCTGCGCCGGTATCCGAGGGATGGCAGGTGCGCGGGTTTGGACGACAATCGCCGCCGTTGTCCGAAAATGGCTTACGCGGTCTCATGTGTGCGCGCGGGGTGGGCTGGCGTCACTCAGGCTTGCAAGGAGTAGCATTACAGGACACCAGGCTAATCGAACTCAGACTCTTCCTGCCTGAATGCTGCGGAGTATGCCAGTATCGTACCGTATACCAACCTAGTCACTCTGTCAGGTCCCGTTACAGTATACATGGGTGGTAGAGCAACATACCCTCCCCCGATAATCGACATGACGCATGCCGCTGGGCGAATCACTTCCGAGTGTGCAAGAACGATGGGTAGTGCGAAACCAGTAACCACTATAACGGATGTAAGGAAGCGCCCCACGTCTGCCGGTCCCGAGCTTTCATATTCTGCGGAGAAGTCGTCTGCACTGCAACGTCCAAAGAGCGCATTAGGTAGAGGAGCGAGGACGAAGGTAAGAGCTGGATCGAGGTCAGCATCCGACTGCGCAGTGACACGCCAGACCGTACGCACCGACGAGTAGAGGTAACCAGTTCGCCCACAACGCACAAGAGAGTATAATCAACAGAAATCCTACAGCCAATACAAAGGACAGAAGTATAACGGCTAGGGTTCTGCTTGAGAACATGGTTCTTGTGCTCGAGGGCAAATGCACTCACTCTTGAGACCGGCAGCCATCTTACAAGTATGAGGTTCAAGGCAAGGTGATGAATATTACGTAAGCCTCATTCCATCTGAATACAAGATCCAATCCGACTATGAATACACTAAAGAATAAGTTATGCAAGTCCCGGCAAAAGGTGCTGCAGCTCTAGGGTATCCGCCTCCTGCCAATACGACGACCTGTAGGTAAATTGGAAGGTCTCTCGGTAAGCGCTACTGAAGGAGCTAGTTTGATGTCAGGTGCGGCTCTCGTCTTCAAGGCTGGCGGAGGAGGAAGATCAGGAGGAGGTGACGATGTAGATGCCGACGACGTCGAGGAGGTTGACATTGAATGGACGTCGGGTAGCTTGATGGTAGTTTGATCCTCTGCTTGGGTATCACAATCATTCTCCGATACCGCTCCATCCGACTCTCCACTTTCCGATGGCAGGGGGAGATGTTCCGCTAAGAAGGTCTCGTTGCCAGCCTCTGAAATATTACGCTGACGCCACGACTTGAGAACCGCTTCTCTGTCCTTCGTCGTCTCCCACTGGTCCTTATATGACCAACTCCGCTTCCGCGGGGTAGTGCCGGTAGGCGTATCCCTTCTCGTACCTTTGTCCAACAGCACTGAAGCCGACTGACGAGCAGAAGCCAATCGCTCCGTGGCTGCCGCATGGTACGCAGCGGTTGTATCTCTGATAGACGTTGTCTGCCGCACGCGTAAGACCGTGCGTACATTGTCTTGGAACTGACATATCCTCACCTCAGACGAAACCTGGTCTGACATTGTCTCGATATTTCTTGAAGTACCAGCCACTCCGCGCTGCAAGGACCGGAAACTGGATTGAATGTCGGTACCCATAGAGTTTGTGGTCTCCAGCCGGGCACGCTTCGCTCTGTGTATCCGATCCAATGCTTGAAACACATTTCGGTCATCTGAGGGGCTTCTTGATCGGAGATGAAACTCACCTGTATTCGAACTCGCTTGCACGGACTGTGTTTCACGTTGCAAATTACTCGAGTACGATGCGAAGCTGGTCGACATGGAACTCTGCATTTCTGACAGACCATTCGTAATCGATGCATTGACTGAGCTCAATGTCTAGGAGGGAAGTATAAGCGTCAAGACAGGCCAACGGTGGAAACGACTCTTACCTTCAACGTGCCGTCTCTAGCACGCTTGCCCTCCGACTCTCTTCTCTCTAGACCGACGCGCCACTCTTTACCGGCAATGACACGCTCTTCCGCCTTCCGGCCGACCTCATCATTGAATTGCGTCACGCCAGCTTCAGCGGCAGCATTCTCCGTCTGTAGTTGGGAGAAGGAAGCCCTGAGACTGCGGTCTCGCTCCGCCGCGAAGGACGTGATAAGTCCGGAGACGCGTTCCAACAGTTCGTCTTGAGCACGCTGAGATTTCGCCTTCTCCGACTCAAGTAACTTCGCGAACAACTTGTTCTGTTCCCGTAGCCGCGCGATCTCTCTTGTGGAAGTGGCGTCTGTCATCGTTTTGACCTCGGTCAGGGTCGTCCGCTCCGACTCGATGAATGCATGCGCCTCCGAGATGGTCCTCTCGAGGAGCGTATGCAACGATAACATAACATTCTCGACCTGGAAGAAAATTAGTCAGAACACGCACAAAAGCTCGAATGAAGCAAGACTCACAGATTTCGTGGTATGCAAAGTGCTCGCGCTCAATCCCTTGGACAATTCTTCGTGGCTACTGTGCACTTCCTGAGTCCAAGTCTGCCATGAGGTCTTAAGGTTGCCCAATAACGATGCAATTCCAGCCTCCAGCGCTTTCACGGCTTCCGAGGATACTTCCTCTTTAGCCTCCAGTATTTGCACTGAACTCTGGAATCGCTTGACTTGTTCCTCAATTGCTTTGGACTGACTAGAAAGTGACTGCAGCTCCTTCGAGCGATACTGGTCGATCAGGGTCTTCAGGCGTGACGTCCGCTCGCCAGAAGTCTTTAGCAGGTCCGCGAGACTGGACTCCAAGCCCTGCAAGTCTCCCGAAATGGCTTTTGTGTGAGTCTGAACCGCCTGAGAGTTGGACCCAAGAACCTCTGATTTACGTTCTTGGAAGGGGTTAGATGTAAGTATACGAAGGAATCTGTGCCTGTACGGGATTCTTACCGAGCTTCTCAAACAGGCGTCCCAAATCCTTGATGGAGTCGGATGCAACACCTTTGAGTCCACGGGCGACTTCGTCAAGCGCAGCCTCGCTGCTCTGGTACGCCTGCCGAACCACGACTTCCTCCTCGAGGGCTCCTTTAGCTGCTCTCAACTGCCCGGTCGTCGTTTGCAGCTCCTCCTCCGTACCCCTAAGTTTCTCCCTCGTTTCCTTCAATTCGCCCTCCTTCCTCATCAGAAGAGCAATACTCTGCTCGAACTCTTCGCGCACTGCCTTCATCTGTCCCTCGACAATCTCCACCTGCTTCTTCGCTTCTTCGATTTCTGTCTGTCGTAATTCATTTTCGGCCGTCATCTGGTTCCACGTCTCCTCGGAGAAGAAGATACCGTTCTTTTCCCTGGCTGCTAGCAAGTCGGACTTGAGCCGCTCGATCTCCGCGACGTATTCTTTTAGCAGCGAATTGCGAGTCATACGCTGGTTGACCTCGGGCCGATTGCGGATAGATTTGGCTCGCATAGCGTAGTCGAGGGTGGAGAGCGTCTCCTCCATGTTCGACCGCGCAGGGGAGATCGTGGCGATAATACAAGTTTTAGTTCGCCCACCAAGGGAGTCTTGCAGAAGCCGCGTAAGTTTAGATTCCCTATGCGTCGCAAGGGTGAGTATTCTGAGGGATGGCGGGAAATGCAACGTACCTGTAAGGAATGTGCGATGACTTATCGACGAGCGCATTGATCACTCGTCCAAGGGTGAGGAGACTTTGGTTTATCATTCCGGCTTCCCTCGCTCTCTTGTTCTCAGCGCCCGAGCGTCCGATATTTTCAGAGCCAGCCAGATCAACCAAGTTCAGTTTCCCGACTTTGAGCAGATCGTCACCCATCGAGGACGTCTCCTTTGTATGGATGGTGATGGAAAATACGGAATGCGAACGACTGGAGTGGTCGTTGAACTTGGTAGCGGCTACTTGTCTGCGATGGCTGCCCTTTGCGAGTAACGACAACGCGTCAGCAGCATCCTTGACGGACGGCTCCTCCAATCCCTGAATGAAGACGCCTTTCTTGTTAGACTCTTCAAATATCTTGAGACCTGCTTGGTTGTTGTCCTTCGGACCGCCTAGTCCCATAGGCTGGACAGTCCCCGAAGGAGCTGCAAGCTCGGGTGCCAGCAGGTCCCGGAGCTCCTCGTTGTAGAGTTCCACGTACGATATCTTCACGCTATAGTCGGCCACAGACGACTCGAGCTGGTGAAAAAGGCGGAACAGTACACGGGGGATCATTCCCGCATTCGCAGAGGGATTGCCCATTGGAGTCGGGTTTAGATCTCCCTGCATCGTGTACCTTTGTATGCGTTCAGTATAGGAGTTAGTCAAAGCACTCGTTACTTACGTCTTTCCGGTACCTGTCTGCCCATATGCAAATAGCGTACAATTATATCCCTGCAGCACTTCATCGAGTAGAGGGTGAACGACATCATTGTATATCATCGCCTGGTCAGCTTCTGGGCCAAAGACGAGATCGAAGGGGTAGGTGCGAGTTGGAGGTAATGTAACGAGACCTAGACTAGAAACCGGTGCAGCAGTCTCGATCGTCACTTCGGTACTGCGAGGGCCGTTACAACTAGCAATAATGGGAGAATTGTCTTGTATCTCTCGTTCAGAGCGTCGTCGGCATCGGATCACGACTTGTATATGGGACTCTGATTCATCTTGACCATGTTGGGAGGGCGGTAGGGCTTGCGTGGGTTTGGTTGGTTTTCGCCTCGGAGAAGGGGGGCGCGACGGGGGCGCAGGAGTACTGCGTTCGAGCTCATCGACCGGAGTTGTAAGGTTCGAGCGCTGGGAAGAACCAGATTTCGCCAGCGCGGATCGGGGGCGGTTCGTGGTTGTCGGGGGTGGCATGGCATTGCGCGTCCGGGTGGTCGGACGACGAGTAGCCATCGCGGATATCGACGAGCAAGACAACGGATTTGGCGGGAGAGCCGCCTTGCGAGGGCGGGAAAGGGGACGGTAGTGGCGGGCGCGACAGCTGGAGCGCAGGGCAAAGAACGATCAACAAGGACGCGTCAGTCACGTGGACGTGTGGGAACAGGTGCTGTGGCGCTGCCTATTGCACGGTGCAGCGGCTTGTCCTGGCTATGGTCACTCGCACCGAGCCAGCATCCTGGCTTGAAGATGGGTAAACGGAAAAAGTCGTCTCGCAAACCGACGGGACCTCGCAAGCGAGAACCACTCGGTATGTTTTGTCCGGCAGTACAGCCTAAGCCAGACTCATTTGGTTTTCCAGAGAGCACATTCACCTGCTTGTTCTGCCACCATGACAAGTCGGTTACCGTGAGGATGGACCGCAAGGAGGGTGTTGCTCAGCTCGTATGCCGCGTTTGCGACCAGCGGTACCAGAGTAAGGTCAACCGTACGTTGCTTGGTCTATTTGGTGGTGCCATGAGTGTCTCACTGCTCTTCCAGATCTGACCGAGCCAATCGACATTTATTCGGAATGGATAGACGCGGCGGACGCTGCACAGCGGGACGAACCACCCGTAAGAAGACCCGCTGCTTCATCAAGTAGACCTGCCCCTCGTATGCCAGTCGGCAGTGACGACGATTGAATGTCGTGTTAATCGGGCGTGTGTGATTTCGTCTCTCACAATGTGTATCGATACTGTTTCCTTGCCATTTCTATCGCAATCAACAACCAAAGGTGTCGCTCCCCTCTCCTCCTCTTGTGTTAGTGCTAAGGTATGTCAAGCTCCGCGCCACTCCGTGCTAAATCCTTCGTAGCTACTGTACATTGTGAATACATCACAACTGTTGATGAAATTGCTCATCGTTTCGATGCGCAACTCAGCAACTTGGTGCATTGTACGAGCTTGTACGCGACTGAAGCAGACGAGTTCACTGAACTTGAGATCGAGGCTGACTTTAATGGCGGACTTGACACTTCCGCCGCGGCTTGTGCCACCGATCAGACAACAGACGTAAATACGCGGGCACGACGCTGAATCTTCAATTGGTAGCTCCCTTGAGCTACACTTCCTTTCCATTCCTTCCTCAGCGGACGCGCATCGCCTAGAGCGCGTCCGAGTCTACGTGCATTCCTTTATAACGTCCGCTTTTCTTTAGTTTCTGGATAGAGTTCCCTGGGCACTATCACTATGGCTTCTTCGGGTGGCAACATCAAGGTCGTTTGTCGGTATGACCGGACGCGCATGATCACTCAGTGCTTCATCTAACGGAACGATAGGTTCCGGCCTCCAAATTCATTGGAAGTTCGCGAGAACAGCGAGATTGTCGTGGCCTTCGATGAGAACCTCCAGACAGTTCGGATGCGCTCCGCTACGTCCCTGTCGGGCCCGGAGAAGGATGGATTCACGTTTGATAGGGTCTTTCCTATGGGCACTAAGCAGCACGAGGTGTTTGACTATGGTGTCAAGGAGTGCGTAATGACTTGATATCCGTCACTATGCAAGACTGACTCGTCCGGAACCCTGGTAGCATTGTGAAAGGTGAGCTGCTGTGAACCCCTTGAGAGCATCCTGCTCGCCTGCGAGGATGCCTCCAGACTATTTATCCGATGCCTTGCGGACTGGGCTCATGACTTCCGGGTGTTCTGGTATCGAGCGGGTGCTGATCCTCCGTTGCAGATGTCCTCGATGGTTACAACGGGACTGTCTTTGCGTATGGCCAAACGGGTAGTGGAAAGACGTTTACGATGATGGTGCGGAATATGCTTGGCGGTCCTTTGTTTCCTTGCGCTAACCCGGTGCCCACCTTTGAAAGGGGGCTGACATCGATTCGGAGGAGCTCAAGGGCATCATTCCTCGTATCACGGAGCAGATCTTTCAATCTATTATGGATTCCGATTCTCATCTAGAATACATGGTGAAGGTATCATACATGGAGATTTACTTGGAACGGGTACGCGATCTGCTAGCTCGTAAGTGGTCACCGTAGCCTTGTAGTCGTCAGATGCGCATATTTAAAGACATGTTGCTGCAGCTCAAAACGACAATCTGCAGGTGCACGAGGAGAAGTCGAAAGGTGTCTACGTGAAGGGACTATCAGACTACTATGTCAGCAATACACGAGAAGTGTATGAAATCATGCGGCAGGGTGGTCAGGCGCGTATTGTTTCGTCGACAAGTGGGTGTACCCTTCTGCGAACGAATGGTGAGGAATATCTGACCTATGCTGCCCCACAGACATGAACGCCGAAAGTTCCCGGTCGCATTCTATTTTCCTCATCACGATCCAGCAGAGAAACATCGAGACTGGTGCTCAGAAGACTGGTAATCTTTACTTGGTCGATTTGGCTGGATCCGAGAAGGTTGGTAAGACTGGCGCCTCCGGGCAGACGCTCGAGGAGGCCAAGAAGATCAACAAGTCTCTCTCCGCCCTGGGAATGGTTATTAATGCTCTGACAGAAAAGGTGCGCTTCATGCATTACGAACAGTCTCATGGATTTCTGATTTTTGGTCTAGGCCAAACACATCCCTTATCGAGACTCCAAGTTAACCCGAATCCTGCAAGAGTCCCTCGGTGGTAACTCACGTACGACGCTCATCATCAACTGTTCTCCCTCGTCCTACAACGAAGCCGAGACGTTATCGACCTTGCGGTTTGGTATCCGCGCCAAGAGCATCAAGAATAATGCTCGTGTCAACGCTGAGCTCTCACCCATGGAGCTGAAGGGGCTGCTCCATAAAGCACAAGCCGCTAACACTTCGTACCAGAAGTACATTGCGGCTCTAGAGGCCGAGTTGGCGATCTGGCGATCTGGCGGGACGGTAGACCAGGCTGATTGGGCTACGTCGGAGAAGGTGGCGGCTGGAGTCGCGGCCAAGAAGGCTCCTGCCTCACCAACGCCTTCCACACCAGCGCGAAGCATGACGCCCGTCAATCCTGCGATCGAAGGTCTACGGGGAGATCTGGATAGCCGACCGCAGACGCCGACAGTCGTTGGCCTTGACAAGGACGAGAGGGAGGAGTTCTTGAAGAGAGAGAATGAGCTGAGCGACCAGCTGGCCGAGCGCGAGGCCGCTTTGGCTGCCGCGCAGAAACTCGCGAACGAGCTTCGCGAGGAGCTCACGTTCTTGAAGGAGCAGGAGGCTTCTCTCTCGCAGGCGAGTGTTTCTTAGGCAGACGTTATAGCATACGCGTACTAACTCTGACCAACTAAACAGGAGAACAAGTCGATGTCTGGGCAGCTCAATGAGCTTCGTCTCCAGGTCGAGCGGCTCACGTATGACAACAAGGAGGGTGCCATTACGATTGACATCCTGAAGGAGCAGAACCAGGACGCCAAGAATGAGCTTGAGGAGCTGAGGAGAAGTATCGCTGAGCTCAAGACCACGCAGAAGGATGCATCTGCTGAGGACAAGGAGAAGCGGAAACAGGAGAAGATGGCCTTGATGATGGCTCAATTTGATAGTGTGGGTCCTTTCGGAATCTCGGTGCCCCGTATACTCACTAGGACCTTTACAGCAAGGTGCATTTTCGGAGAAAGACGAGCAGCTCCGTCAGCTCCTGGCCAAATTGGAGGCGATCGACTCCGAAGACAGTATCTCTAATCTGTCGTTGGACGACTTGACTGCCGTCAGGAGGCAGCTTGCGGAAGGACAGGCTCTCATCCGGGACACTGTCGACCGCTTACGGCAGAGTCAGGAGGAGAATGAGCTAGTCACCAGGAGACGGGACGAGCTGGAGGCTCGTGTAGCCGCTCTCGAGACAGAGTACGAGGAGCTCCTCGGTTCGTTGCCCGTCATGTTTCCTGTGCTATACTGCTCACGCTTTGCCAATAGAGAAGACGATCAATGACGAGGAAACTAGTAATGTCGACATCGCTGAGTCGATGGCCGAGCTGAAGGTTCGTTCCCGGTATTACGGATATGTGTAGTACATATTGATTCTGAATATTTCGCAGAATAAGCTCGAAGCCCAATACGCTGCGAAGCGGGAGGCTCACATTAGTGAGGTCGCCGATCTGAAGCAACAGTTGGAGATGAAGTCCAACGAGATACGAAGCCTGAATGCTTCGATCGAGAGCCTCAAGAGCGTCAACGAGGAGCTCAAGGTTTGTGGTATCGTCTTATCTGCAATCTGTCGCTCATGATACTCCCTCAGCGCGCATTCGCCGTCACGTCCGCTGGTATCGAGGGGGGCAAGAACCTTGCTGAGAGCGCACAAGACCTTGAACGTGCCCGCAAGGCAATCAATGTTCAGCTGGCTGAATTTGACGGTGTCAAGAAGTCCCTTATGCGTGACTTGCAGAACCGTTGTGAGAAGGTGTGTTGTAAACCAATCTTTCTAGTATTGTAATCTCAAGCGGCGTAGGTCGTGGAACTCGAAATTCAACTGGACGAAATGAGAGAGCAGTACAATAACGTAATCCGGAATAGCAACAGCAAGGCTCAACAGAAGAAGATGGCCTTCCTGGAGCGTAACCTGGAGCAACTTACTGTTGTACAGAAACAGGTCACTAACTACCTCTGCCCCACGACCGGATTACATACTGATGCTTATGCTGCTAATAGCTCGTGGACCAGAACTCAGCTCTCAAAAAGGAGGCTGGTATCGCCGAACGCAAGCTCTTGGCGCGGAACGAGCGTATACAGAACCTCGAGGCATTACTTCAAGATGCAGACAGGCGGCTCACCGCTCAGAACCAGAAGTTCGAGGCGCAATTAAATGCCGTCAAAGAACGCCTGGAGCAAGCCCGAGGTGCGTTCTGTCTCGTCGTTGACGTGTCATTGAGATCGCTTTAACACCCGATGATAGCCACCAAGGTCGCTGCATCTTCTCCGTTGAGCTTCGGCCGCATCGCGAAGCCGCTGAGAGGCGGGGGAGGATCGGCGGGCGCCAGCTCAGGCGGAGCTGGAAGCGGTCTTCCGACCGGAGTTTCGTCCGCTAATCCTTTGGCCCGACTGCAGAATGAGGAAGGGTGAGTAAATCTTCACGATCTTGCCAGAGTAGGCGATGCTAAATTACATGCCCTGCATTCAGGTCCGGAGGTACGTTAATTATGCATGATTTTCCTCGGCTTGTCACTGATGACATGGGTATGCAGCCAAGCGAGCGTCCTGGTTCTTCAACTCTCGGTGAAGTTAGACTTCGTGTGTTCGCCTCTTCGCTGCTGTGCTGTCCTGATTTATCACGTCCCACAATACCCGTCGCTCTATGTATTTCTGCATCGCATCTAACAGTCAATCCTCATTTACAATGCAATTCTGGCTTAATGGATATGTTATGGTACAATGGCCTGGTGCTTACTGGGTCACGTCGGCAGCGACTGAGGTGTGGCATACGGGTGGCTGCGGGCAGGCCGGAAGAATGATGGCATAGCTTCGCTGGCAGCTTCTGAGCTTCTTTGTGGGTAAAAAGGGTGCCTATAGGGTACGACCATTTACGGGTCGCGACTCGCGCCTGATGGGTCTACCGTACTACGTGCCGATCGCGAAGCTGACGATGGGTTCTGAAAATTGAGATGCGGCACCGGCTACCAAGGTGACGCGGCAGTATACAGCTGCAGCGCTATTTGTGGCCTCAACGCCAGCCCCATTCGCGATGTCGCTGCGAGCACCCTTTGTACATTGCAATGCTGCGTTCGCAGGGATCTGCCAGCGACGTCGCCGGGAAAAGCAGCATCGACTGGAAGGGCAGGAGAGCGCGCGTAGCGAGCAGAGGGAAGTTCTGCGTGGAAGGTCGAGAAGACGCGCGTCGGGGGAGGCGGTGTGCGAGTTGCCTTAGATGGGCAGTTCGCCAGGGCCGACAGGGAAGCCATTAGTCTCCGTCGTTTCAGACGGAATCAAATTGGGTCACGCTCTTTTTTGGGTTTCGCGATTTCGACCAAAATTCATTCTTTACATCCCCGCCCCGGGGCGTCTCCACCAGCGCCCTGGGTTGCTGTTATATCTGTTAATTCTTAATTCCTCTTAATCCTACGTGTCGTCAGAGTCGGCCGACGTCCAGCGGCTTGCATCCAGTCTATAGCGTAGTCATTGGCTTCCGTACCATAGAGTAAGTCCTCTGGCTGTCAGTGACGCGTTCAGCACGCCCGGATTGTGCGTGGGGGGAACAAGTATACTCGTGTTCGGTGATTATCTGCAGGCATGGTCTTCTACCCCTCTATTGTGCCTGCCACACGTTGCTATTCACCATAGAACGCGTCCTTTTGCTATACTCCTTCCCTTTCATCCGGAGTATGCTGACCTTTATGACGTTGCTTTGTTCCCTAGGTATATTGTTCAAGTCGGAATATACGCGTAAATCGCATATATAATATCTTCCTGGCAGTATACGTGAGTTGCCAGACATTCGTTTCCTCGGCCCCGTTCATTTCCTCTGGTGGTCATCAGCTTGCCAATGTCGTCTAATACCGAGCCATCCTCAAGGAAACCGTCTGCCTCATCTACCTTGTCCGGAGGACAATCACCGACCGGTTCACCAAGTAATGTATGTGATCCTAAAGATATGCGAAAGTATAGTTTCTGACGTGTCACGCAGACTAATTCTCAGAGGAAGCTTGCGCCGTCTCCTGGGGCGAATAATATGTTTGGTGTCGCAATGAGTACAACCAACTCGCTGAAGGGATTAAACTCAGGCTGGCAGGTAAGTTAACTACGTTTTTACCCGGGGGAATATTCCCATCATGGAGTAGGTGTGGGGTAACGCTGCGCCGTCGTCGAAGCGGACCACCTCCATCTCCTCCATTACCAGTGGTCCCGATGTCTCTACCCAAGGTGAGACCCACTACCGCTCTAGCTTGGGGGAGCCTTGGAACGCCGCTCGGTCCAGCGGTGCATGGGAAGAGACCAGTGGTAGTCCTAAAAAGAAGGAATTATACCAGTTGGTCCGTTCCATCCCATATAATATGAATGAATTCATGCGATGTGGAATATTGACAATCGCTACAGGATTCTCTTCGCCCACGGCAGAGTTCGTCGGGGATACCGTCTTCCAGAGTGGTAAGACCATGTTCAGGTAGATCATGCAATCCACTGACGAGTTTGCCTCAGGAGGATCGCAAGTCTGGGCAATATTCTCCGCAGCGATTTGAAGGCAGCATAGGCAAGGAGAGCGGTGTGACACCCCGGTACTCCGTCGCAGTATCCCCCTCCAAGGGCACTTCGTTCAACTCATCAACCTCGGCATTTCCGAGTCAGCAATCTGGCCTGTCTGCATCGGGCACCGGCTATGAGTCGTCGCAAGCTTCAGCTGCCGTGGACGCAGATCTTTCGCTAGCACTTCGTGGCATGACGGTAGAAGATGACTATGGGATGTCCCAAACAAATGGACAGTACAATGCGCCGTCATCGTCGTCCCAAGCAGCCGGTGGTCCCGGTCAGAGCCCGCAGAGCACCGTACCTCACGCTAGAGCGGCGCATCCGTTGCAGCAAGCTCGAATGCCATACGGTGCGTATCCCCGAGCTGAATACAACGCCTACTATACGGGACCGCAAGCAGGTCAAATGGATTATTCTTCATATCCTTATGACTCCTATCGCGGAGTCGTAGCGGATCCATCCATGTATGCGTCGTCCCCGTCTGTCAATCCGGCGTCATCCCCGACGACGCTCTATCCGACTGTCAGTGTCCCGTTTATTTCTGTGGGTGTACTGTTTAACTGTCTCTTTCAGCAGCCTGGTCTGTTCTATGAGTATGCGAGCGCTGCTCGGCCTGCCGGCTCTCAGTTCTACTATCCAACGCAGCCGATAGTCTATCATGCACCGCCGAACCACTCACCTATGGTGACGCCTCAGCTGGCTGCAGCCATACCTGCTACGCTGGGTGACAAGAAGCGTGAGCTCCAGGTACGGTGACTGTCGCCACTAGATATTTTCCTATGCTGAATGGCGGTACAGTTCAACATAAGCCAACAACAACAACTGGCCGCTGGGAATGTCCTATACCCTTCTATGCGATCTACGCCTTCACCCCATCCTCAGGCGTTCCCGTCGGGCCTGGAGTATTCTCAGCAAATTCCTCTGATGATCCCGGGCGGTGCTATGCATGGGCATGGCGGTATCAGCCCGCAGTCTATGCATATTTTCCCCCAGGGCGGGCGACCTGGCCGTCGCGACGGTGATAGTGGCGTGGCTCTCCGTAGCCCTCTACTAGAGGAGTTCCGGGCCAATAAGTCCCGGAAATGGGAACTGAGGGTAAATCAAGTCCTGCCTTGGTCTGTGCTATTCTCACGCGGTTGGATTCCGTAGGACATTGCCGGTCACATCGTCGAATTCAGTGGTGATCAGCATGGATCTCGCTTCATCCAACAGAAGCTAGAGACTGCCACAAGCGAGGAGAAGCAGAGTATATTTGACGAGATCGTCCCTAATAATGCCCTGCAGCTCATTCAGGACGTATTTGGCAACTACGTGCGTCCTGGAACATGGAGCAGGCGTCGGTCTTCGCTCATACCTCATTGTGTAGGTAATCCAGAAGCTCTTCGAACATGGGACGCAAGTGCAGAAGACTCTTCTTGCGAATACCATGGAAGGTCATATTCTGCCGCTTTCGCTGCAAATGTACGGCTGTCGCGTTGTACAAAAGGTGGGGGGTGTCTTGAAGTGTCACAGTGGTTGATATTGATCAAATATACATCAGGCCGTAGAATATGTGTTGCCAGAGCAGCAGGGAGCTTTCGTGAAAGAGCTCGAGCCTCACGTCTTACGGTGTGTGAAGGATGCTAATGGTAACCATGTAAGTGCATGTTGTGCTAGCACAGAGGCTGGGGATATCAACTGTTGCTATAGGTCGTACAAAAGCTTATCGAGCGGGTCGCGCCTGAGCGTTTGGGCTTTGTAAATTCATTCAAGGGCAACGTCTTCGAGCTCGCGACGCATCCGTACGGTTGTCGCGTACTTCAGAGATGTTTAGAGCATCTACCTGATGAGCACACGCGACCGCTCCTTGACGAACTGCACAAATACACGATCAATCTCATGCAGGATCAGTTTGGCGTAAGTCGTCTCCTGTTGCGTCATCATTTATGCTCAATCCCGTGTAGAATTATGTCGTTCAATTTGTGCTAGAGCACGGAAAGCCGCAGGATCGAGACCTGATCATCTCGAGGCTCCGGGGACAGATGCTGAACATGGCGAGGCATAAGTTCGCGTCAAACGTGTGCGAGAAGGCCCTGGTGACCGCGGATCCGGAGAGTCGACGACTGCTGATCGATGAAATCATGACCCCGAAACAGGACGGTGTCAGTCCTCTCGTGACCATGATGAAGGATCAATTTGCCAGTAAGTTACTAGTCGAGTTCCGTAATGGATATGTTCTGACCATCATTGTGTAGACTATGTGCTCCAGCGCGCGCTAACTGTCGTAGAGGGTGAGCAGAAGGACATCCTCGTTGGCAAGATGCGGCCTCAGTTAGCCAGCATGCGCCGGTACTCCAGCGCATACAGCAAACACCTTCTTTCTAGTAGGCCCCTTTTTGTGCCCTTACTACTCTTACCTTATGACTTTCTTCATTCAACAGTTGAGCGTCTCCTGGAGCGCGTAGCGCCTTCTGGGAAGACGGCCGCTGGTCACTTTGCGCCCGACCCCGCCGCCGTCCCCTCTGAATCGACACTAATAAACGACGCTACGTATCAATAGTTGCGGCGTTCATTCTTCCTATCTGCATTTGTTTCGGCTCTGTCTCCTTGGCATACTAAACTAGCACCGATTGTCAATGCATTTCACGGACATCCCGCGCATCATGAACTCTGGTACTGGTCCTACTTACATACACATAATTATCTGACGCTCCTTCGGTCGTACATATTGCTCTCGTTTCAGGATGTTCATTTTCTATGCTTTGCATTCATCGTACCGTACAGGATTGCTTTAGTTACCCTTGCTTGCTCCCATACCAGTGGTCGTCGTCTCGATTGTCTATTCATACAGCAATGATTAACTCATGAATTTATCAACCATTAGACTCGCTTCGATACGTTGAGAGCAGTATTATAATATATGCCGTGTTTGATAACGAGCATAGGATGAGAGGACAGCTATTAGTACTGTGCGCATGCCATAGCCGTCGGCGTCGTAAGAATCGAGGTACTTGGTTTGCTTCCACAGTGACAGAAGTCCTTACCCCGGTGATACCGATGGCCTCTTTTCCCGTTCATTCAGAACAAAATCAAACCCTTTTAGTGTCCAATGGCGCCACCGGGCCATTGAGACAGCATCCATAAACACGTTGGGTAAATATGTGTTGGCGCCCCCCACCTGTAGCACATATATAACCCCGCCTGAGAGAATCAACCATGAACCGCTCTCATTCTCCGGAAGGCTCGGACGACTTTGAGCACCTCTGGCCATTTCCCGCGATCCAAGACGTCCTCTATGGATGGAAAGAGCGCATACAACCATTTTGCGGCCTCCGTGATATCCTTTAACTCAGGCCCGTACGCGACGAGCATCTTCAGACCATGTTGCGAGGCAGGTGCCGAGGCAGACTCGGGGAACGGTACATTGCCGTCCAACGCAATCATTAGAGTTCGCAGTCCGGGACAATGAGCTGTGAAAGCCTGGAAGCCTCGCATGGTGGGAACGCGGGACATATCGAAAGCGAAGTTCCAGCAAAAGTACTCAAGGAGCGGCCATGCTTGAGCCATATGAAGCAAATCGTTGTCGTCCATAAGTACACACTGTTCGGCGTGGCTGCTCAGTTCAATCTCGAAATGCGTCAGCTTTGGGCATCCGAGCAACGGGTTTATAAGAGTCCGAGCATCCAGAATAACACCAGCGCGTACATTCTGCTTCTGTAGATCGCCCAGCATCTCCACAAACAAGTGGCGCAAGCTGGGCAAGCTAACACAGCGGAAGATAGTTTGGTACCAATCAGTTCGCGGCATATCCCCTGCGCCCAAGCAAACATCGATACGCTGGAGAGTAGTCGATTGCACGAGCTGCAGGACACTGATGACTTTGGACGGACGGCCCGTGAGCTTCAGCTCCCGTAGGGACCGGAACAAGAGAGCCTTTGCATTTGCCGGCACGTCCGTATCTTCCACATTAGCAGAGAGTTCCATGAGAGTCTCCAATCGGGACAACGCGAGGAGATCACTGTATGAGATGGACACAAAGGACGAAAATGGTTGCCAATACACGTCGGTGGTTATACGAAGGCTTTTCAAGCGCCTGAAATTGCACAAGGTGTAGAAGGATACTTCCGGCTTAAAGTTACCGAAGGTGAGGTCTTGAATGTCCGGCGCCTTATTCGCTAAATATTCCACAATAGTCTGGATTGCTTGAGTTTGCGTGACCGAGTGCGCCATCTTGAAATTATCATCTTCGTCCTCGTCATCGTCTTCCGAGATGAATAGCCGTATGTTGACCTTCACCAGACCAGGAGTAACAAGTGGCGGCAGTTGTACACCGACATCTTTGGACATCCATGTCAACTCTCTGAGCAAAGGTAGAATTGGCGTGCCCAGATACTCAGTCAGTCTTAGATAGGCGATGGGATGAATTGGATAGAAGTAGCTGCCCACGTAGAAGAGTTTACGGACGCGACAGGAATATTTTCGGACGCGCTGTAGTTCCTCATCCGTGACCCCTTTGATCAGCGTCTATCGTATGTTTCAACTAGAGCGGTGGTGGGATGATATGATAGCTGACATACAAAGTTGCCATCGACGGCGCCGAACCAGTCTATGAGCTCGAACAGAGGATGTAGAGAGTCCAATATCCTCCATAAAGCGTCCAGAGCTGGTTCTTGCATAGCCCGACAGGTCAGAGCAGCATGTAGCATGGTACTGCGTAGGAAGGATTGTGTGGTCCCCTCCCCCTCATCTTCTCCATTTTTTATATCGTTGAGCTCATCCACAAGTTGTCCAAAAACTTGAAACAAGATGTCTTGCGAACACAAGAGTGGATGCATTTCAGTAGCAGAAAGCGCGGCGCCGGTCGTCCGCGTAGGTGGCGACAAGTCGCGACCTCAAGTAATCCATCAATTTGATCAAGGCGCCGCCACGTGAATTTGAATGTATCGACTGTATCAAGTACTCCGGTGAAGGGCGAGTCTTGCAAGGTACACGGTCGTGTCGCATTGAGTAGGCAACAAATGCGAGAGCTCGGGGTAACTGACCCAATGCGACATAATACGACATATTCACGGGTCGGAAATGATTAATGACCAGAGACCGGTGAGGCTGAACGAGCATACATTCGACGATCCCCTCCGGCTCAACTCACTTCAACTTGCAAGACTTAGCCCACTGTACTTCCCTCGTGCGAGTGCTCCCCTAAGGATGATCAGGAGTTCCAATATTTGTCAACGCATTTTTCTGGAAGTAACAGGGGTGCAAGCTTGAGTATGGAGTAGGGTTAAACAAGTTACCTAGACACTCTCGCGCAACGTTTTGATCCAAGACTAGACCTTAAGAGGTTTACTGTTCAGCCCTCAGGGTACGGGGCCACCAACCAGAGTGCCGGCTTGTGGCAACCTGGAGCTCTCGGACGCTCTGGACTTTGGCTGAAGGACTGCCAAGCAGTGACACTCGGATAGAACTGTCCGTAGCTGCGCTGGCTTCCTACACAGAACAAACCTGACACGGTCCATGCCCTGATGCACGCCGTTGCGGGCCGTCCGGAGACGCATACACACCTATAACACTCGCGACTGGCCAAATGGCCTGAGCATACCGTATCGAATTGGAGAACGATCTATTTTGTCTGCCTTCCCCGCGTGACGAGACATGCCCATGAAAGCGGGGTCGGGCGGGGCGACCACGGAGGATCCCCATGTCGAGTACAAGACTTTCGAAGACGAGTCGTCGAAAGCCAACCAGCTCGCTGGGGCCATAAGAATACTGAGGGGTGTGGATAGGAGCCGTAGGAAGGTCATGGAATGAACTTGCCGTTGCAGTGCCAGACAATGTGTAGAGCGCGAACGGTAGTGTCAATGGACTCCACCGTGGAAACATCAAGCGACTTGCTTAAGTACGGCGCTGCGCGGCACGCCGGAGTCCGATTCCCTTCCGCTTGACCATTCCTAGAGCTCTGGAGAGCGAGCAGTTGAACGTAGAACCACTGCCGGAGAACAACATGTACGTCAAGAAAGCTCATTTTGAGCGGCCACATTTCGGCCGGCCTGACGGCCGCCTCAATATGGCAGGAGACTCAATTTATGTCCAGCAGGTAAGTAGCTACCCCCGAGGTCCGCATTGAGGGATACAGTACATGATCTCCTCAGAGCGGAGCATACCACCACCAAATGACCCCTAGAGGACGGATGAAAGAGGGTACGAAACCCCTCAGTACAAATGGGGGGATAATACCCGAAGGATATGAATAAAGTCATTCTAAAACGAGGTAAATAGCCCCTGTCCAACGAAAAGCCACGTGTTGCCACTGAAGCCAGCACTGTACTGATAACCAATTCCCAAGGGAATCGGAAATGAGGCGAGACGTATCTCGTCACCATTTCGGCAGAGGCACTTAGACGCCCTTGTGAAGTCCCTTTCCGTCCTGAACACGTAGCTCTCTCCGGTCCTCGACGCGCTGGTTGCTGGAAGCTACGCCCTCTTCCCTACATTCCGAGGACCGACGCGGCACGACTGCTCATGAGTACTGTAGAGGCAGAAGCGGCTGCTGCTCTGTTTGGTGCCTCGGATTCGCAGTCAGATCCTTTCAGTGCGGTCTTGGGTGATGACGGTGGACCGGAAAGCACACCAGCTGCAGGCACGGAGTCTACGCTAGCGAATGAGGATCCTTCTTCCTTGTTCGAGACCGGTGAGGCTTCGTCAGGCGTGAATACCTACGGCTATGACAGTTGGCTGTCACCGACAGACGGCTACCAGGACGGTTCTGTGAATGAAGCTGGTGCAGGATATTCAGGTGACGTGCAGGGCTGGTATGATCAGAATGGGCAATGTACTACTTATGATCAGCCGCAGGCGAGTGAAGGTGAGCCTCGTGGTGTAGGAACGTTTCTCTGTTTCTAAGTAGCCATAGGTTACACCGACGTGAACGGTGGCTACAACATGACCACTCAAACTACATCTAGTGCATCACACCCTTATGCTCCTAACGCCTTCTCTGCTACATCCTCCTATGAACCTCGCCCGGAGATATCACAGGCACCTCCCCATTACACGACACCGTCATATGACCCTTATGCACCACAGTCGGCGTCTTCGCCGTATGCACCACAGTCGACACCTTCAACGTATGCACCGCAGTCGACGCCTTCAACATATGTATCAGGGTCGACGCCTTCAGCGTATGCACCGCAGTCGACACCTTCACCGTATGCTCCCAGCAATTCTGCCTACACGACCTTCCAGCCACGCTACGAGCCATCGACCTCTTACGACTCGTACAAGCCCCCGGCTTTTGCGTCGTCGTATGGAGCTGGTCAGCCTCCTGCCCAGAAGGCACCTCCCCCAGTTTCTGCTCCTCCTCCTCCTGCGCCGAAAGCTGACACATACCGACCCAAAGTTGTTAATGCTTATGACCCGCCTTTACCGCCAGCAAAGCCTAAATATCGCAATGCTCTGCCCAAGTCTCCTTCTCTTTCGGCGTTCTCTGCCTATGGTATCCACTCTGCAGCTCCTCCAAGTCCGGCCTACGCTCAGGCGGCCCATGCAGTTTCCCCTCCTCCTCCTCCGCCTCCCCGAGCTGCAAGTGCAGGCATCAGCCGACCCCCCCACGCAGTTAGCTCGCCCGACAGTAGTCGCGCCTCCAGTCCTCCAGTTTCTAGGCCGGTTCAACCTGGGCACAGTCAGGCCGTGTATGGGAATAACGGCGTACGTGCGAAGCACGACGGGTTCCCTCGTTCTTCCTCCCCTTCCGTCTCAACCTATCAAGCGCAAGCATATGGCTATGGGTCTTCAGGATCTAACAACACATTCGATTCAGCACCGTTGACGCCGTCGCTGACTGCAACTGTCGATGTGGTCAATATGTATGGCGGTGGAGTCTCATTGCAGTCACCTCCATCCTCAGGCCCAAAGACTGCACCTGCCATCCTTGAAGATGACCCAGAAAATCCGATGACATCCTTCCAGGACACCTTCGAGACGGGACGGACCTACCAGCCGAGACAGGAAGGCGTAGCTGCACAGACCTCACTCGAGTCCTCGTCAGACAGCTCGGTCCTCACCACAGACGCTGCGGAATCTGGCTCTGGCAGAGTATCGTCGCCGGATAGGATGCCTGCAGAATCTTCGAGCAATCCAGAGGAGGACAATCAGAACTCCAAGGGCGCCCCAGTGCTTCCGTCTCCACCCCCTCGCAGTTCCTACTCGTATGAGCCTCAACCTTCATCGAGTCGGAGCAGCTTGGATAAGCACATGCCCGCCGAATCACCCGCTAGGTCTCCGCCTCCTCCATCAATAAATCGAAGCAGCTTAGATCGCTATGCACCCGCGAAGTCTGCCACTGTCTCACCACCCCCAGCAGCGATAAATGGGTATGCGGTTCCAGTCTACGACCCGTACAAGCCTTCTCAGCGCGATAACGACCCTCCCCAACAAAGCGCGCAGAGGGCGAAGTCACCAGGCGCAACTTCGGTTCGTTCGTATACGTCGTCGCTTGGTGGACAATCTGCGTCATCTGTCGCATCACGGTCTCAGTCTCCAACTGTGCACCTGCCCGCTCGGGATCGTGCAATGTCTAACGGTATCCCGTTTGGTCCTGCACAACCTCCCGCAAATGCCAATCCATACACGCCAGTTTACGGTATCAAGCGTGAAAGCAGCGAAGTTTCTGATTACGGTGATTCATGGACGAGTCGCTCATATCCGAGTGTGGAAGCGGGTCACATACCCATAACAACAGCGTCTGAACCGGACCGTGGTCAAGATATCTATCTCAGTGCTCCGGCTCGTGCCCCGTACGCCCCGTCCCCAACATTGTTGGGTGCAAATGATCCTCTGGGCAGGGTAGCCGCGCGCGCACCATTAATGAGCTTCGGTTTCGGAGGCAAACTTTTGACATGCTTCCACGGGTCTTCCTCCCTCAGTACTGGGTTCGATGTTGCATTGTCCTCTAGGCCTTCGACAGACATCCAGATGCGCACCCTTCACACACTTCTCCCTGAGTCTGCTTCAGGCGTCGCAGTTCCGGCCTATCCAGGCCCTCTGTTTTCGGACCCTGGTACTCCCACGACAACGAGCTTAGTCCGCACGAATGCTTCCCAGGTGAAGGCGAAGAAGGCGCGCGTCCTCAAGTACTTGGAGGAGAAGGAAGAAGAGATATCCCGAGCGGTTGGTTACTTGACGCGAGGTTCCTCTGAGCACCGACGAGCAGAAGGCAAGTTGGTTCTTGTGAAGTTGCTGAAGATCATGGTCGAGAATGATGGGAAACTCAGTGGAAGGTAGAGCACTAATACCCCGCCTTTATTTTACCTATTGACGATTCGTTTGCCTTAGTGACTCCGTAGACGCTGCAGCTCGCTCAGCGCTGGTTCCACGTATCCAGGCCACCTCTAACAGCAATGAAACAGGTCTATCTGCTGCGGCTGATCTATCTCTAGGTTACCCCGGACTTGGCTCGTCACAGCCTAATGAGACACCGCTTGCGTCCTACATCGTCAAGCCTTCTACATTGGACAAGATACAAGATTTCTTGCTGCGCGGTGAACGTCGTAAAGCGTGCCATTATGCTTTGGATGAGAAGCTTTGGGCACACGCGATGTTAATTGCTAGCAGTATAGATAAGGAGGCATGGAAAGAGGTCGTGCACGAGTTCCTACGGACTGAGTTAGGCTACCAATCGGCCGGTGGCCATGGCGCTTCTCTGGGCGCGAATGGCAAGGCTGCGGACCCTGGGCGAACCTCACTCAGGGTGGCGTATAGCCTTTTTGCGGGGGAGGGAGCATCATCAGGTTTGTGCTGGATCACATGCCCTTGCGAAATAACTAACCTTTTGGTTATCTATAGTGCAGGAAATGGTTCCCCCCAAGCTGTTGTCGAAGACAACGTCAGAGTCTCTTCAAGTGCCACATCCCGTTACCCCGATGGCACCGACGCCAATATCACCTAATTTCCCCAGTGCGGCGCTGACGACCAGTGTTCCCGAGGACGTCCTAGCTGATTGGCCAGAGACCGCTGCAATGCTATTGTCCAATCCTATGACGGCAGACGCCTCATCTGCTCTTACCACCTTGGGCGATTATCTTGCCGCTAATCATTGGGTGGAAGCTGCACATGCTTGGTACGCAGTTCGTCATGTTCAGCTTTACTGTCATTAACTTCGTTCATGAAGCTATCTTCTTTCTCCCCAGACGTCAGCAATCGGGGGTGCGGGTAGTCCTTCGGTCCGCTTGGTGTTGGTAGGGTCGCCAAGTCCTCAGAACTTCACGAGATTTGGTAAAGACCACGATCCGATTATATTCTCTGAGATCGCGGAGTTCGCTCTGTCGTTGGCACCAACGACGAAGGGCCAAGAGACATTCGCGGGGTTGCCCCACCTACAAGCATACAGGCTTATCCGCGCGGCTACACTAGCGGAACTTGGTCACGTTCAGTTAGCTAACCGGTACGTATCAGTGCGGTGGTGTACAGTGGATGATACTGATATTCACCATAGGTATTGCGAGGCTATCCGGAGTTCCTTATCTCGTCAGTCGCCTTACTTCAACGTGGTGTTCATGCACTGCTTGCGGGAACTCTCGGATCGCCTGGTGGCCGCTCCTCAAGTCGACAAAGCGGGGTCATGGATAGGCGGGAAGATGAGCAAACCGAGCTTAGATAGCATAGGAAGCTGGGTCGGAGGCCGACTGACTAAATTCATCGCTGGCGATGAAGACAAGTCTCCGACTGACGATCCCTTGGGTCGGTCCAGTCAAGACGACAATACGTTCTCAGGACCATTCACCCACTACAGTGCTATCTCTTCTACTGTGCCGTCTCATACTCCATCGCCCGCGCCGTCGGTACAGAGCCTTAATTTTGCGTCTGCGTCGCCGCCACCTCGCAGGAGTGGTTCTGCTATGGCGCTGCGCCCTAATCTAACCAGTGATGTTCACGTGGACCGGGCGTCTTCTGCCATGGATTATACCAGGCCTTCGGCTAGGAAGTCCTCCCCTGCACCAAGATTAGGCTCATCCGACACTTCATCCTCGTCGCCTTACGGTCAGGTACCTTCGTTCGGACAGGTGGTGAATGGCTATGGTGCAGCGAATGGATATGGAGGGTATCCTTCGTCGCCTATGGCACCCTCCGCGGACGGTTCCGAAGCTTCTCAGAATGGGTCATCTTGGTGGAACGGGTACGGCGCAGAGAATGATTCTGTCACGCCCACCGCAAGCTCATTCAATCATACAAATGATGCAGAAGGGGGGGCTGATTCTTCTAATTTTATTTCCCTCATGGATGATCAGATGATGACACCGATGGCGTCCCAAACCTCAGCTGCACCCTCCAGAGGCATATCTTATGATGATGAGGACATAGAAGATGACTTAGGCATTGGCAATCCAACCAAGAAGTCCAAGGCTGACAAAGCGGAGACAAAGGAACCCGGAAAGCCGTCTCCGACGGAAACTTCGAATAATAAGCCCGATACTGACAAACCTGGTAAGTAACACCTGCGCCGATCGCCACTTTGATCGCTTATAATGCCCCTTCAGCCCTGTCCTCGACGTCTTCGAGTTCCTGGCTAAGTCGCTTGTGGAAGCGCGAGAGCACCCCGACGCCCGTAAAGGCCAACCTGGGAGAAGAAGTGACGTTCTACTATGATAAAGAACTGAAGCGCTGGGTAAATAAGAAGGTCAGTGCGCTCCTTCTGCCGTTCTGGGCTTTCAGCTGAATAGATATGACTACTGCAGGCTGGCGCTGACGCTGCTCAGCCTAAACCCCCGCCTCCGCCGCCATCTCGAGCACAGACGGCTTCTCCGAGCCGGTCAGCACCTGGTGTCACGCCGCCTCCTGCACGGCCTGCCTCAGCTGTAGATCTGACGATATCGCCTCCCAAAAAGCCTCCCATGCGTGTGCGGTCTAACTTGGTACCTGAAGGGGTCGAGTCCGCACCCACTACGCCTGCTGCACATGCTGGATTAGATGTGCCACCACCTCCAGGGCGGCCTAAGTCAGGGATGGCGAAGAGAAGCGCGCGGAGCCGTTATGTAGATGTTTTCCAATCACAACCTGGTTCATAGATATATAGCATTCATAGCATATTTCATTATTTGGACTTGACGTAGTTCTAATTCTTCGGGATGAGCGCTGTGGCATGTGGCTGGAAACCTAACCTTGCATGGACGCGATCAAAAGGGGATTCTCAGGCTTGATCGACTATTGTAAACGCCAGTTTCCCTCCTCGGACAACGTAAACTCAGGCAAGCGCTCGGACGGGGACCTCATCGCGAAATGAGTCGCCGTAAAACGTCCAATCTTCGATGTTACGTTCGTCCTTTGTCCCGTAACACGTGCAGCGCGTCTCCGCTCATCTCCCTCTCGCTAGTTCTACGACGACGAAGGCCGTCCGAGGTCTAATAAACACGGTGGCCTGGGCTGCGAACGGGACCCTTCAGAGTGTCACTTCATCCATCCTGACGAGCCTGAGTGGAGGACCGCGCGCACTACCAAGCGCGATCCCCCTCGACCAAGAGAGGAGCGTCGCAATTGGCGCGACCGCCCTCCTTCCCCTGCGCCTTCTCATCGTAGCGAGCATCGAAGAAGTTCGGACCAGTACGACATGCCTCGTGAACGGAGAGCTTCCGGAGACTCGACGAGCATGCGAGGCTGGGGCCGGGCAAGTTCTCCGGCGCGCTCAGATCTGAGTCTTGGTCCTCGTTCCAGGTCCAAAGAATGTAAGCAGGCCAGTCGATACAGACATTGTTGCACTGAGCTTTAACTGGACGAAGCCATCGACCCTATGACATCTGATACTCATGTGTCCCATATGCCACCTCCTCCCATCCCAGCGCCTTCCGCCGCGGCCTCTTCATCTTCAGCTCCGCCGCCCGCTGCTACTGCTGTCACCTCTACTCCCACTACACCCCTTGACTCAAAGGAAGGTACGGCTGGACGCATGACCGTCTCAGAACGTAGGGATGTATGGAAGACTCGGATCCAGTAGGTGCCATGTCGATGTCTATCGCTTACCTCCCTATTATATCTGTATTGTTTCCAGAGTCATGACCGACTGTGTCCTTGCTCGTGCGGAGCACGTCAAACTTCAGCGAGAACTCCGTCAATATGAGGCTTTGATGCAATCGTGGCGATTCAGCGAGCTAGCCGAAGACGATAAGGCGCGCTTACGTGCCCAAGTATCAGAGGTCCGGGACAAGTGCGAGAAGAAGAAAGGCGAGCTCAACAAACTCGTGGAGAGCCTCATCAACTCCGACTACTGGCCTGCATCCAAGGATAAGCAAGGTCTTTCTTCCCTAGACAACGTTCGAAAAGAAGTCAGCGAGTTGAAGGAGCTGTGTGCAAACCTACGCACTGAGCTAGTGCAGGTGATTACGAATCAGGCTGCCGTTGCGAGTGCTGCTGCGGAGAAGGAGGAGGATGGATCTCAGACCAAAGGCAAACGTAGACGTTTATCGGAAAGTGGCAGGGATACGGATGATCGCCATGCTACTGGATCACGAAGGGTACAAGAACAAGTTGAAAACCTTGAACAACGACTCGTGGAGTTGGAGAACATGCTCAATCAACGTGATGCGGAACTACTGGACGAGTTAGAGGGTCGATTAGAAGCGATGCTGGAGGATGTACGGGAAACACAGTCGAGGTCTGTGGCGGAAACCAGACAGAAGGAGCACGAAGCCTACGGGGCACGTATACAAGGCATCGAATTCAACCTCAATGTAACTGGTGATCAAGTGACGGCTATAGCGCAGGAGATAGCCACACTCATCACGGAATCAGCTGACTTGAGATCAGAGAATGTCAGCCTGAAGCAGGAGAATGAGAAATGGAAAATGAAGGTCGTCGAGGTGCGTTAGAGCTGTTTCGTTCTGTCTCCCTGAAAACTTCAATCTTCTCCAACTCTGGTACCAGCTGGAGGCTAAGCAGCGACAGACGGAAACCGTGATCCAGCGACACCGCGACGAAATTCGTGCTTTGTCGGTGGCCGTTGCAGACCAAGCAGTCCGCACTTCTAAAATACAACCTACATTACCTCCTGAAAGCGTCGTCAATGCGATTCAAGAGCCGATCTTCGAAGCCGTCCGAGCGATGGTCCGATCAGAAGCAGACGACCTCCGCCGGACTCTGGCGGGGAATATTCAGCAAGGAAACACAGAGATTTACACTACAGTGTGGAGCAAGCTGTCGAAGGTCCTCCAAGTTGTGGAAGGGCTGAAGAAGACTGCGGAAAACCTGCACCCCCCTCTTGAAAATACGTGATCGTTGGATGACACCATGTACTTATAGCCGCCCCCAGCCGCACCTAACCGTCGAAAGTATCATACCCAAAGGCCTCTACTATACATACCTACAGTATAATACGTAATAAATACAAGTTGCACGTTCGCTACCATATCCGATCCCATTTTCTGATACAAGAGGCACCCACATAATCTACCGGGCACATCAGAGTCGTAAGGACGACACAACAGAGGACGTACCGAAGTTATCATTAGGATCACATGCACACCGGCCTCTTGACCAATCGTCCCCTTGAGGACAGTGTTGAAAGGGCTCGTGTCTGTAACCAATGTCTTGGAAGAAATGCAGTTGGTTCTTGTCAAGGAATAACGACGCTGCTATACTGTGGACTGGAGCATCACCCCATCGCTATCATCGAGGCAGTGACTCGGTGAATCATTCATCGCCCCAAAACGAACAAAACAGACGAACCTCGTAATAGAAGCCGCCCTTTGATTCCAGATGATCGAAATAGTCCGAATATGCTTTCCCTCGCCAGAAATCCATGTCGGCGATCTCGAAATTACTCCAATCTGAGAGTAAAGCATGCTCGTATAAGACCCCTGTCCGGAGTAGAGTTGAGCGATATTCCTCACAGTGGCATAAGTTGTAAGAGATCCCTCCATCATCTGATAGAAACCCCATGGCATTGTTCTCCGCCACATACTGGGAATTCTCGGACAGAAATTCTGGGAACCGCTGTTAATGGTTCGGGACACGATATGACTGAGCTTACACACCTTTCGTGCTGTCCCACAGCGTGATGACCGTCTCTCTGAACTCTTCCATGGTGATGGTGAATCCTGGCAGAGGGTCTCAATGATATGCCTAACCTGAACACTCGACCACTACTGACCGTATGTCTTGTTATTGTCCTGCATGAACAGGAATGGATCGTAGTCGATGTCGCAGAAAAATTTGACGTCGGGCCTGAAGGATTAGCGTCATCACGAGTAAGCACAACGCGGATACCAAGTTATGGCATAGGTACGAACTCGACCCGCCAGTAGTACTTGTAGGGCAAGAGAAGTTCGTGCCTGTAGAAGAACTATGTATGTGTGTTAAGAGGGAAGGGTCGCCAGCTCGAGCTGTCCGCTTACTCCTGAGTTAAACCGGCACATATTCCGATAACTACGGGGCAGAGCCACCTTTAGCATGAAGGAAAATAGTAAAGGGTGAACAACATACGGAACGCTGCCTGGAATGAACGTAGTCAGTGAATCGTAAAGACATAATACGTCTATATATACCGACCCCCGTATATTATGCGTTGCCATACCATGACCTTGCGAGCTGCCTCCGCTCTCTTCTCGTCTATCCACTCTGGCTGTACCCACTGCTCATGGGGTATGACGCCGAAGTGTATTGGCGCGTCAGTCAAGACACTCACACGCCTGATCGCAGGTTAAGATCAAGATCTATGTGTTTGTCAACTCGAGACGTACTTGATGAAGTCATCCGTAAAGGGTTCATCGTTCAGTAAAACCCAAGGATATTTGTATTTTCTATTGAACCTGTCTTCCATTTGCTGAATGCTAGATACGACTCCCGGAAGGTCGTTGTTTCTGCATAGAAAGACGAAGGTAGCGTTGGCCCTGCGGTAGTCGCCGTAGTAATGATCGGAAAGGACTGTGCGATTTAATGACAGTTGTTCCACTATGTGAGAGAGAGACGTAGTTCGAGCGTATGACTCGTGTGATATCCGCAGGATATAATGAAAGCCCAGCTGACGCGAAATTGGACTTCAATAGCTTCACAACGCAGGTACACCACGTACAAGGAGCAGGAGAACTAGCAAGACGTAACGCCTCGGGTGCACCAAAGTAAGTCTCGGCTTCAGACCCCCGAATGCGGGCATGGATAACTTGGCGGTCATGGATGCACGCTGGTAAGCTTAGAGCTCAAGACCGCCGAATTACCAGATGCAATGAATAATAAGGACGTGAAGATGTTGCAGAGGAGAATATGGAGAGAAGAAAGAAATAAGGTGGGTAACAGGAATAAGAGCAGGAGCGGGATCAAGCGCTCCGCAGTGGGACAATACAAGGAAAGACTTCTATGGACGGTTGAGGACCTGACACATGTTGACTGACCTTAAGGTACTGCGAAACAGGCTATGGACGCCCGATCTACTATCATCCGCCACCCGCAGCAGGATGTTTTCAAAGCTGCGGAGCTATCTTGGTGGGCTCCTATTCTTGTATCCGCGCACGATGGTTATGACCATTTCTATAGATAGATCATATGCAGCATACACATAGAAGAGCTCATAGAAGCAAGAACGCGGGATTGGACGAGCTAATGGTAGCTTCCCAGTGTAAGCCTATGAGAGACAGAATAGAATATTAACGGAACAGCTTACGAGGAATAATGGAAATGTGCGGGGCAATACGCCATTATCAGGTATCGCCATATTCGCTCCGCCACTTCAGGAGTAACATCACTGATCACGCAGTTGGGCCCGAGACTCGTGTCAAGCGCGGAGAAGAGGCCAGAGTCGCGCAAGGCAACCGATTACGGCCACCGCTCAAAGAATTAAACAGCGGCGCCCGGTACGTGAGTATCGTACAATCCGCAGTCGCGGATGGAGTCTGCAAGTCCAAGTCCAAAGCGAGACCTTGCTCTGTGTTTAGCCACAAGCGGTTCCTGATTTGACCGCGATCGACCTTGCAGTATAAGACTATAGTACCGCGCGGATCCAGAGTGCCGGGGTAGTCCCAGTTCGCGGTATAAAAATCTATCGAGTGATCGCGTGGAGCCTCAGCTACACACGGTAGAGCCTACTAAGATGAAAATGTGCAGGGTTTGAGGCACCGAAGAGATGCGCATCCCTTTACTCAATCCCAACAGGTTCCAGAAGTTGATAACAACCTGCGACCGACGAGGCTTGGGAATATTTGGAGAAGAGCCAGCCATCTTTTTGCGCCAAAAGTATCGGAGTCAGTCATGATTGATAACTATTGCATTCACCGCAGAAGGTGGGGAGAGAGGGGACGAATAGACCGCGAAGCAGAACGGATTCGAGTAGTGTCGAAGTGGAGGGACTTGGTGGAATTCGCGAGACAAAGTGGCTGAAGGATTTGTGACTGTTTGGTCTCCGAAATTTCGTCGACAACTTGTTTGAGCAGTCGAATACGTAGGAGCCCTGGGCAAGGCAGTCAGTATACACACCTCTTTAATCTCAATGAGCGCGTTTCCGGTCCAGTCTCCCTACCCGTCGTCCTCAACCAAGTCATCTGCTTGGTCGCCGTTCTACTCCGCTGTGTCGCCTTTCACAAGGACGTATGACCGCTTCTCGCAATGGCGCTCAGACCTCGCATTGCCTTGCCCCGGTTCGGTAGAGAACCTACAAAAAGAAGTTAAAAGTATGCAGTATCTATCATCACATCTGCTCGAGACTGATGTGTTCCCGGTGCAGGTACACATCTGACCCACTTCATCTTTGACGGCGCAAGAGCCGACCTAACGAAGACACTATCTACGAACCCCGCTTTCCAAGTGACACATTCGTTCAACTTAGCATCCCAATCAGCACCTCCGTCGTACAATTTTGGCGCCGTATTCGCCAATGACCAGGTATTTGATCCCTCCTTCGGTCCGTGTGCACTGTGGCTAACGGCTTGCCGCAGGTTTTCATGCAAGGTGGGGTGGATCATGAAGGGAGTGTGAACGCTCGGTTCAACAAGGGTTGGACTCCTAACTTGGTGACCAAAATGCAGGCCCAGGTCAGTCACCTGTGTCTGGCTTGAGATTCAGAGCTCAAGACGTTTCACAGCTTTCGTCACAAGCGGGCCACAACATGATCCAAATAGAGAATGACTATTCAGGTCGTGACTACAACTTGAATGTCAAGGCGATCAACCCTTCCCCTGCCGACTTCAGTGGCATATATGTTGGGAGCTACCTGCAGTCCCTGACACGCAACCTGGCTTTGGGATTCGAGACGATGGTTCAACGACCAACGCCGGACATGACCGAGCTCAGTACGTCATACGTCGCGAAGTGGACAAGTACCGACAAAAACTGGATTGCTACTGCACTACTGCAACAGCCCGGCATACTGCAGGCGACGTACTGGCAGAAGCTGAGTGAGAAGGTGGATGTTGCTGCGGATCTGCAAGTCATCTCTGCCCCTACACGCAGAGATGCCGTTGCCACGTTGGGCGCCAAGTGGGATTTGCGGATGTCAACTTTCCGGGCTCAGCTGGATTCGACGGGCAAGGTTTCGGCCCTGCTGGAGCAGCGGTTTGCTCCTACTTTCGCGTTCATCATTGGTGGCGAGATCGATCACTTCAAGGTATGTATTGTGTCGATGAATCCCAATTCTTGCTGATCGCTGGCGCCTTCCAGAACGCTGCCAAGATTGGTGTCGGTGTGATGATAGAGAGCTCAAGCCTAACACCAGAGGAGATGGGTATGCCTCCTCAACCCTCATACCCTTAATGGACTCTACTCCCAAGTGCTGGGTATCTTTGGGAGACTGGCCCCGGGCGCTATTCTACGCAGAGATTGCCTGCCCACGTTTGCATTGTCGTACTGGTTTAAATTTATGACATATAATGTGTTTACATGAACCGTGAGAATGCAGACACACTCCCCCTTCCTTCCATCTGCTACACTATGAGCGCTATGAGCGAGACATTGCTGGAGCTTCGAGAGATATCTTGCGCGCGGTCGGATGGTTCACTTATATTCTCCGACGCTACCTTCGATGTAAAAGAAGGTGATGTTCTCGTCCTCCGAGGCAAAAGCGGTGCGGGGTAGGTCCTCTTCTCACGCGTTCGCGTACGCGTAGTGGATAAACTGAACTCGCTCTGTGCAGGAAGTCGACATTGCTGAAATGCATTGCCCACCTCAATGTATACAAGGGCGAGGTGCTCTACAGGGGAAGGTGCGATTCCAGCAAGGCTCTGATTTTTGCCTTTCCTAATGTTGCCCTTTCACAGGACTCCTAAGGCAATCGGTATGGGGGCTAATATTGATTTCGAGGTCTGGAGCCATAATCCGTGGAATTTGCAGGAGTCCCTCTGTTCCGGACACGTGTGTTATATGTACCCCAACGTCCATCTCTACTGCCGGGAACACCGAAGGATTTCTTCAACACCATATCTTCATTCTCCGCACGCGACCCGAAGGGTTCGCGCTTGTCTAAGAAGGGAGAGCAGACTCCCGCTCCGGACCTGAACCAAGCGGTCGAAGTAGGACGGTCGTTTGGACTGGACGATGAGCTATGGGACAGAGAGTGGTCAAGCCTCAGCGGAGGTGAATCTCAGAGGATGGTGCTGGCGGTAGCGATCGGTCTGGACGCTGCTGAGGTCCTGCTACTTGATGGTGAGCCTAGTCTACTCATTCCGTCAAGTTATTGATGCTCACTACACGCTAGAACCGACGTCCGCCTTGGATCCGCAGTCTTCAAACTCTGTCGAGACGTATCTCACGTCCGAGCTGAAGTCGCCGGACTCCACTTTGAAAGCAATCGTCTGGATAACCCACTCCGAGGAGCAGGGCCGGAGGGTAGGCACCAGGTTCGTGGAGATTACTCCGGACGGGATACGCGAGGAGCCAAACGTTCCTGAGGTGTAATCATGTATTTCTCGTCTGAATGGTCATTCATCCCGGTGTGCGTTTTTCGCGGTCCGTTTGTTATAGAACTGAATTGCGCAAGCCCAATGTAACGAAGTGTGAACAAGATCGCAACCTCTGTATCCTCTAATCTCGACTAGTATCGCAGAAGGCCACCACAAGGCAATGGACCCTTAGCTCAATCGGTAGAGCTTTGTACTTATGTGGATGCAATCCCTCAATGCAAGGGTCCCGAGTTCGATTCTCGGAGGGTCCACTTTTGCTCACACTACTCCTGGCAGCGCACATAGTTATCAGTGGCAACCGCAAGTGTCGTTGTATTTTTGCCATCGTCACCATTCCCGCTACCGTAGGTAGTGGGTCTTGGACCCCCCGGCCGTTCGCAGGTTTCCTGCGATCGTTTCAAGATCTACGCGATCTATTTGACACTATTTGGCTCTTAACCGTATATGGCGGACGGCAGGACCGGCACACGGCTTTGGACCAATCAAAGATGGGGTCCTCAAAGGACCCCGATTGTAAAACCACGTGGCATCTCTCTTTCCATCTTTAGCCAAGGTGGCGGATGCTGGTCAAGGGACTCAAGAGAACAGACATGACCTAGCTTGGGGCGTTGGAGATGCGGTCTCCAGGTGAAAGCAGCATACTTCAATGTCAGCTGTTTTACATAAATGACTTGCATACTCAGAACCTGAGGGAGGAGTGAGTGGACATCTCTTCAAATCGTTGAGGTGAATGCTCAGTCGGAAATCATGGCTGGAACACAATTGCTTTCGCAAAATAAATATATTAGTATATGATGCTGCTCAGGATGTCAAGTTTTCAGCTTGCTACCAAATCTTATCTATGTCTACGGTAGAGGGCTCTGCCGCTCCCACGGCCCTACCGCCTTATTCACTGAGTAAAGGAAACGTGCTCGAGGGCGACTGCCAGGACATGTCGCGGTGCGCACACGTGCTGCGATACTATTTCCTTGTCCGGATCTGTGGCGGTGGACGGTATATCCAGCGCAGCGCAGCAGCGTAAACCGGAAGATCTCTTTCGACCCTCCCATTCCTTAACCTGGCGTGTCTGGCTGTCAGTCACGTAAACTGTCCATATTTCCGCTCTGGACTAAGTGGATTCATACAAGATGATGACGCCTATGCGTTACGTTCTGCTGGTACTGGGTATCATAGTAAGCGGCTTGTCAATGCTACTTGCCGCACCGCACCCTCATTACGCGGCCAGATTGGATTACATTTTATCCTTAGCGTCTCTCATGAAGAATATGGACGAGCGACATCATTGTCTAACCTTGCCGACCAATTCCGTGCACCCAATCCTCCGTATAAGAACACCGTGCCGGACGAGTACTACGCACCCTCCGACAACACGACTCACCCAGGACGGAGGGCTAATGCAGTGATTGTCATGCTTGCGCGGAACAGTGATCTGCCTGGCGTAGTATCTAGTATGAAGCAGTTGGAAGACCGCTTCAACAAGAAGTTCCGGTATCCCTACGTCTTCTTGAACGAAGAAGACTTCAGTGACGAGTTCAAGGAGTGGGTAATGTCCGATCTGCAAGCGAGGCTCTTACTGATAGTTCTGAAGTCGCATTCTTACCATCACGGACTCCGAGGTCCAGTTTGGTCTTATACCCCACGATCACTGGTACCAGCCCAGTTGGATAGACGAGGACAAGGCCAGCGCAGCTAGAGCTGACATGATTAAGAATAATGTCATATATGGAGGTTCGTCTCTTCAGTTTCTGGCGCAGGGGTAACCGGCTAAACGTTCTCTGCAGGCAGCGTACCGTAGGTGTCTTTACGGCTGATAGCATACGTTGCAGGCTCTAAAGCCATTTCAGATACCGGAACATGTGCCGCTTCAACTCAGGCGTCAGTAATCTACCATTTTGACCTATTTCACAGATAGCTCAATTTCATTATTCTCAGTTCTTCTACCGGCACGAGCTGTTGAAGAACTACAAGTATTACTGGAGAGTTGAGTACGTATGCATTTTCTATCTTGTTGCGATGGTGACGCCTGACCATGTCACCATCAGGCCCGATGTCAAGTTCTTCTGCGATCTTGACTATGACCCTTTCCTGATCATGGAGGACGGCAGTAAAGTCTACGGTAAGCAACATTGGATGTAGTTCGTATGGTCTTCTGAGCGGACGGATTGGCAGGCTTTACCGTCTCCTTGTACGAGTACGAGGCTACCATACCTACACTCTGGAATGCGGTTAAGGAGTTCATCAACGCGAACCCGGGTTTGGTGGCAGAGGATAATGCCATGGCATTCCTTTCAGATGATGGTGGCGAAACATATAACCGCTGTCACTGTATGTATGTTTCTACGTTTGATGGCTTGCCTTGCTGACTGCTTTGTTGTAGTCTGGAGCAACTTTGAGATCGGAGACCTTGACTTATGGCGAAGCGAAGCCTATTCCAAGTTTTTCGATTTCCTGGATGAGAAGGGTGGTTTCTACTACGAGGTACGCTACTGGTGACGCTATTTTCCTGAGGACTGTTGTGTTGAATTTCGCTATACCAGCGATGGGGAGACGCACCTGTCCACAGCATAGGAGCCGCCCTGTTCGCTCGGAAAGACCAGATCCACTTCTTCAACGACATTGGTTACCGGCATGAACCTTTCCAGCACTGCCCTCAAGGCGCGGCACACAAGCGAGGAAAGTGCTGGTGCGACCCGAAACAAAACTTCGGTAAGTGAGTCTGCCTAATGGGCTTAATCATATTAATCCCAGGGTGCTTCAGACTATGAGTGGTACTCTTGTCTGAACAGATATGACAAGTTATTCTAGTCTCGTCCACTATGTATGACTAGTTGCATATTTATTTTACCAGGACGCTTGGATTGGCGGCTGCGCATTGGCAGGCTTGCGCTAATAGCCATAGTCTGAACTACTATGTTGAGACCAGCTGCATGGGAAGTCAATGCAATGGGTGAATAAGAGCCCGCGTCGCGGAGCACAAATATTCCTCTGCTTAGCGAGAAGTGCATGGCTCGTCATCATAAGATTGATTGAGCATAGTACTGATACTGCAAGGGTATTCAGGATGGAAATACGTTCAAACTGACGCGAACAACTACGTACCGAATCATACAAACGGGTCCAGTTCGACCCTAAAGATGTGTCTATCAGACGGTCAACATGCTCCTGCAATGAGTGCGTGAGCGCTGGTTGGAAGCGTTCTCGCAGCTGGTTGGCGGTCTGTTCACCCAAAGCAGCGAAGCAGGGCAATGCTGAGTCTGCACAGACCTTAGTATGCAACTTCACGGTAATGGAAGATACCACTCACCCTTCTGCATAAGCTCTACCAATGCTTTATACAGGTCATGAGATCGATGACATATCATCATGAAAAGAACCGACGTACTGATGATGCTATCGCAGTGTTTACTGGCAGCCTCAAAGCCTTCGCGGAATAGTCGCCTGAACTCCCGGAAGTATTCGCTGTCGACGCCTCCGAGGACTTCGACGTACTCAAGGGGCAATTTGAAAGGAGCTGCCTCGAACCCTATATTGCCCGGGGAGTTGGACAACATAAACCCGAAGTCTATGTGTATCAGATGACCTTCTCTGTCCAGGAGGATATTTCCGTTATGACGATCCTTTATCTGCAAGAGATACGTGACGAGGGAATATCCTGCGCAAGTCCTCAGCTCCTGAAGATGGCTGTGTCTTCCGACTTACCAGCGAGCGACTTAGCAAAATTGCGCTGGGCGCGTATGTACTTCGTGGAACTAGGGTCGCCGTACGTCTAATCAAATTCGATGGTAAAATATACACGAATCACTAGGATGTGAATCATACCGTCTTGAAGTGATCAAGCAGTGTAACGTGACCTAACCGCCCTTCAGCGAGCCGGCGTGCATATTCCGCTTTCTTGATGGAATGTATAGAAACCGCGTCAGTAATCGTCTCAACCAAGCCTGAACTGCCGCCTGTGACAAGAATTCGGAAGCTATCAACGACAGAGCGTGAGCTGGGAACAATGTCAGGAACAAACGAAGCATACTATCTGACCCAGCACTGACAGTGCTCTTCCTGCCATATCCGCTGGAACTGGTGGATTAGCTGGACTGCCAACTGCTCCTGCCGTAGGTCACCCCCGGTTTTGACAATGACGGACACGCAATCCCAGTTGGCTGTTCGAGCAAGGGCTCAGAAAGAACATGTGTAGTGGTTTCATGAAACCTACCTAGGTGGCCATAGGGTGAGCCATGTCGTATTCGACTCTGGAGGCAACGTGGGGTAAGTGTACCTGATTTACTATGCATGTAGGCAAAGACAATACCTTCTTTGCAGACCACGATTCACTGAATACAATCGCGGAGGGGTCGGCTCTGCTGAGTTCACGACGAATGATGGTTTCATCCTCAAGCGTCTTGGCGCCCCCTCCGTCAGATCCAACGGACAAGAAGCCGTCCACCTCCCGGTTTTCACGCATACGCTCCATGCGCTCCTCCTCGAGAGCGATCATCTCGCGCATAATGCGATCACGGATGGCAGCTGCTTCGGCTGGGTTCAACCTCATCCGGCTATGCGGAACAGGAGCACCAGCGCTGGTACGGGCCTGGGAGACGTAACCAGAGAGAGACGGGTGTACAGGGCCTTTGCTGACTTTTTCCTCGTTCTCAGCCGAGGGAGGCGTAACTGTGAACCAGTTAGATGCCGATAGCCAGCCAGGGGAACTCGAAGAGGGTTCAACAGGAGTGCTTCCCATGGACGGGGTGCTTGCACCTGTGAAGGGTTCTCGCACCAAATTCGCGTTGAGCTGCGCGAGCATGACAGCGGCAGTTCGCATACGTTCCGAATATTCGTCTAGCGACAGTATCTGAGCATTGGTACCACTGTCATTCCGTCCGTGATTTAGTAGGGGGGTGCCAGCAACCGATGGAGTACCAAACGACGGACGTTGCTCGATGGCGGGAGAAGGGGGGAGGGATGACGAGCGAGACCATGCAGCAGCATCGAGATCTTTATTGCGTGGTCGAGGGGGTAATACGATGGTGTCGGTCAAATCAACCGCATGAGAAAACCGGGGCCCGTCCGAACCATATACCTGCTCGATGAGATCGACTTCCTCCTCCTCGTCTACGGGGAGGGCCGACATTGTAGGGGTTGGAGGAATCGGCCTGATTTCCGGAGCACTCATCGAACTGTCCTCCTGGTCGATATCCGTCCCAGGAGGGAATCCCGTCGTAGGTTCACTGCTAGAATTTGTGCGACGAACAGCGGAGGGCCCCGACTTAAATGCGACCAAGTCTGAAGAGGCCCCCTTGCGCTCTTCCTCCTTGACCACGATCTTCTTGAGGATCTCCTTGTTACTCCTTTTACTCGGGTCGAAATCGAGATCGTCGTGAAGAATCTCCATCAATAAGAGAAATGGGGCCCGTTCCGCGGAGTTGAGCACGACGCTCTCACCCGGGGGGATGCGTACTATTCGGTGGTGAGGCTGTGTTTTCCCTGGCGCACCAAGAGGAACATCGGATGATGTGCACCACATGGGCATGCAGACCTGGTTATCACTGAGCATAGGAAGTAACATTCGTGATCACTGCAGAATTCACCTCCGCAGGTAACTTATGATTTAACGTCGTTAGCTCAGCCCTCAGGGCACTGACGCGCGCCGGCTTTGGTACGACTAGGAGTCTGCTGCATATATCCTCTAGGCCAAGAATAAATTGGACCTGATGTACTGTTATGACACAAAGATACCGCGAAACATGCGAAAATGGACCGACCTCAGATCTACAGTAATGACTGCGCAGAAGGTGGGCTTGTGACTGCAAATCGTATTTTTGTAGTAGCGAGTCAGATGTGGGTGACCGCTTCATGTCTCGAGAGGCCTTCGCTGCTGACAGTGAAGGCGAAGACTGGAAGGGACTGGTGGAATGCAAAGGCAAAGGCTCGTCTTGCTGACCAAAAGGATCCTCAGACAGCCTTGGTCGACCATCAGGTCGCATATGGAGAGGTAACGCGGGGCTCGTCTGAGCAGCACCTATTGTTTTACGGCGCGTTATGGTCCCACTTGGTGTTCGGTCGTAGTTGCTCATTGTCGGTCGGTTCTCCGTTGAACTTAATTCAGAAGGGTCGGCCTGGTTGGCTACCGGTTCTTCGAAGGAGTCCGTGGATTGAAGGTCCTGCTCTTCTTCTTCTCCATTCTCAGTACTCTGGCTAGGTCTAAGAACACCAGGAGCATCGTCCTCGTGACCCGTACGGATGCTATGATTTTCATGACGGTCGTCGTCAGCACGTCCCTGCTCTATGACAACCTCACTCATGACGTCCGTCAAGGGGGGCAAGCCTGGGACCCCTGCAAGTAAAATACCCATGCCCACCAGAGCGGGCGCAACGTTAGATTTGACTTTCTTCCTGATCTGCCTAGAAGTACTTGAAATGCCTGAGGATTCCATTGTCGAGTAGGGCATCACTGCAGGGGCAGGAAGGTCTCCGAATATTATCTCATGGCACTGGAGGATAGTGCTCTGGCAGACTGTGAAAGACTTGGGGTTCTGTCTCATTGAAGAGGAGAGGTCCTTCAGGTGTGCTTGCATAAACCAAAGGGTCTGTGATACCTTGTGAATATCCTGGGGATCAGCAGGAGCGGTGTTCCGGTACTTACAAGCATGGCAATGTGGGTGGACCTCCGACAAGTGTCTACGACAAAGCATTCTAAAGCCCGCGACTTGGACGGCCTAGTGACAAGGAGATGACTGGTGTTGAAATATTATTTAAGGAAGCCATCGAGGACACGAACACTTGCGTTCACCATATGAAGCCCCATACGTCACGCAATTCCTCTACGTCCAGCTCCCGAAGCCTGCGGGTGAGGTAGTACGTGATCCCAATGTTGTCCGCATAGAGCCTGAGATACTGGAGCGCGATGTGGACGGAGAAGAAAGAGGGAGAGAGAAAGAGACGCAGGAGGAGTGCATGGGACATGACCTGGACCGCGTTACAGGAGCAGCATACTCAGCGGATCGCGTATGGCCGGGCGCCTGCTCTAGGAACGGTGGCGGTGCTACCTCTAATACTCGATCTACTGCATGGCGTTGCCACAATTGCCACCTATACCACAACTTTGAAGGCCACATTCTTGGCCGGCCTTGTACAGACACTGCGACATGGTAAGCAGCGGTGCTACCTGCGTATGCATTCCTCGAGCTTATTGGATTGCACAGGGCGCCAGCGATAAAGCGCTGGGAGGTGCGATGCTGCTAGCGGCATCCGTCGTCTTCACCTACTACACGTTCTGGGCCCTTCTCCTGGTATGAGGGCAGTGACCTCCTAATAGTTACAACCGCTGACACCTCGAGTCCTTCAGCCATTCTTTGACGCGTCAAATCCGATTCATGACTTCTTCCCTTCGAGAGAATGGGCCGTACGGCTCCCCGCTTTCATCCTCGTTTCCGGGCTGTCAGCTGTCGGGTCGTTTATCGGGATCACAGTAGTAAAGGAGAAGCGCGCGAAAGCACAGAAAGCAAAGCTGCGTATGGCTTGATAAACAATGACCGTCCCACAATGCATGGCTATGGTACATGAACTGACTAAGGGCCTTCGTCCCGGCCCTCTACCTTCGCTCCGGCTTCTTCTCATATGCGGCTTTCCCAGCATCCCGCCTCCTCACCTCTAAAGCCTGTAGCTTTTCCGTAGCGACCAGATCAGCCACGACTTGCTTAACCAGGGCTTCTGTCGAGATATCTTCCGCAGGTTCCGACATAGTGCGCAGAACGCGAGAGAGCTTCACAGAGATGATGAGGTGCATAGTCTGTCTTCTGAAGAGGACTCACTTTGTTTGCCAAAGTCTCATTCTTCGCCAACGCCCGCGCTCGCGTTAACACTTCGACGTTAAGCGCGGTGTCCAGCATCACCACCGACCGAGATTGGTGGAGGAACATGAAGAGATCCGCAATAGATGACAAGATCAGTGCGCCGGTAGCCTGACCAGCGGTCACCGTGGGCGTTAGCTTGCATCTCAATGGTGTATGGTATGTATTCTCACCGGTATGCTGCCAAGCTGTGCATCTTCTTCAAATGCCGCCAACAGATGTTCGAAGGGCGGCCAAAGGTCGTTCCACAGCATCCGCGATGTGGCATCCTCCTTGTTGCTCGACGCTGCCCCAGTTTCCTCCCTAATAGAGGACACCCTATGAGCGAGCAGCAGCCACAATTTGATGGAGATGTATGCGTAGTTCACGTCCGCTCCAGTCAAACCTATTGTCCCAGGTTCCGCAATATGGTAGGATTTGAGGCACCTGTGATACATCACCAGAAAAGTGGGGAAATTGTCTAGTAGTAGACGGGAGGACGCCTTCAGGTCGGTGCACAGCGCCGTCACTAGCAGGACATTCCACGAGCGGATGCTAAGAGGCTGGCGCCCCGTTTTCTAACGATCCGAGTCAGCAGAGTGCGATGATAGTTGGACTACTCATGCTCACATCAGAGGGGGCTGTAACTTGTTTCAAGAAAGGCTCCGCATTGTCCTCCGTCGTCTCCATTATCATGCGAGCTGCCGCTCGAGCACACGCGAACCCGGCGTCCGAGTATACTGTCGACGCCGGAGAAGACGAGAGATAATGCAGAGCATCCTCCGCTATACCCATGATGTAGTCAGAGAACAAGCTCCTTCCAGATCGACCGTCAAAGGCATCTGCCAGCGACAGAATCTGTAAACGCCGACGAAGCTGAGCGGATACTATCAGAGCAAAGGAGCAGGGCCTTACCTCTAGGATACTTGTCAACGTCTGAGGTGTTACGCGACCCCTGCCCCTCAAACCGTCGGACAAAGTGCCAAGTATGGATCCAATGATGCCATTTGCGTCGCCCAGACGCTGTCCCGGCTGCGACGGCCTCCCATAGATGCGCATTGAGACGCGCATCAGACGGAGCAGGCTCTCACTTGATATACTGAAACGCGGCAGACACGCTGTTAGGACGAATCCGGTAGCGCGCAATAATTCCTGTACGTGCAAGATCAGTTTCAAGACGGCCAACGGAGGCAAGCCTCGTCAGGAGACTCACATGACTTCTAGCTCTGTTATGTTCAATCAGGGTCGCTGCAAGGAGGAACATAGGGCTTGGGTCGTATGCGTCTGGTGCTTCTGCCAAACGGCGAGTGATGTTTCCCAGAAACTGGCCCACCTCTGGAGGAAGTGAGTATCAAATGGGCTGAAGAACGCATATCACCTACGATACATGAGCTCAGAGGTGCAGTCTTCGTGGTGAACAATTTCAACATATCGGTTGAGGTTATTGACAACCACTTGAAGATGACGGCGATCGTTCTCATGGGCTCGACCCAGGGTGTCGAAGAGCAGTACTTCTCGTAGGGTCTCTTCGTTCCGCACTGTCTTCGCGTTGGCGTCTGTTATGTCACGCAGTACGCGGAGGAAATTTGTGTCCAGAGGTTGCTGTCAAAATGAACATGAGATATCGATACTTCTGGTCGTGTGAAACCCACCTTGCATAGTGCGTTAAATATCCCCCCTCGAGCGCGCCTAGGAACCGGATGAGTTTCCCGCAGCTATAACAGCTAGTTGGACATACATTGTCAGAGTTGTTTCAATGAACGATCGAATCTGGATAACCAGGGCATCTTCTCCATTGTGGTTGAGCAGCTCGATGGCCTTCGCAGCGATCTCTATCGAATCCCTTCATGGCACATGAGTTAATGAGTCCACTGGAGGTGTTACATTACGCACACGAGGATATGAGTGGAAGTCACACCCCAGCATTTGATGTAGGCGTTGCATATGGAGACCGATAAACGCCGGAGCTCGTACGCAACGTCCATTAGCAGGACATCCATAACGTGTCTTACAGCGTGCCGCAAATCCGGCATCAGATGTCTGAGTGGTCTGCTGTCGAAGTCATGTTTGTATATGACAATCAAGAGAGCCTCCATAAGGTGTCTAGCAGTGCCAACTGGCATATTGCTAAAGTCCTGCTTAACCACAAGAGCGAGCAGTACGTCGACGAACGCTGATCCAACTAGCAGGTTTGCTGGTGTTTCCTCGTGCGAGTAAGGACCACCCATGGCAGAAGGCGCAAGGTCGAAAGGGTGGAACGCATCAAAGAGGGCAGGTAGTTCGGAAATGCACGGCAAGGCACTCTCGGGGATCTCTATGAAATCTCCGAAGCGCACATGAAATGCATGGCCGCTAAGTGCAGGAATTAGGGAGACGTCGGCGAAACCCAGGATCTTCAGGAGCTGGGTCTTGATTCGTAGCAGCGCAGCGATATCGACAGCGATACCGTTCGCTATCATTTGCAGACTCAGAATTACTATTGCAACCTGACAAGAATGTGAGGAAAGAGCACAGCGACGTTCTATAGCACATTCACTTACACGAACGAGGGACATGTCGGGATCGGTATCGGCGTTGATGAAAGTAGAGTCCCTTGAAGACAGGCCATACATGGACTGCCGAAGGTTGGATGAGGTACGATCTGCATAGTCTTAGCTTGGACTTACTAAATGAGCCGACGCCGGGCCATCTTCATTGTTGCCATTCTTTTGCAGGTAGTCATCTTCGAGTATCATCTCCACTATCACGTCCCATGACAGTACTGATAGGAAGCTCAAATGAGAGAATACAATTGGTGAGACAGCTTGGTCCTACCTTGCCATTCCGGAAAATGAGGGCGTAACTGGACCAGGAAGGCGATCAATTCCACTCGTTGTCCAACGGGAATTTTCGGCAAGGCCTCATTCCAGCACGTAGCGATAGCATCGAAATGGACGGGTAGCAATGTCTTCGACCATGTATCGACGGTCAACCGGATCTCCTCCTGACCGGACGAACCATACATTACCATTCGATATCATTCATCCGTCGAAATGATGGGCATAGACTTACTTTTTCATCCGCCCACAAAGCACGGAAGTAATAGTGGAATACATCAATGAACGAAGATCTGAACTGACGATCTTCTACCATGAAGGACGGACTGGTCACATCCAGTATCATCCGGAAAAGGCATGCAACAGCCTGAAACCTGTCGGGAGTCCGGTGCCAAATATACGAGATGGAGGTAAGTGGGAGCCTACCGTGATTCCCAATTACCCGATTCCTCAAAAACGTGCTGCAAGATTGCCCGGAAAGGTTGCGTGTCGACCACGAGAACTCGAAGGAGAAAACTCGTACGAGCATTCGCAATGTCGTGGCTTTGCAGCTCATAGAATTTCCAGGCACTGCATAGGCATCTGGTGAGTAGTACGATCCACCTTCAATGTAGCTTACCATAGACAAAGAGCCTCCTCGTTCTTTAAAATGAAGTTGTCAACTTCGTAGGACTCTAACAACGCTGCCTCCTTAACGAGCATGTCCAGAAACTTCGCTATGATAATAGAAACTTCTTCCACCGCACATTCAACGTATCCTCGAAGGCAGTTGATCAATCTGGCGTCAACGATTATAGGGTCAACCATGGCAGACGCCCGTGCATTCAGCTTTCTCCTGCCTTGATGTCAACGATATTTCGCGGCTAATGTGACTATTACCGACCTGGAAGGAAGGTGGCGTACTTCTTCGTCTTTAACCAGACCACAAGAAAGCAGGCTCTTCCTTTCGCATCCAAATAATAACAGGCAGACTGAAAGAGAATAACGGATGAATGAACATCTAGTTCAGCTTAGCAATCCCGCTCCATAAGTATGCCAGATTGAAATGACGTACACGAGAGGCATGCTTGTACATGTTCGCATGCGCTGAATTAGGCCTTTGGCGAGGAGGGAGTGAAGATCGACTATCATGCCCTGAAGACGCTGATGACCGAGTGACTTCAGCCATGTTGATTCCAGGGCGGCTTGGGCTAGCGTGACGGAATCCTCGAGTGAAGCAGTGTACTGTGACACGAACGAGGAGAACTGAGAGTATACGTGTACTGGTACGTCTACTCCGGCAGCAGCAAGGAAGGATAGCCAGTGCAGACTCTGTCGGAACTGATCTTTCTGCTTGGCCACACCCATGACAATACTCCACGGGTCCAGTCCAGTCAGAGCTGAATTAGCGAGGACTGACGGATCAGCGACAGAGCTGTAGCGGTGTGTTCCATCACCTTCACGGTTGAAGAGCCGTAGTATCGTCGGAAGTGGCTAGATAAATCACGTCAGTTTTGCAGGGAATAATGTACTTGGATTTATCATACCTTCGTGGGCCGACATTCAGCGGGTACGTGCTGGAGCCACAGAAGTATGAGATCCTCTGGAATGGCAAAGGTCACGGAGGCTTGTGCAAGCTTTATTATTAATCTCAGACAGTCGTCGTGATGTGCCAATTCACCACCCTGCCGCAGGTTGATATGATATTTAGTCCAGAATGAGAACTGCATAAGCTTCGAGTAGTGCTCTCACCCTGTCGGTCGCAGCACGGTCTTGGGTCATGATATCTTCCGGAGAGTTGTCATGAGCAAATTCGGCGCAAATATCGTAAATAACACAGGCGTATGCGTTCATGTCTAAGTTGTGCAAGGCAAGTAACCATCCCGTTGCATATTGATGCAGCAAAGCTCTTCGGCAGGCGACGTAATCTCCTCCATTATTCGTAGACGATTGAGGAGTGTGTCGCGGATCGTGAGGTGAAGGCCATGATCGCCCCTCCAGTCTCGAGCGAACGCCCGGAAGAGGACGACCTCGTGCCACGTAGTCGCGAAGAATACTGGCTAGGTTCTCATCCTGCACGGATATATGTTAGCTCAAAGTATTGGATATGTAGGATAACCAACTTCAGCAAGTATCCATGTAATGATACTACCGCAGAGCCTCACTCGAGCGTAATCAGAAGTCATCTCGTTCGGCCAAAGCCTCCTCACTAGAAGAAGAAATCCAGCTTCATTGACAGACAGGTCGAGGTCACACAAACATGATTCGACCGAGGCCACAATGTGCTCCACATCGGCCGACTCATCTAGACCGAAAGGTAGCGCGAAAGAACATTCAATGAGAGCAGGATCTTCGCCATTGTTGAACAGATGCTCTGTTCGGTCAGCCCGTTCGAAGAGGCCCGATTCGTACATATGACAGAGGAAGATACGGGCAACGTCATCGGAGTATACGGATAAGCCACGGCCCAATGCGTCTCGAATACGTCCCATTGATGTGGTCTGAAATGATGTCTTGAGTTCGTTCTCTGCCTCAGGCCCCGCAACGCTGAGGAGGCCGAACGAGGCCGTAGGAGATGGCCAGGTGTCGTCGGAAGCTTTCAGGACAGAAGTAATGTATGTTAACGTTGGCCAATCGTAGAATATTGAATGTTCGGCAGAGCTGATGCGGTTGCTTAGAAAATACTCTTGTAGAGCAGGAGAAGGAGTGGGAGTATTTGAGGAAAGCAAGGACTCTACTGATCTAGCGGCCGTATGGATCTCAAATTCGTCGAGCTCGTTCTCCTTCATACTTGCAATTATTGCGGTGCCGTTTCGACGCTTGACAACAACAGATCCCAGGATCAGTCCATTATTCATGATCTGCAGCTGCGTCCAGAACGTCGAGTGAAGGATAGACAACTCCTCGTACGTCAAGCGAGCCCTATTGTTTAACAGCGTCAGGACCTGCTGGTAATGGTCCTTGAAAGAATCCCGTAGGTCCATCCAGCCAAGGCTGACATGGGTGGCGTCCATCGTCATAGATTGACAATGTGGAATTGCAACATCCGCGTGTCTTCGTATGCAAGAACAGTGTGCAAAGAGGTTGCATCTGGCGCATTTGAGGCCCTGCGCGCTCAAGCCCCACAGAGGCTTTCGGCACATAAAACAAAGGCACAATGTAAAGATATTCACCAGGCCGAATAGGTGGCCTTCCACTGAGACTTCACCCGATACGCCTTCAGGTTTGGTGGATACCAGATTGCAGAACCGGTATACAGCTACCTTCTGAAGATTGGCGCCTTCTGACAGTGTATATTCTGAGAGATGACTTCCTTCCGGATAGTCGTAGCAATCAAAATGGACCCCACACATACAGAAGGGACACAGAAGCCCAAAACCTCGGAGCAACGTCGAGCACGAGCGGCATTTGAACCCTGGACTACTCTCCGCGGGCACCGACGAAGAGTCTCTGAAGTTCCATAGCATGAATTGATGGGGCTGTGAGTGGTTCGACTGAGCATGATCGTGAGTGCTTCTGCCCTCGCCTGTATGAGTTGCCTCTGAGTACGTCATGACGGGGAATGCTTTGCTGACAAATGTATGCCCGATGGCTTTTGGCCAGAGAGTAGTCAAAAGACTGAGTGCGAAGTATCTGGCTCTGGGGGGTGAATAGGCCGCGACATTGAGAATATCCAAGCAGGCGTCCCTTTTAAGATCAGTCAGAGCGTCAATCAACCGGTACAGGCGAAACATCGTCGAGGGAGGCGCGGTATCGACAATGTTTTCGCCAATCGCCGCTACCAGGGGCTGGACGAGGGAAGAGAGAAAGTATATCTGCAGCGATTGATTTGGGCTATTGGTGGATGGTATACCTCGAACCGACAAGCCTGGTTTCGTCCAAGGGACCCATGCAGGCTGCCGCTGCTCTTCCTCATCATCCTGTGCCCCTTCAACATGAATGGATATTGATGATCCCTTCGGTAGGTCAAGACTGTTGTCGTGTATGTCTAGACCATGCTGGTCATTCAAATGTCTAGAACAGACTACCGGAGCTACCGACCTTCACTGAAACTGGAGCCCGCCCCTTGTGTGCGTCTGAGATCATCCAGCATGTCCCGCAGAATCCAGTCATTGAAGACTGCTAGAAGGCGGCTGTGCATTTCAGCTTTGAAAGTGGCGAACGCAGGTAGCAGCGCCATGCCTATCCGCGACAGTATTTGAGGATCATTTCTATACATTTTACAGAGAATCAGAGCAATATCTAAAATTATGGATTGTAGAGCGTTCGGGGGACGTGCGGGGCCAGGGACGGGAGTTTGAAACCGGCAATCCTCCAGTACCACGGACGAAAGGATGATTAGACAGTCGTTCAAGGCATTGTACGGCCGAGCATTTACTCCTGCTGCAGGGGAGGGTGACCGAGACCGTCGGCCTATGGGTCGCAGACTACGTCGTCGGCTTCGGAATGGTGTATGTGCTTTCTCGGAGGAACTTCCGAGGTTGGAGCCTGATACACTATAATAAGAGTTCATGAGCTAGAGCACTTACGAGAAGTGGGCGGTATACCTGATGTCCAGTTGCCATCCGTTTCGCTCCAGTTCCAGCAAAGAAGAGCGTAGCCTCGTCAAGATGGCTGCTGTAATATCTGTTGAAAAATCTGGCTTTTCCTTCTCATCCTCGTCGTCACTGGTGTCCGGAACGGACAGAGTCCTCTGGGTCACATCACGCTTACCAGCCTGAAAAGCTGCTACCCCCCTGAGGGTGGCAGCGAGGACCTTTGTGTTCCTATCCGTCCTCAAAGGGCCGTCATTAATCCACGCGTCAAAGACAGAAGGAGGTACGGGTCGTCTGTGCAGCTCATCCAGAAATGACCCAATGAGACGGAGAAGACCTTCGTGTGATTTGTTTGGACGGTTATTCTGTGATTGGCTTCCTGTCGAATAAGAGGTCTCCTCTAAGTGAGAATCAGGGCGCAAGCGTGGACTCTTTTCATCCCCGTACGGGCTTTTGTCCGCCGTCGGCGTGGAGGCGGTAGATTCAGTACCTTTATAAGGCTCTTGGAGTGCGTCCGAATCTGTTTGCAGCTTAAGTTGGGGAAGACGCGCTTGATTCATGGGTGTCGAGAGAAGCGCAGCTCTCCGCAAAGGTCTAGTCTCTTCGCCTTGAGATTGGAGTGAATGCGGCGAGTCGTGTCCGTTCCCTCTAGACTTGGGGTCGTACTTGAGCTACAGTCGTTGAACGAAATCTCCAACCCCGGGCCCGCAGTATTCTCGGAGTCCAATGGGCGCTAATTCCCATAAGTCAAGCAGTTTCCATATACGGAGCCACTAATTCGTACCGAGCTCTAACATCTTCATCGATGTCCGGAAGACAGGGCGGCAAGCTGAAGCCTCTAAAGGTCGCCTCGTCTTTGTAGAGGGATCTCAGGGTCAGTGTCTCACTGCTGCAATGTATTCACAGGCGCCAAAGAAGGATAAGAAGGACGAGGATGAAGAGGACAAGGTTTTCAAGGAGAGAAAGAAGGCTGAGGAGAAAGCTTTGAAAGAGGCCCGTGAAAAGGGTACGTTGCCTTCCCTCAGAATAGGTATATAGCCGATCTAACGGGTTATCTAGCTGCTAAAGGTTCGTTATAATGCACTTTGCTGCTCAAGGGGAGGAATGACCCTCTTGACCTCGGCAGGAGGAGCGCCTGGCGGTGGAATCAAGAAGTACGTCTTTATTTCTTGGTGTGGGCGGATACGATACCTGACTTCGTTGAAGATCGGGGAAGAAGTAGAGGCCGCCTACTAACGCTGGACAATCCATCTGTCACGTACGGTCCCTGATGTCTTTAATCTCGAGGTGCAGAGCGTCCCCTGAGGATACGTCCGTTTATCGCTCTCAGGCAGATACTGGAAGATGTAAAGATCGCTTTCTGGACTGTTCCGCGGCCGACAGACGTATTTATGGTTTACACGCGTCCGTCGCGAGTTTCGTATATTGTGAGGACGAAACGCATGGCGTATTTGTTCCATAACGAGGATGGCGCTCCAAAGATCCATTCGGCGTTCGATCATCGCTTGCAGCCGCTAGCTCGAGGCATCAGGGGAAGCCCTCGATAGCTCCGCCTCGTGTTAGCCTTAAATTATGGTATATTCGGAGAGCGACGTGACTTCTGCGCCTTGTAGAAAGTTTGCTGTATTTCTATCGCTCCGGTGTACACTGCAGGTATCGTCGACAGGCTGGCAAGCGACCTAATAGCCGAGCGCCAGGCGACGGACTGAAGTATTGGCCTTGTTTGTACCCAAAGAATGATGCTCACCAGTGCCGCGACGCGACTTACCTCAAAGCACCTGCAAGCCAACAACAACAACTCTGTCCCTCAGCAGCCCTCCATACAGCTTCCTATGTTGAGCTCGCTCGGACTCCCTCCGAATCCACAGCAGGGCCAGCAACAGGGAGGACAGCAAATCCAGCAGCAGCCACAGCAGCAGCAGGGTCCCCAGAATAATGGGATCCCGCCCCCGCCCCCTCAGAACGGCCAAGACTTTACGCTCTCCAGCGTATTGCACTTTCTCCAGACCGAATGGAGGAGATACGAACGCGACCGTAATGAGTGGGAGATCGAGCGGGCGGAGATGAGGGTGAGGCGATTCTGCCGTTCATGTCGCGTTCCAACTCATTATGTGGTGACGCGCTAGGCTCGTATAGCCCTGCTGGAGGGCGAGCGTCGCTCGTTCGACAATGTCAAGGTCGATCTTATGCGGCGTATCAAGATGCTGGAGTATGCTTTGCGGATGGAGCGGTACGTTGTGCTGTTATCACGCCTGGGCTCTGCTTCTCACTCAATATCCCAAGTTCGAAGCAACTTTCACAAGCTGGCACTGTCCCACCAGCCAAACTCGCGTCACTTCAAGCTCAAAATGCCCAGAAAGACGAGACAGGGAGCCACAAAGAGGGGAGTAGTGGCAGCTCGCCGCGTAGCGAAGGTATGCGGTTACTTTATCCCGCGTGAAGGTCTGCATTAACGTTCATGTTCAGACATCCCATTGCCGCCAGAGAACCGTTCTGTTGGGTCCGCGCCCAACGGCGCAGCTGGCGCGGGTCCATCTGGAAGGCCTCTTACGTGGGCTGGCAACTTCCCCTTGACGAACGGTCCGGGTTCTGGCACGCTGGCCTTAGGGAAGCCTCCTCCAGGGCGCGATCCGAAGAGTCGCGCGAGGAGTCGGGACTACCTGAAACAGTGAGCTCTCGACAGTGGCGCAGTCTGCCAAGTGTACATGCTAATACCCACGGGTGCAGATGTCTACAGGAAGTATCTTACTTGACCTCGCCACAGGCCATGAACCCCCTCCCCAATCGCCCGATCATGAATAGCGGCTCGGTACCGCTTTCTCTTCCCAACGTGCCCCCGTTCGAGCAGATGGCGTACAACGGCCGGCCTCGTAAAGTCATGCCTGAGGTCGGAAAGGAGTACCCAGTCATGAACGGCATGAGCATGATGTCTGGTCCATCATCCGCCCCTGCTGCCCAAGGAGGCCAGATGCAGCCGCTTGAGCGGAACAATCCCCTGGGTAATGCAATGATGCCTCCAGCTCAGCAGCAACAGCAGCAACAGCCCCCTACCGGCCCTGGTGGGCCAATGTCCCAGCAGCAGCCACAGTCTCAGCCTCCCCAAAGCCAAGAGAACAGGGATGGAGACGAGCCCCGTCCGCTTACTGCGATCTTTCGGCCCGACGACGACTGGAAGGAGAAGCTGAGGCTTTCTCATGAAGCGGCCCAGCAGGCACAGTTGGAAAGGTCGGGTCCATCGGGGATGTCACCTATGGGCATTGTGTCGTGGCAGAGGGACACGCGCGAGGAAGAGGAGGAGGCTAAGGAGGAGGAGGAAGAGGCGGAGGAGGAGTCGAGCGTGCTTGGTGAGGGTGAGGGCACTAAGGTGTGGAAGACGAGGAGAACCTTGAGGAAGTCAGTGCAATGAACTCAAGTGCCCACTTCGCTGAGCTCGCTAACGTGTTCTGAAGCCATCTCGATGCCGTCCGGGCAGTCGCGTTCCATCCCAGCGAACTGTGCCTTGCCACGGGAGGCGACGATTGCACGATAAAACTGTGGCGAATGGATGTTAGCGGTCTCACGTCATCTGGGTGTGTGTTATTTCCTTGCAAGTTCATATGTCCCTTGAGCTCACGTCTCTGCCGTTCTCGTGGTTTGCAGCGCTCGGGCTATAACTGAAGTCGAGCCACAATTGACGCTGCGGGGGCATTCTGCGGCCATTACTCGGTTAATCATATCGCCGTCGAAGCAGCTCATTTATTCGGCGTCGCTGGACTCCTCGATCCGTGTATGGGTCCTCCCTCCACCATCACATACAACATACGCTCCTTTCGACAAGTCGAGGATCCGGTCAGAGCTGATCGGACATACCGATGCGGTGTGGGACCTCGCGCTGGTGAGAGACGAGAGCACGCTCATCAGCTGTGGCGCCGAAGGGGCAGTCAAAGTTTGGGATGTCAGCGGCCCCGCCGGAGGCTCTCTGAAGCTGTCGTGGACGTACGCGGGACTGGAGAGCGAGAGTGATGAAATTCCGAGAGATGACGATCTCCCAGGGGCGACTGCGGTCGAGGCGATCAGGGTGGATCTAAAAAAGGTTGCAGTTGCATACCAGAACGCAGCCATCAAAATCTTCGACATCGAAACTGGGAAGGAAGTCAGTCAATTGCAGAGCGAGGCGGCGCAAGGTTGGTGATTTACTCAGGCGGTCAGGGGATGTCATGTTAATACGATCCGGGGCTAGATGGCTCCCCGGCGAAGCAGGTGAATAGCATGGTGTCGCATCCGACGATGCCAATGCTCGTCACGGCTCACGAGGACAAGCATATTCGGATCTTTGACATCACCACCGGTTCGTCCATGCATTTGTATTTGAGGGGATCATGTCTGAGTGTTACGCAGGGCAATGCACACACTCGATGCTCGCGCATCTGGACGCGGTGACTTCGCTGTCTATTGACTCGTCCGGGTTTTCGCTGGTATCTGGAAGCCACGACTGCTCGGTCCGGTTCTGGGACCTGCTGGGCTCTAGGTCGTGCGTGCAGGAGATTACGGTGCACCGGGAGAAGGCCCACGAGGGCGTGCTGGATGTGCAATTCCACCCCACGCTGCCGTTCATGGCAAGCGCGGGAGCAGACGGGGTGGTGAAACTGTACGCGTCGTCATGATGGCGGCGGGGGAATCGTTCATTTCGCTCTATATTTCCGGGACTGCCCTTAATGATATGCTGTCGATGTTTTGTCTGTAGATGCACTATACCAAGCTTTGCATGAGCGGAAAGTGTTATGGGCACGTGAGGGGATGGCCTAAAGTGGCAGAGATGAAACTGGGGCGCGCTGTGGCGGGCAATGTTATGTTGCAGCGGCTGCTCGCCGTTATTATAGTTGGCTCGCACATTGGCCGCATTGATTCGGAGATCCTCTCAGGCTTTCGGCTCGTTTGACGTCAGGAATACAGCCATTTATGCCGGCGTTTGATCCTGTGCGCGATGCTGTTCTGAACTCGCCCATCTCGCCCTCGCAGGCCCTGCCCTTCTCGCGCCCGGGCACCGCTGACCCCGCCGCCCACATGCAACACGACCGCTCCCCGACGTCGGAGGGCAGTCGCCCGTCGAGCGGCGTCGCGCCCGGAAGGAGCCCGTCGCTGGGCAGGCGGGCGACGGACCTGTCGATGCTGCTCAACGACGGGCCCGCGCCGGAGTCGCCTGCGCCACAGACTCCACTGTTCACGCCCACGACCGAGCGGCGGGGCTCGAGCCTGAGCCAGATACTCCTCCCTGGCGCGCCCAGCCCGGCCCACGAACCAGACAGCAAGCTCTCCCCGCTCGCGCCTCTTGCCCGCAGGACCGACTCCGCACGGTCCTCGTCCGAACAGGCCAGCGAACCGCCGGGATCGTCCTATTTCTCCTTCCGTCCGTCCCCGTCCAGCTCCCAGTCCAATCTCTCCGTCTCGCCGTCTGCACATCCCGCGCCGGCCCCGACAGTCCCAAATCGCTCGCCCCCGCGGCCCTCGTCGTCCTCGTCCATGACCGCCCGCTACGACCCCGTCCACGCTGCGTCCAACCGCCCCCACCACGACCCCGCGCCGACGCAGTCGCAGTCGCGGATGCCCCCGCCCCCGCCCCCGGCAGCACCGAGCCGCACAGTGTCGCCCAAGGTCTCCCCGCTCATGAGGCACTCGAGACCGCCATCCCCGAAGCGACCGCCAGCCCCCAAGACGCTCCCGTACGCCCCCAAGCACAGGATCACGCCCCCGACATCTGTCCTCGAACCCCTCACGAAGCAAGACATCGAGTTCTTCAACAATCTACGGGGGTCGCATAGACTGGTCAAGAAGCGCAAGAGGATCGAGGTTGACTTTGAAGAGCACGAGGACGAGGAGAGTAGACGGAAACGGAGCAAGGACGTCGGTCTCATCGCAGGGCATTGTATGTGTATCTCCACTTGCGTCTACGTTATATTCACTCGTGGTACAGATAACGCGCGTCCGGACGTCGGACCCAAACAGCGTCTGCAGTCGCCTATCATTGGCCTGAAGGCGTTCAACAACTGGATCAAAGCGGTCCTGATCGGAAAGTTTGCGCATCGAGCGCTGGATGAATCGCCATGGGCAGGTGGTAAGCCGCTCTCATTCGACAATATAACGATTCTCATGTATCCTGTGTAGGGAGACACGGCCGTGGCAGAGGGGGCAAGGTACTGGACCTAGGGTGCGGGAAGGGCGGCGACCTGACCAAGTGGGCGAAAGCGCATGTGGCGGAATACGTCGGCATAGGTAAACATACGCGATATCGACCCTCATCTTCAATCTGACATGCGGGTCCTCGCAGACATCGCCGCCGTATCCATCGACCAGGCGCGCTCCCGCCACGCAGGGATGCACAACGCCTCCCGCTTCCCCGCCTTCTTCGCCGCGCTCGACTGCTACGCGCACCCGATCTCGGACGTCCTGCCCCCGCACATCCTCGCGCCGCCGCCCGGGCGCCCCAGCGAGCGGCCGAACGACGGGCCGGAGGTGTTCGACGTCGTGTCGATGCAGTTCTGCATGCACTACGCGTTCGAGTCGGAGGAGAAGGCGCGGACGATGCTGGATAACGTGAGCCGGTATCTGAGGAGGGGCGGCGTGTTCATCGGGACGATACCGAACGCGGAATGGATGTTGTGCGTAGGCGTCTCTAATCACGGCGCTCGGATACGTGGCTCAACGGTCTCTGTGCAGAAAGCGCTTGTTATCCCTTCCTCCCGATGCGCCCCCGCGATTTGGTAACTCGGTCTATACCATCGAGTTCGACGACCGTCGACCAAAGGAGGAACGTCCGCTTTTTGGTGATCGGTACTCGTTCTTCCTGACCGACGCAGTCGAGAACGTCCCAGAGTACGTGGTTGTCTGGGAGCACTTTCTCAGGTCCGTGCGATTCACTGCGTTCCCAAGACTACCCTCGCTAATTTACATTACGGTAGACTCGCCGGGGAATACGGTCTCCGACCCGTGTACAAGAGGGAGTTCCACCAAGTCTTCCAGGAGCACAAGGAGCACCCTGAATTCGGGCCCCTCATGGTGCGGATGAAAGTAATGGACAGCAACGGGGAGAGCCACATGGACGAAGATCAGTGGGAAGCTGCTAGTGAGGAACCTTGTATTCCTATCATCGTCGCGCTAACTTGTGGTCTTGTACAGACATCTACATCGCGTTCGCATTTGAGAAGAGATAGGGTTCGATCTGGGTCCTCAGTCGTCGTTGTGTGTGTAACTTATTCTGTTTTGCTCGGCAATGCTGTCTTTTGCTCTCGATCCCCCTCTTTATTCGGGCTTTAGCTCGGCGATACTGTGATCTTCCGAAAAGACTGGTATGATACGGTAAGTCTGCATGGCATTGAACTCGATCAGACCTACTGCAAAGAACAGAAGCAGAAATCGTTCCGATATCAACGTGTCGGCATCCATATCGTTGGGCTAATTGCCTCTCTTCTGAGGTAGGTGGGTTCGTCATTGGGCGCATACAACATATGGCCTCGGTCCGAATGGACTATTAAGATCTCTGCGGCCCGCAATTTGACCCAGGAAGTAACTCTATCCAGCAAACCTCTTGGCCGGCATCAACCTGGGCATCGTCCGTGCCCTCGCGCGGCACGCCCTCCCCGACGTCCCTTGGGGTGGGTGAGGTAAAAATGCGCGATATGGTATCTCAGGTAGCGTGCGGAGAGTCCTATCCAGCGCCGCAAAAGCGTTGCTGAAATGAAGTGGCGGTCGTTGCCTGGCGTTGTCCTCATCGCCGGTGGCAGCGGCAGCGCACGTTGTGGGTCCCGTCAAATTCGCTGAAATTCTAGATATATCACATCACATTTGGAATCACGCACGAATATACGCACTGGCATGTGGCAAATGAGATTTATGATAGAATAAAATATAGATGCCAGTAAACGCTGACCTACCTGTGGTATACCCTACATCTATCCAGGCGCTCCTCGCCCATCTATCCTATCGTCAACAAAGGGTCTGCGAAGAGGGAACCGACCCCTCCGTAGGGAAGAGATGGGCGGGAATACATCGATGAACAGATTTAAAATGCCGCAGTAACGAGGGAGTGAGTATAGAACGGATGTATAAAGTAGTAAAATGCATCTCTACCTCAATGCATCCATCCTGGAAACCAGAATAACGGAGCATCATGGGCGGTATTGCCTGCATTGCTCACCTCATGGTCAGGGATATAAATCACTGAAGTATTCCAGATTCACAAAGAACCTACCCTGCACGGAAGCAAGGCTACCAAGTATCGTCCCCGACCCAAAACTTCGGGAACTGGAAGATCGAGTAATATGCTTTAGCTAGGAGACCCCTTTCCTCATCAACAGCAGTTACGGCGTACGAACGGTCGAGGTCTATCACCCGCCAGCTATGTGCATGTGCATGACGAGGGCACACTACGGACGGCTTGCGGCGCGCGATGTGGTTTGTGCCAACGTCGCCGTGCCACACTCCTGCCCATGCAAGATCTTGTGATAAATTGTATGCTTCCATCCTGGAAAACCTGGTGAGATCGCGGGGCTAGAGAGCGAACTATCGCGCAATATACCTCTGGCCCTTGTAGTAGGTGTACATGGTGGGCGAGTCCATGGCTTTTCTCAGCCTTTCTATCATCATCCTTCCGATGTGTTGTACGCCATTCTTGTCCCATTTCCAGTCATTCCACTGTGAAGTTTCAGTACTCTTGTGCTCGTCAGCTTGGTAGAGATCAGGGTCCTCCGGTTTATGGGAAGGCTTGTCATGGACATCGTTGATCTCTGCTGACCCAGGCATCTTCTCGTGGAACGCTCAACTATTGTCTCGCCAGGGAAGGGCCTGAGAGCGCAAGCATTGAGCTGTAAAGAAGCCAAAGTTCCGGGGTACGACAACGTCCTGAGGACCAGCCGCATCAAGCTGCTCATGGAATTAGGCCTCTCGGGTAATAACCCGTAATCGGTTGGGCTCAGCGAGCTTGATGCACAGTCGTGAACGCGCCCAGTGACGGCTGTAACTGCTCAGCGTTGAGCACACCAGCTTCATAAACATGGCCACTTCGCACTGCCCCAATAAGCTTGCGAAGCTTAAGCTCAAGCTGTAAACCTTCAATGGGCGGGGTCGGGGCTTCATACTATTGCCCCACAAGAACGACTTGCTGTAGGAGCGCCACAGAAGTGTTGGAAAGGACAGGGTGCGGGTCAGCGGGATGGTAATGCGCTGCCCATCCGAGTTTTCCGCTAATCCACGTATTTTAATTGAAGAGAATAGATCCATAGGCTACATTCATATAGAGTTAGTAAAGCACGAATTCCAGGCAAAAATTCCAGACGGAAGGTGACTACTTGCCAAGCGACCAGTACTAGTCCTTACTGTCACGGTCATGATCAGACTAGTACTCTGGCAGACTCATGAACGACAAACGTCAGTTCTCGTAAGAACAAATGGAGGACCCATCCTGTATGTCGAACGAAGTAACTTCCAGTGATAGTATTACCGTCGCTTCGCCCAACGTTTGATAGTGGCCGTTTAGGAGGTGCACGTAAGTACATGCGCGTGACGTCACGCGCAATGGGTGGACGCGTCGCGATCTGATTGGGTGCTTGATCAAGTTATACTATATGTACTTGAAGCTAGGCATACGACAGCAGGGGCTCGTGTCATATGCATGCGTGCTTTGCATTATTCAGTATCCTTTCAAGCTGATTAGATCTGCGATCATGGGGAAAAGAGTCCAGGACATTTTCAAGTCCATGCTGGCCTAAACTCTTCCAACTACAACGGTAATCGGGGAATATGCACACATTGTGATACACAATACGGATCGACGATATACATAGTTCAAATGAAGGATAGATGAGCGCCGCCTGCCCAAATGAATGGAATGGCAGGGAGACGATGCGACTAACAAAGCAATGACTAAGGTAAGCAAAAAGGGATTCGCCACACGAATACACAGAATCCACGATGAAGGCGGGAGAGACTGACGCATACAACAGAATCACTCTTGCCCGAAACCGACGGTTTCCCTGAGCAGCGTGAATTAGTTGGGATCATACAGAACCAGTGCGGGAAAAACTCACTCTACGGCAAGAGTCAGCTTCTGCTCTAAAGTATTGTAGTCCTTGTATGGCGGCAGATCAATCCTGTTGAAGCAGGTGTGACTCTTGGGTAATTGTGAGGGGTCACCAGCTTTCTCGATCGTGAATCTGCGCGGACCGTCGGAACCTTGCAGGTCCTTGAAGCCATTGACAGGAATACGAGACGTGCCGGTAGCGAACTGGAGGAGACGGGACTTCCGCTCGGGCGGCCAGCTGCGGACACACTTCCAGAACCATTGAATGACTTCGTCGTTCATTTCGTAGCCACGATAATCGGTGTACTTCGTCCAATCATCACTAGATGTGTAAGGTTAGCTGGCGACGACCCGGACAAGATACACCTTAGAACTTACACGTCGATTTCTGACATACCGCCGATCAAGAGTTCCAGCTCACGCTCGTCGAAAACAGTGATCAAATCCATGGGGATGAGCTCGCTGAATCCAGACATGAACGCCTCGAATTGGTCTTTGACCCGCTTGCAGATACGGTATTCCACGATGAGATCAACGTATTCCTTCTTGTTCTCCTCTGTGACAGGAATGTCCGCTCCACCGGGTTTGAGCTCGACGGTGATCATCTCTCCAAAGCGATCTTCGACAGTTGTGAAGGTCTCATCAATGACATCGGTAATGTCGTTCTCCCTGTAACAGGGACGTAACAGGGTCAATCAGAGGTCAAGCCCATGGCTCAGGGAATTACGCACAACATCCATGTGAGGCCGCGGTGCAAGTCAGCATCCACACTCTCAAGGTCTGCAAGCGTAACCTTCTTCCTCAAAATCATCTTGTAGAAGCTCACTATGAAGTAAGCGTCCAAGAAGCGCCGGTGGAAGATTGAGAGACCCAAGCATCGACCAATGAACTTGAAGTAATTCAAGTGTTCTGGGTTGACGCCGGAAGCAGGATTGATCTGCAATGTATAGTTGTCGTGCGCGGAGTATTCAAACAGACAGTAGAAGGGGTTGAACATCTCGTGTGATAACAGGAAGAAGAATTCTCTGCGAAAGAGTCAGTTTCTGTCCACACGGACGGACGAAGACTACTCGTACCTCGAAAGACCACCATAATCCAAACCGTCTTCGCCGTCGAACTTGATCATCAGGCGTTTCTTGAGGTCATTCGGCGTCTGCCTCATGATCTCTGCATAACTGTCCTCGAAGATATGGTTACGCCGGACTTTGATCTGGCAATTACCAGGCTGCGCGCGCATTGACGGCTGGCTACGGAAGTATATGAGCTTCCTGCGGAAGTCGCGCTTGTACTGCGGCACGTTGGCATCAAGGGTGGATGGCAACCGAGGATCGTCCCAGGTGGTCGTCTTGGTGTTATGGTCAACAAAGTAGACTCGAGCGGTCGAGGTCAGGCGCATCTCCCAACCAGAGGGTAATGGGCCAAGTTGAGCGATCGTCTGAGGCTGGAGAGCAGTTCCCTGGCCGTTAGGACCGGAGACACGGATGACCGTCTGCCGTCTGGGATCTACCCAGGTGGTCGTGCGAGTGTTGTGGTCAACGTAGTATGGCCGACCCTCAGGTGTATATCGCTCTTCCCATCCAGCAGGCAGAGGGCCAACACCCGCGCTCGTCGTGTTGTTGCTGGCAGCAAGAGCAGCTGCAGCAGTGTTCGCCGCAGGAGCTTGACCAGCAGCAGACTGTCCGCGACTGATAGTACTTCCTGCTCCAGCGTTCGCCTCCAATAGATCATCCGCTAGGATACGGCGATGGTGCTGATCGCGGGCAGCATTAGTCTCTCCGGCCTGGTTCGCCGTGTTGACCGCCTGATTCGTGGATGGCCTGTTCCAGGTAGTGGTACGAGTATTGTGATCGACGTAGTAAGTGCGACCAAGCGGGTCGACCCGTCGTTCCCAACCGTAGGGCAAAGGACCATACTGATCCTCGTGAGGGTTGAGTTCTCTGGTAGTTCGAGAGGGTGAAGTCGTCCCTGGCATTGTCGCTGCAGTATTGCTCTGAGTGGCTGGCTGAGTAGCACCAGTAGCTGCCGCAGCTTCGCCCGAACTCACCGGCCGTGACCGAGATTGTTCGGCGTCTGCGGCAGTGTTGGACGGAGCGGTACTGGGAGTGGGCATAGAGATTCTCGCTGCATTGTTGTCTGCGGTTGTAGCGTGAGAACTAGGCGGGCGAGATAATCCTGCACCGGTTGCTGGAAGGTTGGTGCTACTGGGTGAGGGGGAAAGGGCAGAGCCAGCAATGTTGAGGTTGGACAAACTGTTTGTGAGGGCGTTGGTATTCTGAGCGGGACCAGGGTTACTTATGGGCTGATTGACGTTTGTTGATAAATAGATGATAAGTTTGCCATGCACGACGAGGTTGTCGTTTGACTTTTTGAGGTCCAGCGTGAGCATCTCTATACATTGATGGTCAAAAATAGAAGAGGCAAGACAAAGGCAAGCATGACGCACCATGACCGCCCAGATCAAGGTCGAGCACATCACTGACACGAATATTCACTACTCCAAGGAAACCCTGATCCCTCCGCTTGAACTTCCTCTGGTCAAAGATTTGTACGGCAATCACGGAGGAGTCCTTGACGGTTCTGTATGACCCACCAAAGTCAATGATGCTCACGAAATCGAGCAAGAGCGACATACACATCAAAGCTCTCATTCCAGTAGGGATTCAGGGTCTTCTTGATGACACTGGTAGTTCTAGTCTGCTCAGCATCGACCGTGATCACGGCGAACGGGTCGGGAAGCCTGAACACGTCGCGCTTGGAAAGACCATCGGCAGCGACGACTGCAGCTGCTGTTAGTACACCATTTGCGTCCGCGACAAGAGGAGTACTGACCAGTAATTCTTATCTTCTTTCCTCTTCATAACGCGGGTTAATAAGCAGTCTTGGTGGCCATGGAAATGATACTCACTGGGCATCAGGAGCCGCCGACATCTGCGTAAAGGAACAGGATCGACGACAATAGTTGTTTCACGTCTGAGCTGTAGGCTATCGAGTTTGGAGCTGCAGGCAAACAAGCGGGTTCGTGAGTAAGTCGCAGCGGTGGCCGAGCGCCGACATATTCTATTTCGGGCATCGCGTGACGCACCGCCGATATCCGAGACTCCCGGTGCCTGGCCCGGTGGCGGTTCGAACTTTGAAATGACCGCCTGCATTTCGAGGAGTTTCGAGAGTCCAACATACAAGGTATACCTGGACTGGAATATTTGTAGATAGAAGGCAATAGCACTCAAATACGGGCTAAGTTTAGTTCGACCAGACCAAGACGGTCGTCACCAGTCCCGAGTCATCCATTGACAGCACTCGGAAGCACTTGGAATGGTACTGATGAAATTGCTGGCCGTGTATGGCATTATCGCACACAAGAAAACTGGTATGAATGGCGGAGGTATACACATGAATCAGTTCAAACAAGCCTAATAACACGAGGTAAGAACAGGTCCGATCACAGGTAGAAAGCGACAGGGCCATTGAAACAAGTCCAGAAGAAGCCACGGAGGGGCGGTAGACAAGCGAAGAACAAGCCAAGCGCCCCAGGTGACGAAAACTGTAGATGATATAGGGAGAACATATGGTCGATGGGAAAGATGATAGACTTTGAACATGCTATATGTCGGGGAAACCGAATGTATATGATAACAGATACTTGATGGAGATGCAGAACGCGATCGATGACGCAGTGCAGCCGGCAAAGAGATTGCGGGGAGAGCAGAGGTGGATCGGGGAACGTGCAAGGGCATAGACGCGGTCATCGAAAGCGTGATAGATGTAAGACCGACAGGACGATATAAAGCGGAGGGCATAAGGACAGTGACGAGCAAGGAGCGGCAATCCATAATTGGTGTGGAGAATCTTGTCGGTTTCATGAACTACACATGTATTGATGTAAGTTCGTTAACTTGATACGTTCATGTCGGGACGGGGGTTATTCTTGAAAGCGCGATGGGGTCGTAATCCGAAGTCGAAGGAGTTATCGCTTGGTGCAAGGCAGAATGCCCAACAAGGGTAATACGATGTGGATGGCGCAGTGGTAGCAGCGTAGGAATGTCTAGTAGCCGAAGCGGCTACCCCCAAAAGTTTCAGCCCGAGCGAGCGGGGCGCGCGCGAGTTTCTTGCCCTTCATCACAATATTCTTGGTCGGTGGCGGGCATGGACTGTCGCCGATGTCAGCGTCCGTGTCTTCAGCATTGTCCGTCGTATCGCCGTCCTCCGCCAAGGTGGCTAAGCCACCGCCAGTACGACGGCCGCGAGCAGCGTTGGCAGCTCCAAACAGAGATCCCGTGCTCGGAGCGGTGTGCCTTTTAGGCTGGGTCTGCTGGGAATACGAGGGGACCTTGAAGCCATCGCCAAACGCGTACGACTTCGTGCGACCGAATTTTGTCTTCCGGAACTGATCAATATCCTCCCTGCGAGAGGCAGCATAATTCGGGTCGTCCATGCGGACGTAGCCACAAGGTTGGCAACGTGCACCGGACTCCTTGTAGTACTGCGAGTAGCCACCCTCAAGAACGTACACCTCCGGGAAATGGATCCTCGGATAAACGTGATGGTTCAATGCTCTATCCTTGGAACGAAGATGCTTGGCGCTAGAAAGGCAAGTACTGATCAATGAATGACCTAACTGCCAGCACCGAAAACACTCACAAAGTAGGTGCTCTCTTTACACTGAATTCGCAATGGAAGATAAGGACCGTCTTCTTGCACGGGTCACCACTGACGCTCGGCTTGGGCTTGTTCATACACGGACCGAGCAAAAGCTCCTCAACTGCTGCGGTCGTGTTTAGGTTGATAGCACCGGGAATGTGGCCCCCGTTATACTCGTAGTCGAAACGGCAGTCGATGACAAGAAATTCCGACACCTTGTCATTGTAGGCGCCGTCGAGGAGAGCATCCAACTACGGCGAAGACAGGTTAAGATCCCGTCCTCGCAAAGAAAAGTGCAGATGGCGTTTCGACGAAAGGGGCGATTCGGAAATGGCTTGGAAGAAAATTCAGGACTCACAGTTTGGCAGTTTATACGCATCAGACCATCTTCACGGACGCGGTGGCATGGCAAGATCTTACCGTGAGCTTCATTATCACCAAAGCCGGGCATACCGGCGCTCAAGAACCTAGCGGAGGGGCTTTCCTGCAAGTGACTGGGCGACGCCGAGGGGACACCCTTAAGTGTCTTCAGATCCTCCCCACCATCGCGGCGCCTGAGGGTCTTCTGGCGCTGCGTGTACGCATGGGCAGGTGAATCATTGTCGCCGCCATCGAACGACTCGTCCGAGAAAGACTCGTTGCCGATAGTAGGGGGGAGCATGGCGGAGAAGGCACGGCGGACAGGGGGAGGGGGCGCGGACGCCTGTTGGGCGGCGAAGTGGCTGTCGACCGAAGTGAGCGCGGGGTACGCTGATTGGATGCCCTGTTCGGAGTGAGTAACCAAAGACGAAATGGTGGGCCGGCGGGGTTTCACGCCGAGCGCCGCGAGAGAAGGCTTGGGCTTCCCGAGGGGGGCGCTAGCGATTCTCTCAAACTTACGGTCCGAGGGTGACGAATGGAGGGGTGCCGGGGACGAGGACGCGAGATCATCCAAATTCACGCTGCGCTCGGGTGACAGGGAGCGACGCCGGCTGCGCGTCGACAAGGCCGGCGACTCCAGGGAACGCCTCGGCGAAGTAGTGTTGAAGAAGAGCGCGTTGAACTGCGTTACTGTCGGCTCGGAAGACAGCGGGGCCTCTGCCACTTCATCTAAGGGGTCGGAGAAACTCGAATTGCACGAATCAATATCCATCGCCTCTTCAGACTCGGGGGACGACGGTCCGAGCGGCTGTTTGAGGGAGTTTCATGTCAGCCAACCCATCGCCATCAAAGGACGGTCCCAGACGGGACGGTTCATATCAAAATAAATGTCACAACTCACGCTTGCGGGGTTGGAGTCCTGGGGTCCGGACCCTTGGAAGAGCCACTCGCTTGGCAAAGCCGGTCGCTGCATGCGCTTCGCAGAGCCGGTGCTGCCAGACTTGGAAACGGGTGGCACGCTGAGAAGTTGAGAACCGCTGTTACTCCTGTCACGGCCGAACAGCCTGCGATCATTGTCAAAAGCGAGCGAGCGGATGAGGGGCTTTGCGATGAGGTCCTTGGGCGAGGAGGGGCGGGCGGGTGCTGGGGAAATATCCATGGGGATGGGGGACTGGTCCATGGGGGCCAGGGATCGCTGGTGTTCTATAGGGGAATTAATGGACATGGTGGAAGCGAAGGACATATCCAAGTCGGACGAGAGGAACTCGTCGAGGTCGTCCCGGGGTCGTTGCGAACGTTGGCTGAACTTGCGCGAAGGGAGAGGGGACGCTGCGAGATACTGTGTGGCCGGGGCAGATGTGGTGAAGAACGCCATTTCTTCTTCAAGGGGTCGAATTTCGGATGATTGCTGGAGTTGTTGTCGTAACCGTCTTTGATCTGCAAAGTATTTCGCAAAGAAAGCCATGAGGGGCGAGGGGCGAGGGGCGTAGAGTACAGAGCGGAGTGTTGTACAGGGAGGTCGCACAGAGTGGATAGTGTACACGACGCGGTAGGGATACAGTGTGGTTCGAGAGAGAGGCGCGACAAGATCACGAGACCGCGAACGTCAGACAAATAAATACCGCAGAGTCAAAACAAGTGCAACAGACCTAGCTGACCGAAGAAGTGGTTCGTGTGGCAAAGCTAACGCCTTGGGAAGCAGTCGGCTAAACGAACAATGGACTGATTAGCAGGTGCACTTCCGGACTAGACGACCATATCTCGGATCGATCGCAATCCGAGGCCCGAAAGTTGGAAATGCCATTGTTTCCCAAATACCGAAGTCCAACCACAGGGCCCCCTTCCGCGTCTCATCCGAAGGCACCAAACAAACAGGACGCGACGAACCTTTCGGGCGTAAAGAGAGCGTATCGTCGGAGGAGGCCGCGCCTGAATAAAACAGAAGATAGAGCAGGTGTTAATACCTGAATAGAAAAGCAACTACGAGGAGAGCCCAGTAGAAGACAAAACCAGCAGGCGCGCCTGCCCCGGATTTTGAACAGGGGGCTCGGACAAACTGGGTTGTGTGTCTTTGTGGGTCCCACCACCGCGACGCGCTTCTTGCCGCTGATCTCGCGACCCTGTTCGCTCTACAAGACGGAACATACTTACTCGGATGCTTGTTTCTCTTGGTAGCGGTTGTCGCTGGATTCCTAGAGTGTGCGTACACGCCCCTGTTGGCAGGGGGCTCGCGGTTGGTGGATACTTGTAAGTGGCTGAAGTTGTTTGGGTCGCGTTTGTGCAATGTTCATTTCTGCACGTGACCGTGCAATGGAGTAATGATGGCTTCCATATTTGGGTCCTTTTGTGAACGCCCGGATGCCAAGACAACGTTTGTCGGTGTCGTTTTACTCTGTTCTGCACGCGCTCGCAACACGTTCAGCCTGAAACTCGGACGAATTCGGTGACACTGAGCCTCCTGGGCTGTGTTTGTGGCTCAAACATAAATACAGCCAGCCACTCGCTCACTGTCAATGTATACGGTGGACGCGAGGTTCAGTCTACAGTGCCTTGCATAAGAAACTGAACATCGCGTTTCCGCGCGCGTTGTTTGTCCGCGCCAAATATACCCTTTTCGGGTATCGGCAAATGTGCGGCAAAGACCCATCGAGAGGGAGGGTTAGCTGGGCATACAGCTAGGGCAAGACTATAATGATTTACAGCCCTTAGTGTAGTTGTAGAATATACATTTCTATCATTCTCTGAAGCCTTTCGAGCCCTCTCGGGGCATCTGCGAGTCCCTGCCCAACAAATGGTCCCGCGAGAGGCCTTCCAGACCTACCCGAAAAGGGTAT
>NW_006920412.1:1260936-1274179 GCF_000344685.1 Gloeophyllum trabeum ATCC 11539 | reverse complement strand
GGCAAATGTGCGGCAAAGACCCATCGAGAGGGAGGGTTAGCTGGGCATACAGCTAGGGCAAGACTATAATGATTTACAGCCCTTAGTGTAGTTGTAGAATATACATTTCTATCATTCTCTGAAGCCTTTCGAGCCCTCTCGGGGCATCTGCGAGTCCCTGCCCAACAAATGGTCCCGCGAGAGGCCTTCCAGACCTACCCGAAAAGGGTATATTTGGCGCGAACAAACAACGCGCGCGGAAATGCGATGTTCAGTTTCTTATGCAAGGCACTGTAAGACAACAAGTCCGAGCGTAACGAAGATGTCATGTTCCTAGAATGGACAATTATTCCACCCATCATGTGCTCTGTGTCTCGGACGATATCAAATCGCCACCAGATTTCATCATCAAATCCTGCGTATGACGGAGGACGATAACTGCCGTCCGTCCGGGTCTACTTGCCACTCGGAAAGATACTCCGTTTGTCCAGCATTTCCAGAGGCTTGTCCGATGCTCCGAGCGGCTCCCAGCTATAGCACGATGTGAATACAGAGTCCGTCCCGCAAGACATGACTACGCACATCTCAAATACAGTGTTCAATTTATCAGGAAGAATCTCGGGGTAGTTGTCAGCAATAACCTTCAATAACCCGTCGTAGACAAACTGGGATGCCATTTCAAAGATGCACAGTCCATAACGATGGCGACGTACGCTGTATCCATCGGCGTTCAAATGCAGCCCATCCGACAAGTACTTGCTCAGGGTCCGCTCATTCTGGCCCGCTGCTTCCCAAAGGGGCGTATAGACATCCACCACGGGTATCCCGTCCATCGCCCCGACCTCCTTGACCGCGTCGGCATACTGTCTGGCCTTGTCGTTATCCCGGTCCTGCTCCCTCGGCGGATCCTGTGACTGCTGGAACTCCGCCCACTGGTGCGTGTTCACCGGCGGGGGCGTTATCAGCACCACGCGGGTACTCGGGGAGTAGTACGGCGACTCGGGGGACTTGACCATGTTGACGAGGCGCCGGAGGTTGGACTGGACTGCGGACAGGGAGACCGCATGCCGGAGGTATGGCTACGGGTTCATTGCGTCGTTGGCGCCGTACCAGATCGTCAGCAGTTGCATCTTGGGGACATACTGCTGCTCCTCTTTCTTGGATAGCAACTGGGGACCCATCAGTCCATCGGAGATCTTTTGCGTCGGTGGTGTCTTCACGTACCTGTTCAAATACGGGGATCGCCCATTCCGAATTGTATCCAGACAGGCCGAGGTTGATGACATGCAATTTGCGCACATAGTTCTCTGTGAAGATGTTGTTGAGATGCTGTAGCGGGGGAGTAAAATCGGCAAGGCGACACACCAGCCAAACGTTGCGCCAGTCCCCCCGGGGCCCAGCTAATTTCGGTGAGAGAGTCGCCCAGCAGCACGATGCAATCCTGTGTTGCGTTCATGACTGAGGGGAATGTCTCTCAAGCTTGGGACACGTTCGAGGAAGACTGAGCAGTGGTGCATTTATATGATAACTAAGCATCGCGTGCTGCGATATGGTTCGTATCGTAGAGCCGGCTTGGGAGGAAGAGGGCTCTATAATAAGTCTTTTAGATTACACAAGAAGCTAGTCCAAGGATACCTGGGTTTGTTATCTACCTTCTGCCTCTCAGTGAAACAATATACCCATCAAGACGAGAAGCACCACAAGCTCATGCAAAAGCAATACCCTGTCTTCAAACTGCATTCAAAGGCACTTCAATCGAACGCGTAGCAGGAGATCCCGATCGCGATCTCATAGGTTTATCTAGCCGGCAACTCCCGAGCCAACTTGAAAGCTGTCTAATTTTATCGCCACAGTACATTTGACTTGAAGTTCAGCTTCACCTCCTGCCTCGGACGTCCGCTAAATCGCAACAGACGCTTCTGGCTTTTCTAAACTCGAGTCCACCGTTTGAAATGAACGACTCGAACGCCCGGATTCGACTGCGCGTCTCTAACCAAAAAGCGTACGTCTGGGACGTCGACGGTAAGAAGGCTACAATAATTACACGAAGCGGAGAACTGAAATCTGGCAAGCGCAGACATCGCGACCCTACGCTCGAAGCATCACATCTGCGGCGTCCTAACGGGAACCTTGCCGCATCTCTCCCAGCAGAATGTATTCCTCGGCGTGCCCCTCTTACTCCTCCCCGAAGAGGTGGTACTGCTAATCGAGAAAGGTCCGAATTTACCCCCTCCTCCCACTCCGAATATGCCTCACTGACCAGCCCATGCAATCAAAGAGCTAGCAGTTCTCGTCGACGACCCCTCGGCGCACCACGCACCTTCCCCATCCGAGATAGCCAAATGGAACGCCGAACGGCAACGATCCGTCCAAGAGCAGGCCGCCCTGGCGGGCGCGAAAGAGGCCAAGGAAGCGGGGCGCGGGATGACTGAGGCCGCGATCCAGAAACGCAAAGAGCGCGAGGAGAAACGCGCGCGAGCGAAAGCCCAAGCGGAATCATCTCTCCTCCCACAGGACACCCCCATTGAACTAACCCCAACCCTTCCCCCGCCGCGGCCATCCACCCCGTCCACCTCCACCCCTTCCCCCTCCTTCACATACACCCTCCCCATCCCCGCCTCCTCGTCCGGCTACGCCTGGTACGACCCCGGGCATGACACCTACACCACGATCGCAGCCGCCCAGAGCGCGGGCGTGTGGGCGTACCCCGCGACGCTGTACGAGCGCGCGCGCTGCGCGGTCTTCCGCGACCTCTGGGAGCGGGGCTACTTCTTGGGTGTCGGGATCAAGTTCGGCGGGGACTTCCTGGTGTACCCCGGTGAGCCCTTCATTTCTTCTCGCGTAACCCGAAAGTTGGCTGGTCTGACGTACGCACACTTCGTTCGCAGGCGATCCGCTGCGCTACCACTCGCACTTCGTCGCGACCGTGATCGAGTCGCCGGTCGCCGCCCTCCGGCCGATGGAGATCGTCGCGCACGGGCGCCTCGGGACGGCCACGAAGAAGGCGCACCTGCTCTGCGGGTGGGACGACGAGAAGAAGGAGGTCTCGCATCTGTCCATCGAGTGGGCTGGGTTCGGTTAGGCCGAGTACGGACCGGCACAATAATGAGGGATCTGTGTAGTTGTAGTATGTATGTGCATGCGTGTCGAACTACTAGTGAAGTAGAAATAGTAACGCAAGATCTACTCAACCTTCCTCCTCACCCCCCGCACCCCAATCCTCCTCCCGCCCCTCCCCACCGCGCTCATCTCCACGCCCTCCTCCACGCTCTCCGCCTCCGCCTCGCTCAGCCCCCTGCGATGCCTTCCCCCTCCGCGCGGGCCAAACAGGCTCAGTACGCGCACGATCCAGTCGTTGATGAATATGACGGAGGCGAACACGGGCAGCCGGATGGGGACGTACGGCGAGGGCAGCAGCGGGCGGGTGTCAGTGGCGGAGGCAGAAACCGGGAGGGGGTTGTAGGGGTCGTGCGGGACAGGGTGGGCGTGCATCGCCATGATGATGTACTGAACGGTGAGATGCTAGTGAGCATTTTGGGATTCAGGAAGTTGTGATACCCACTGAGGGGAAGATGAGCGCGAAGATGGCGGCGTTGGCGAGGCCGCTGCCCCACATGCACAGCGCGGCCGACGGGAGACCTGTACAATCGCATCAGATGGGTAGGTGACGGACATGAGCCAGGCCTACCGAAGGCGAAGTAGTACGCCCAGTGTTCTTCGAGATGCCTGACTCGCTTGAAGAGCGCTAGGCCTCGCGCTGTCCATATGAACCTGCACATCCAAGGAGTGTCAGCACCACCGCTCCCCGTGGCAAGGGGGAACAGCTCACTCGAAGCAATAATAGCTAGAAACCAATACAGTCAGGATATCTGTGCCAGTTGGAGGGAAGACGTGGAGAACATACTTACGCATCCACCCAACACAAGAACGCGAAGCTCAAGGCTGGGCCAACGACGGGGATGTGTCCAAGGGCAAAATCAAGCGTAATAGAGGTCACGATCATGACGCCTCGGTAGGCTGACGACGCGAGCGCGTGGAGGAGGCCAGTGTAGGTGTACGACGTCTCGGCGGCTGCTGCTCGAGATCCGTGCTGAAGGGCGTAGGTTCGCTTGGCAATAAGGGTGCACCACGAGCTCTGGAAGGCATCGGTGAGTAGACCTCACACAGAAGAACGATATGGTGGCTCACATTCAGATAGAGCGAGGCTCCGACCACGGGGAGTAGCCACAGCACCTGGTAGAACCACCCGACGTTCCGATGGAGCCATTTCTGCTGGTCTCGCACAAGGGGGTGCAAAAGGATATCAAAGACGTAGATCGAGGTCAACGAGAGCGAGTTCAGCAGCAGGGACTTGAGGACGTTGGCGCGGATCTCTGGGTCGCTGCGGGTTCGTGAGAGCAGGACAGGGCATAATTAAAAGGGGGCGTACCTGCTGACGGTCCTGACGACAATGTCCCATCTGAACGCGTCGGCGAGACCGCGCAGGAGCCATGTGGCTTGCAGCTTCAAGGAGTCCTGGACGGGGATGAAGGAAGGATAGGCAGCGCGGGCAGCGGAGTACGGATAGCCGCCCTGCTGCGGCGAATATCTGGACATGGTTAGTGTTCACGATAAAGCAGACCGGATATTAGAGCTCTATCGACTAGCAGGCATCATGCCCGCTTGCCTGTTGTGCTTGTGTGCAAGTCGATCAACGTGCCGTTCCTTGCTTGTGACGTCACGCGTACGCTCGGCTAACCCCGTTCCAATCGTCGGCGTTTCTCCGCAATTGCCACCCGCTCACGACCGACATGACTTGAATTGCTCGCTAAGCTGTTGCACGACATAGACCATGTACTCTAGAGTAAGTCTGTTTGATCTGAATAATATACCAGAGAATGACTGCTCCTAGCAAGCCAGACCAGGTTCTCGCACATACGTCCCGCCTCATCGATCCGGCCAGGATGCTGAATCTTCCAAGGACGTCACTGCTCTCTTACATAACTTGCGGTACGTCCTTGTCGAACCCGCTACAGGTATCACACGGCTCACCATTTTATAAGAGGAGAACAGTACCGCCATGCCCGGAATCTGCAAAGAGCGAAAGGGAGCAGCACGAGCGTAACCGATGCAAGTACGAATATACCCTTAAGCCTAGACTATAACGAGTCTGCCGGCGACAAGCCACAATCTGGGGTTGATCCTGTATCAGGCACGTACCCCACCACTGCTGGGCCTGTTCCCAAGAGTTGGAGAAAGGCTTCGCGTACTGAGGGAATCAACACCAAAGGATCGTCCTGGCGCGCTGAAGCGCTGTCTGTCATATTCAACCACATCCCCGACAGCACAGGTCTCACATCACATATACTACACAATACGCTTCCCCAATCTCCATCCCGTCGACCTCCGCCATTGCCTGCCGTTCCACCGCTCTCGGCCATTTGTTTCCGAATTGTCTTGTCCCTCTATGCCAGCGTCCAGGAATTTGAGGAAGAAGTGGTACCCTACCTCGCTCCCCACCTCCGCCGGGATCTTCTACGATACACATCCGTCTATTCTCCGCTAACCAATTCCAAGCTATACGCACTATGCGAAGATGGCCACGCCGACGGCGAGCTAATCATCGCCGGCCCGCACAACTCCCTACGCACCGACCTCTGGAGCGACAACACCCCATTCGAAGCCGACACCGACGACAACGAAGAAGACGAAGACTGGTCTTGGGACACGCCGGGCTCTTACGACCCCTCCGACTCCCCTTTGCACACCCTCGTCCTCCTCTCCTCCCCGCTCAGCGTCCCCACCTTCCTCACCCTCCCGCCGACGCTCACGCACCTCGCGCTGCTCGCCCTCCCGCGGTCCGTCCCTGTCCACCGGCTGCCGGGGATATGCCCACTGCTGGAAGTCCTGGACTTATCGTATAACAAGTGGATCGGAAGAGCGGGCGTGGGGGAGAAGGCGCTGGGTCGTGTGGAGTGGGGGCGCTGGCGGCGGCTGGAGGTGCTCGGGCTGCGGGGGTGCGTGGTTGGGCCGGAGGATTTGAGGGGGCTGAATAAGGGGAGGTGGGTGGATGTGCAGGTCGTCGTGGATCCCTGATTAGGGCAGGTAGCGATTTTCCGAGCCATGATACCTGGCCAGGAGTCATGCCTGTCCTCGTGCGCCGTGGCCACTCTCCTTGATCAATGGTAGGCATGAGCGCCCGTAGTCCCCTCCATGCGATAAGGCTGGACGACGCGCGTATCTATCCCGATCCACAGCGGTGCGCTCTCAAGCCGTCAGAATGCGCCCACGATCTCAGAGATGCAGGGCGGTTTCATTGAGACACGACATCACGGTGGGTATCTGAGGCTACTGCCAGCGTGGATTGATGCTCAAGAGAAGCAACTTCGGGCATATGAGAGACTACAGATTCATCCTACTATGATGTACATACATCTCACACGCAGCTAGCAATCTACATTCACCCTACTACCTCTGAATCTTTATCAGACTCCAGTCACTTGACTACTCATTGCACGTACCAAGAGAGACTTCCCGCCCAATCTTTAATCGCTGGCTTCATAATCCTCATCTTCTGCATCATCGCGATTAAACTGGGCTTGGCCCTCAGCATCACCATCTGCCATAGCTTGTTCAGCACCTGGATCTGGGTCATCATTCTCAACATGCTCCAAGAAACGTAAGACTGCAGGGAATCCGTAGCGTGGACCATATTTGCGTTCATCGTTGGGACATAACTGTTGGATCAGGTCCACGCCATTTAATTCTACCCACTTCCTTTGGTCCAGGGCTGCCAGTTGGAAACCACATAACGTCTCGTGCAGCTCCGGAGAGTCCCATTCCATGGCATTGGAGATAGCCATTTCATGATTGCTAAGACGGAGGGCCACGATGACAACCTCCAGGTTCATCCACGCTGTGAACTTGATATTGTGCTTTACAAGTCGGCCCCAAAGCTGGTTTACCAATTTAAATAGCTTGTTCTGTCCAAGGTAATTGCACTCACCTGTTTCACTAGAGCCGTTTCAAAGTTGTCGACACCCTCTTCCATGGGATATATGGCACTTTCATTATCGCGGGCCAAAAATATATCCCTCCATGTAATAGGGTGTGTCCACCATGTCTCCACTTCCGCACTGGCCACGATGTCTTCGCGTGCAGCGCTTGAGAATAGGAGGCTATCTGAAAGGCCTGCTCGGTTCTTGTCCCGATCCCCAGTTCTGACGGTGGCAGCTGCATGGCCCGACCCCCAGCAAGGATAAGATGGTGGCTTGTCGATGTTATTATTGAGACCTTGTGCCCAGTTCCAGTTGCTATTTCTGTATCGGGCCTATGATATATTTTGATCAGTGCATGCACTCACATCCAGAGGCATGCTTGAAACTCACTTGAAGCATAAAGCTCAAGTACTGCATAATCTGTGCATCGACTTCGCGGCGAGCGCTATGTGCGTCATTTAACGGCGCGACATTGCGGAGATGGTTCCCACTGCACCAGGCTTGAAGCTCACCGCTGCACTCGCCATCTACCTATTGTTCTCTTTTTGACCTGTCGTTTGCTGTAAGATGACGGGGAACATGACTGAACGTGAGAGTCGCTCGGCACGTAGTCTCTGTCGCGTCTGGAATTCCAACCCTCATATGAGTACAGTGTCTGGACCTATTCTCTTCAATCACAATACGAGGACTAGCTGAATCTTCAGATGGGGTGCCCATCCCTCTCACGATGTCCCGTACCCTGACGTTTCCAGCACTTCTGTGGCGCGCCTACTGCACATCATTCGTGTGGGGCAACAGCATGAAGCCTCGTCCTCCGCCCGTCGAAGGGCTCGAGCTTGAGCTGGAACTTGGCAAGTTTATTGGCGCAGGGCGAAGTGGCCATGTCTACGAAGCTCGCGTCCTCAACGCTGAGCAGTTACAGCCGTCACTGGGCGGGTTCAAAATACCACGACTGTGCATCAAGCTCGCTGAGCCCAACCGATTACGGAGCCTCGCCCGAGAGGCCTGGTTCTATGAGCAGCTTGATGCGGCCGGTGCTCAGGGCGTTGTCGTGCCCCGGAACTTTGGCTTTTTCACAACACAATGTTCGTTCTCTCAGGTTGTTCCCTGGCGAGGTAGTAGTTGGGCATTCCACGACGAAATGGAACACCCAGCAGACACCAGCGATATCCATGATTGGCTTCCCCACGAGCCGGAGCACCCAGAGCTCTACCGTGATGACGAGGAGATGAGTAACGAAAATTCACAGTGGAAGCACTGGAAGTGGGACAAGAACGGTGTACAAGCCGTCGGACTGATGATCATGGAAAGACTGGGGAAAGAGATGGATGCACCTGCTATGTACACCTTCTACAACGGCGAGAAGTACGTTGTATCATACCTATCCAATCCAGAGCCTCACCAGATGTCTCAGGAAGGAAGTGCTCCATTTACTGCAAGATCTTGCGTTGGCAGGAGTGTGGCATGGCGACATCCGCTTGAACCAGATCGTGAGGTGCAAGCTGTCCTTGGTGTGCCCTCGCCATGGATATGCGCATCGTTGGCGGGTGATAGACTTCGACCGCTCGTACGCCGTAACTGCAGTCGATGAGGAAAGGGCTCTCCTGGCTAGAATAGGGCATCGCGTCTTCAGGTTTCCGACGTTCTGGGGTGGCGGTAGTGAATAGTCTCACTCCCGAGCACGCTCTTGCGCACCTAAGAGTTTGGGCTGCCTATTGGTTGATTATACCTGTCTGTTCGCAATGCAAGCGCTCTGTTCGAATGGATCGGATTCTATTTTTCTAGAATAGTCATTTTATTAGTAAAGCCCACGCAGCAAATTGTCGTGCTCTTTGTCCGGACGCGTCGAAGGCGGTCTGTACATGGGGAGAAGCATCGTATAAAACGCAGTATTATCCATCCAGTGACACGACGCGACGACGTCTCTCGCATCCGCTCAGGCTGGCGGTGCGCGTGACGTCACGCGTATGCTCCCTGAAAGTTGAAACAGGCTCCCGCAAAAAGGTTTTCTGAATTCGTATGAGAAAGTACTTTCTAGAGAAGGCGAGGAAGCCCCGCAATGCAGACCTCGACCAGCGAGTCATGCAGAAAGAACTGAGGGAAGTACAAGGACAACCTCATTTAGCTCAACGTTTCCTAGCGTAAGCTCTGGGCGGCGGAAATCTTGTACTTCATTCGGAAGCAGGCCATGGATACGTTGCACGCACACAACAACGCCGAACAACTGCATTTGGTAACCGGTAAACATCGGAAAGATGTCTGCAGTTTTGCTTCCGTACGCGTTGTTCAAAGCAAGGGGTGGACAATAATAAAATTTTAGACCGCATGATAGGAAATCCTGCTAAGGTCCCAGAGGCCCCCCCCTCCCCCCCGTGGGAGCGTCTCACGGTACCATATCGGGAAGGTAGGTCCCAGGCAAAGCCAGGTTAGGGTTTGCTTAGTCATCTTTCAGTGCTCCCACACGTCACCCTATTGTCACACTATATGTTGTCACGCTTTATGTTTTCTTCCGTGCAATGGCCAAGGCGAGGTTGTCCTGGCTAATAAAGCCCTGTAACCCTCACTAGCAAGCAATTTTAGTACCACCTGTACCGTATCTCTGCCATCAGGGCTGTCACAGAGCCAAATCTAGTTTTAATAAATTCCTGTTAAGGCCCTCGAGACCCCCCCCTCCCCCCTTCATGCGGTCTCGGCGTCTCCCGGTGTCCACCCCTTGGTTCAAAGTACTTGTTGCAGGAACGCCGCAGAGTTCAGCGCTTCGAGATCCCGTGACACGTGTCCTGTGTTCAGATTCAACTTGGGGATTATCGGTGCTGAGGTAGAAAGTAAATATGTCTATCACCCTCCAGGCTGTATTGTACTAGGCGCTGCGAGGCATGCACGACTAAATTCACCATTTGTATCACTCGGGAAGCTCTGTCTGGCGCCGGCTTACCCCTCCTTTGGGGGATGGGATGAATTAATTATCACATAGGTGCTTTGCACAAATGCAGCCAGAGTTTGGCTGGCCAGCTGAACACTTATTGCCATCCTGTGCCAATGGATATAATTTAAAGTAACTCGAGAAGCGCCGGCTATCGCCGGCCGAATACCTTGCGACTTGACTCTTGCTTCGGTCCTCTTTCTCTGCGCGTCTATAGTACAGTGCCTTGCATAAGAAACTCGCATTTCCCCCCATGTTGTTTGTTCCCGCCAAATATGCCCTTTTCGGGTAGGTCTGGAAGGCCTCTCGCAAGACCATTTGCTGGGCAAGGACTCGCAGATGCCCCAAGAGGGCTCGAAAGGCTTCAGAGAATGCATGAAATGTATATTCTAAAACTATACTAAGGGCTGTAAATTATTATACTCTGCCCCCAGCTGGGTGCCTAGCTACCTCCCTCTCGACAAGTCTTTGCCGCACATGCGCCAATAGCTGAAAAGGGTATATTTGGTGTGGGCAAACAACGGGTGCAGAAATGCGATGTTCAGTTTCTTATGCAAGGCACTGTAACATCATAGCATCCTAAGGTCAAAAATTTCAAGCTGTTTGAAGCATAAAATGGTAGCAAGGAGCATGAGCATTCCACTGGATGCCAGTGTGTTGCCACAAACAATCACAAATCAATTAAGTTTCAATAATCGAATTCTCAATGTCTGGCATCCTTGCCAGTGCCTGGCAACACTAAGGCAGTGGACTTCCAGAGACAAGAGCAAAGATACTGAATCTGATGGCAGTGATAGAAGTGTGAAACAATGCACATGCCACAAACAGATATAAACAAATACATTTTTGATGGCTCAAATACTGACAAGCAGAGACCTTGCTAGTTGCAAGGTAACGTGTTTTCGACGTGTTTTGATAGAACACATCCCTTCTGGAAGCACCGGCAAATGGAGATCAAGGCAGGGATAGCTAAGGACAAGAGGCTGGTGCCCATCAAGTCAAAAGTAACCAAGAAGGCAGACAAGATTGATGCTCTAATCAAAGCAGTTAAGAGGTATTCTGAAGGCTATCTTTTTAATTTTATGGCAGCTTCTACAGATAATACAGACCCAGGGTATGAGGACTCAGGGTAAGAGGAATATTAATTCATGACTACCATATTGCGCTTTTTAGCGACTTAATAATTCTCTTTGTTGCATATATTACAACAATACTACTGTAGATATTATACCAGCTGCATAAGGTATCAAAGTTTCTCTTTATTATGCAGGAATAGATCATTTAGTCCGAGGTTGGCAGAGCAGAACGGCCTGTGGTGCGAAACGATGCACGTGTGACAATCACGGGGACATTTGGCTGGCAGGCATTTGCTGACTCTCACCTGGTGCGAAACAACATGCACATGCCACAAACAAATATAAACAAATACATTTTTGATGGCTCAATTCCCGACAAGCAGAGACCTTGCTAGTCGCAAGGTAATTATTTCGAATCTTTGACGTATACAAGAGATATTTAGCTCCTCCTTGATTTGGTGTGCAAAATTCACAGCCTGTAGCTGCTGTGGAGTGCAGTTCACAGCATGTAGCTGCTACGGTGAATTGAGATGGAATTTAGTACTGATTGTTTACTTCGATATGTAAGTGAAATGCAAAGTCTAGCTGCGCGAGATAATTCTAAGTCCGCGCTGTGTAGCCGTGTGCCACTGGAGCCAAACATGACACGCCGGAACTTGCCGGTCGGTCGAAAAGTGCGACGTATTGCGGGTTTGGTATAACCCCTCTCAAAGGAGGGGCATACATCGACTGCGATTGCCACTTGGTGCTCATTCGCTGCCAGTCTCCGACTGGCAGCTCTCTCGCACCCCTTGTGTGGACCACAAAATGAACATTACAGCTAACCACAAAACAATAGATATTCCTCTGAATTTACAGGATGGAGTCTCGGTGACATAGAAGGTCCCCGTCAACACGAATATGATAGCGCAGACCGGTCTTCCAGTCCACATCCCCGGCCATGTCCGTGCTCCAACTTCCAAGCATGGCATCCTACCGTATTTGGTGTCTTCTCTATCATCTGCACTCCATCCCAGAATTTCTGCGAGTCTATTGTTTTGTCGTTAGCTGTAACCAACGGGTGACAAAAGTAGTGCTACTCAATTGCTTATAGATATGTCAAAATGTCTTACTTTCACCCAGATCTGAATGTTCGATGGGCAGAAAATACAATACTTATATGGCTATACACATTTTACATTAGGAGCAAGCCGCCGTACATGTCAGACATACCAATTGCCACATAGACAGGAACAGAAATTGTGGCTGGGGGAGTCTCCCTTTGGAGAAATAGCCCCTGTTGATAGGTAGCACCAGGTGGCTTTACCGCGCCCCCGTGCAAACACGTACAAATATACCATATTGAGACGAATGTCATGTGATGCCGGCACACGCGGGCTTCCTTCCGGGAGGGTGTCCGACGCCTAGAGTAGCCAGTAGGGACTAGGAGGTCCGTATAGATGAAGTAAATAAAATTTGTGTTTAATTTCATAGACATGAGATACATATATATGAAATAAGACACTATACAAAAAGGTAAAGTGAAGGCGGGTCATAAACCCTAACCCTACCTGCAAGGAACAACAAAATGACAGTACGGAGAATCGAACGGCAGACATGAAAAATCCACACAGTGCACTATCACCACCACACTACAGCAGCTGAGAGGACTAAGCATATGTTACAGTGCCTTGCATAAGAAACTGAACATCGCAGTTCCGCTGATAGGCACTAACACACGACAACACCAAAGACCAAAAGAAATAAAACCTAAAACACCCAGCGGTATGGGTGTAGGCGGTCTAAGGCGATTGAAGGGTAATATTTAAGTTCGAAGGGAGGGGGAGAAGTTAGACGCCGTAGGGTAGCCCGTAGGAAAACCTAAAACAAACAAAATCTTGAGGCCTGAAACAAACAGTATAGCGATTCTCCGGAGTATTTATCTCCGAAGTTCGACAGTAACCCGGGTGGGGAGTTCCACTGAACCCGAACAATAGTCTCGTGCCTACAGACGCTTGGTGAATTTTATACTTTAAATCCGGAGCTTACTTGGATCGATATGCGATGGCGGAGTTATCTAGTTTCGACGAGTCCGGCCTATTGGCAAAGCTAGGATTGATTGTAGACGCTAAGTCCGACGCGAAGGGACTCCGAGGGTCGCTGAGACGATAATTCTGGTACACTGAGGGGGTGAAGTACAAAACTTGGATTTTCCACGACGCTCTATACATTTTTATGCTATTGGAATGGTTTTGCGTCCGCCCGGAGTTAAATAACAAATATGCTCCGCATCCCACACAATACTCAGG
>NW_006920412.1:1221029-1239879 GCF_000344685.1 Gloeophyllum trabeum ATCC 11539 | reverse complement strand
CTGGTCCTGATGCAACTTGAGTAGTCTCTAGATTTTTGGTCGCCCTCTTTCCGCTGTAGGAGCATTAACTTCGTTCGGTACATGCTGCTGACATCTGCAGCTCTGGCTGTCCCAAAAGGGGAACATGTTGAAGCTCTACCCTTCAGAGCTCATTTTAAAGACACCACGCTCGGCAGCATACCTCAATATAGCTTAAAAACATATATGTATTGCTACTCATTACTTCTACCAGCCCATGGGGGGAATGGATTATTATCAATATGCGCTGGAGCCTATCATGGTACAGAATAGGCTTTATCGGTCGATACGGCACCCAAAACAGACACTAATTGAGCACAACTTTGGTGTCACTTCAAACTATGTACCTGAAGCTCATTAATTCTTTCTAGAGGGTCGCGACGCGCTGGGGAACGCGGTTTATCTGACGATTCCATAACGCTAATGAGGTCACGTGATCGGAATATGCGCACCACGCCAAATGCCGCGCGACTAGATGCAGCCTAGTTATATGCCGACTGCCCTCCACCTGCCTTATAAGGGAGGCATTTAATCGGTCGCCTTTGGGAGACTAGCACGGGGGCGCAGTAAAGCTACCTCCCTCTCGATGGGTCTTTGCCGCACATTTGCCGATACCCGAAAAGGGTATATTTGGCGCGGACAAACAATGCGCGCGGAAATGCGATGTTCAGTTTCTTATGCAAGGCACTGTATTAATATAATGTATTTACATAGCCAGCTTACTCAATACGCTATTTTGAGTGACGTGACCGGCGGCGGCGGAGGTCACATGATGTTTCTCGAAAAGGTAATATTTGGTCGTGTTTACGCGGGGGCGCAATAGCAAAGACGGGTCACGGTACCACCAGGCACACCAGAGAGTGCTATCCACTGAAGATACTACCGATTCTTGGGGAATCGGAATATTATTCAATTTATTGTGAAGGCCTTGGGTGGCACTGTATCATGATATATCTCAACGTCCGTCACCAACGTCGACGATCTCATTCTGAACTCGCACCTGCACGGCTGCACTCGCCATCGACCTCTGTGCTCCTTTTGACCCGGCGCTCCTTGCAAAATGACGGGGAACGTGACCGAACATGACAGTCGCTCGGCAAGTAGTCTCTGTCGCGTCTGGAATTCCAACCCTCATATGAGTACAGTGCCTTGACCTATTCTCTTCAATCACAATACGAGGACTAGCTGAATCCTCAGATGGGGTGCCCATTCCTCTCACGATGACCCGTTCCCTGTCGTTTCCAGCACGTCTGTGGTGCCCCTGCAGCAATTCGTTCGTGTGGGGCAATAGCATGAAGCCCCGTCCTCCCCCCGTCAAAGGGTTACAGCTTGAGCTAGAACTTGACAAGTGTATTGGCGTGGGGCGAAGTGGTCATGTTTACGAAGCTCACGTACTCAACGCTAAGCAGTTACAGCAGTCGCTGGGCGGGTTCAAAATACCACGACTGTGCGTCAAGCTCGCTGAGCCCAACCGATTACGGAGCCTCGCCCGAGAGGCCTGGTTCTATGAGCAGCTTGATGCGGCCGGTGCTCAGGGCGTTGTCGTGCCCCGGAACTTTGGCTTTTTCACAACACAATGTTCGTTCTCTCAGGTTGTTCCCTGGCGAGGTAGTAGTTGGGCATTCCACGACGAAATGGAACACCCAGCAGACACCAGCGACATCCATGATTGGCTTCCGCAGGAGCCAGAGCACCCTGCGCTCTACCGTGATGACGGGGAGAAGAGTAACGAAAATTCACAGTGGAAAAATTGGAAATGGGACAGGAACGGCGTACAAGACGTCGGACTGATGATCATGGAAAGACTGGGGAAAGAGATGGACGTGCCCGCTATGTACACCTTCTACAACGGCGAGAGGTATGTTGTACCTTAGCTCTCCGAATCGAAACCTCACCAGATACCTCAGGAAGGAAGTTCTCCATTTGTTGCAAGATCTTGCGTGGGCGGGAGTGTGGCACGGCGACGTGCGTTTGAACCAGATCGTGCGGCGCAAGCCATCCTTAGTTTGCCCTCGCCATGGATATGCGCATCGTTGGCGGGTGATAGACTTCGACCGTTCGTACGCCGTAACTGCAGTCGATGAGGAAAGGGCTCTCCTGGCTAGAGTAGCGCATCGAGTCTTCAAATTGCCGACCTTTTGGGGTGGCGGTAGTGAATAGTCTTGCTCCCGAGCGCGCTCTTGCGCACACAAGAGTTCGGATAGCCCATCAATTATACCTGTCTGTTAGGAAGGCGAGAATGCCAGTGCACTTTTCGAATAGATGGATCCTATTTTTTCCAGATTAGTAAAGCCCACACAGCGAATTGTGACAATCATTGTCCAACTTGAATGGAGTCGAAGGCGATCTGTACATGGGGAGAAGCATCGCATAGAACGCAACTAGAGCTCAGTGAAATACCCTGAGTTCTTGGCAGCGGTTAATAACAAGCTGTAATTAACAGGTTAATTACTTGTCAATATCTCAGGGTCGGATTTCCCTTGGTTAATTACCCTGAACCGGGTATTCGGGATATGGTTGTCCAAGGAGACTCTGGGCAGTGTCGGGGTGTATCTGGTGTTTCGTGAGCGACTACAAGCCACTCTACGGAGGACGAGACAGTTATGCCACCTACTATCCAGGCAATGAGGTTGTTTTCGTCGTGTGCTAAGCCTGGTCTCTCACGCTGCTCGATAACTTGTTCCTCACAGTAATGCTCCTACGAAGGCTTTCAAGTGCTCCAAAGAGAACATGTCTCTACATTTATTGAGGCCTTAGGGATGTGTTTTACGAGCACCGACTCGAATGTACTGTCGAGGACACGGAATGTGGCCAAATGTGGCCTTTCGGTTATTGACAATGTTAATTACATGTTAATAACTACAATTTTTGTTAATAACGTTGATAACGCTGTCGAGAACCCAGCGGAGAGTAATTCACCGAGCTCTAAACGCAACATTGTCCATCCAGTGTTTTCCAAATGCAAGTACGTCAAAAAATGCGCCGAGCGTCTGAGTCCCATCTTGCCCGATGCGTCGCGTCCAGTGGCACGACGCGACAACGACGCGACGTGTCTCTCCGTCCGCTCAGGCTGGCAGTGCCGTGACGTCACGCGTATGCTCCCTGAAAGTTGAAAACAAGCTCGTGATAGTTACTGTGTTGGCCGCATGCCACAAATCATTCCGCTGAGTAACGCCGCTGGTCAATCACTGATGGACCTGCCCCACCCTGAAAATCGCTCAGTAAGTAGCCTCCGTTGTGTTGTCATAACCCTCAAATGAACCTGAATCCAGTGTATGGATATATTCTCCTCAATCACGATACGTGGACTAGCCGAAGGCTCAGGTGGGAAAACCATCCCTTTCGCAATGTCGCGTTCCCTGTCGTTTCCCGCACTTCTGTGGCGCTCCTTCAGCCCGTCGTCCGTATGGGAGAGAAGCATGAAGTCTCGGCCCCTCCCTGATCAAGGGTTACATCTTGAGCTTGAGATTGGCAAACTCATTGGTATAGGGCGAAGCGGGCATGTTTATGAAGCCCCTGTACTTAACGCCGAGCAGTTACAGCCGTCACTGGGCGGGTTCAAAATACCCCGACTGTGTATCAAGCTCGCTGAGCCGAATCGATTGCGGAGCATCGCCCGAGAGGCCTGGTTCTATGAGCAGCTTGATGTGGCTGGTGCTCAGGGTGCCATTGTGCCGCAAAACTTTGGCTTTTTCACAGCTCAGTGTTCGCTCTCTCAAATCCTTCCATGGAGAGACCAAAGTTGGGCGTTCCATGGAGAAATGTCTGAGCCAGAAGATACTAGCGACATCTGTGACTGGTTGACCTCCGAGCCCGAGGAGCCCGAGGTCTACAGCGACGATGAGCATCACAGTAACGAACATTCACAATGGAAGCACTGGAAATGGGACAGGAGTGGCATACAAGACGTCGGACTGATGATTATGGAAAGGCTGGGAAAAGTGATGGATGCGCCCGCTATGTACACCTTTTACAACGGTCAAAGGTATGTTGCACGATAGCTTGCTCTCCAGCCCACAATACCACCAGATGTTTTAGGCAGGAAGTATACCATCTAGTGCAAGATCTTGTATGGGCGGGAGTGTGGCACGGCGACGTCCGCTTGAACCAGTTCGTGCGGCGCAAGCCGTCCTTGGTGTGCCCTCGCCATGGATACGCACATCGCTGGCGAGTCATAGACTTCGACTGTGCGTGCGCCATAACCGCAGTGGATGAGGAAAGGGCTTTCTTGGCTCGAGCGTCGCACCAGATCTTTAAATTTCCGACGTTTTGGGGTGGCGAAGAATAGGACAGTCTCAATATTATAACGCATTCCATTCGGACAGAGCACTGGCAATACTAAGGCGAAGCGCAGATTGTGGCATTCCAATAGAGTCGAAAGCGGTCTGTACATGGGACAGGTATCGCATAAAACGGCGCGTTGTCCACCCGATGTATTCCAATTGGGAATACCAAAGTATATGGGCAGTGTGTCGCGCGTCGCAACCACTGGAGTATTTACTAGTTACTGGCCATGGGCGTCTCTCGCGCGCGTTCACTGGGAATGCGCGTGACGTCACGGACACGCCTCTTCAACACTGAAGGCTATGGGTTTGTGTCCCATAAAAAAGGTTCTGACCGCCCCTTGTACAGTGGTAATAGGTACCGTGTCAACCCCGCAAGACACGTCCGACTACTCATTCCTCTCAGTGTCGACGTTGGTATACGATGGACCTGCGACAATCTGACAATCGCTCGGCAAGTAGTATACCTTCCTGGAGCTCGGACGCTTGCGCTGACCCTCATACCAGTGCCTGGACCTATTGTCCTCAATCGTGATTCAGATACATGGATTAACTGAATCTCCAGATGGGGAGCCCATCCCTCTCACGATGAGCCGTACTTCCAGCACTTCTGTGGCGCTCCTACTGTAAATCCTTCGTGTAGGGCAACAGTAGTATGATGCCCCATCCCATACCTATTCAAGGGTTACACCTAGAGCTTGAGATGGGCGACCTCATTGGTCAAGGACGAAGCGCCCACGTTTACGAAGCTCGGGTACTCAACGCTGAGCAGTTAGTCTTCATTGGGTCGATTTAAAATACCACGACTATGCATCAAGCTCGCCGAGCCCAACCGATTGCGGAGTATCGCCAAGGAGGCTTCTATGAGCAGCTTGATACGGCTGGTGCCACCAAGATTATTGTGCCCCGGAACTTTGGTTTCTTCATAGCCCAGTGTTCGCGTTCTCAGGTCGTTCCCTGGCGGGACGATAGTTGGGCGTTCCACGATAAGAAGTTAGCAAAGACCTACGATATTTATGACGAGCTGTTTTCCGAGTCGGAGGATCTTGAGTACTATAGCGACGACGAGCACAAGAGTAACGAAAGTTCACAGTGGAAACACTGGAAATGGAACAAAGATGGCATCCAGGACGTTGGATTGATGATCATGGGGAGAGTGGGGAAAGAGATGACTGCGCCCGCCATGTACACCTTTTACAGCGGTCAAAGGTGCGTCGCACGGTGGCTCTCCATCTCCGGATCTCACCCGGCAGTTTAGGGAGGAAGTATATCATTTACTGCAAGATCTTGCATGGGCAGGAGTATGGCACGACGACCTCCGCTTATCCCAGATTGTGCGACGCAAGCCGACCGTAGTGTGCCCTCGTCATGGATACGCACATCGCTGGCGAATCATAGACTTCGACCGTGCTTGCGCTATAACCGCAGTGGATGAGGAACGGGGTTTGTTGGCCAGAGTGTCGCACCAACTCTTCAAGTTGCCTCTATTTTGGGGTGGCGATGAATAGAAGAGTCTTACACCCTGGCACCCTGATGCCCGTCGTCACTTTTGCAAGAGGCTGCGATTAGCGTCAGTTGCTGAGTGCAGTGAGGATGCTCTCTCTCTGCATCACATTCCAGGTTTTCAGAGTGGTGAAGTACATACAATAGATTGCGGCTCTCATTCGTCCAACAAGTCGAACGTTGCGTGTACAGGGGACAGGGAGAAGGCATACGTACTTAGGCATCGCTCGTTCCTGACCGTTCATGGCGAGAATCAAATGATAAGTCATGGATTCGCCAGGAACTGGTGGAGACTAAACGATGGTACAATCTATGGTAGGAAGGTAAATCAGGTTGTGTCGGAAAGAACAAAATCATGAACGAACTTCGTTGTCTTTGTCAGCGCCGGTGGTCTTAGTCGAAAGTGCCGAAGCAGGGCTGGGGCTCTCGGTTGTAGGATTTAGGCGGATACCAGCAGGCCTACTGCTCTCGGCTGGCGACTTCACTTCCATCTCATGTAGGAACGACCATATGACGGAAGTATACCGAGCAGAGAGCTCGATACCTGATACAGACTGATAGCCCGTTCGATCTGAAATTGCCGGTCAATCATTAACACTCATACATTAGATTGACGAACACACTCACGGAGGATAGCACTATTAACCTGGTCAGCAACAGCCTCCCGCCTCTCGGGGCCCATGTATCGCGCCACAGGACTGTTCTCGGGCACAGTATACGCCAGTAGACTCATGACGTGCTTCAGCTCGTCCGAGTATCGCTTTCTATCGTCCGCATCTGGCAGGGCCTGAACGAGGACGTTTAGTTTGCGAGCAGATTGAATGAGTTGAACCTTGTGGGCGTCTGTGTCGGCGTGAGCAGGTGTCGGGGAGTCGGAGTTGAGGGGGACAGTGCGCACTGCCTCGATGAAGGCCTGTATGCGCAGATTGAGGTTGATGTGCATCGGTTCGAGGGAGCGTGCATAAAGGAATTGGCTGGATGAGGAGGCCTGTGGATCATAAAGAGAAGACGGAGGAGCAGAAAGTACTGTTGGGAAGTGTTTATTGACCATGTCTGTTGCTTGGTCGATACGGCCTGCGAGAATGTTTCCGCGGATTTCTGGCAGGCGCGGAGTCATTACGGTGGGGCAACTGAGCTCACTAGAGGGATATGTGCTTACCTCTGCGCAACTCGAGTGATCGGATGGCTTCCGGGGGAAGAGACAGCGCGTCGGAAGGCCGCGGGGTCATGATTTCGTCCCCATCCGCGTCTAGCTGTCTGACGCCACTGTCGTTCAGTAGCGCTTGTGCCGTATCAGTATAACAGTTCTGAAACAAATAGTCTATGACTAGCGCCCTCTGGGGGTTGGGGACCTTGTCAGGATCATTCGGAGAGGGACTCGGGAGCACTCTCACCAAATATTGTGGTACTGGATTCAATAAATGGGCGTTCGGGGTCAATTTATTCATCGCTACTGTACGAGACGACATGGCAGCTTCGTCTTGAGAGCTGTGAACCTCCTTAGACCTCCTTGCCGCCGTGTGCAGTAATCCAGAATGAAGAGCCACTGCGGCAGCACTGTCCTCGGACACGGAGGCATTCCGACGTGCCGGGTCACGTGGATTGCGCCATAACAGGACCGCCGCGGCCGTGGACTTGGGAGACTGTATTCCAAGTGCATTCGTCCACAACGTTCATGACTTCCTGGATAACGTCTTGGCTACCGCCTCTGCCGTCCATTGATCTATCCTCTGCCCTACCTTCAGCTATCCAGAGCAGATTTATATCATTTGTACTCAAGCGTACCTTAGGCCATTTCGTCAAGCCAGGCCAGTTCGATGTCAACCAGGTGGACTCCCAGATCGGTTCGGGTTTCGTACAAGTGAGGGATTTGAGATTGGATGAAGATGTGCGCGCGACTTGAATAGATCCATCATACGATCTGCTTTACTGAGGCATCGTGAGTAGGCTATTAACCGGTTGCTGCAAGGGATCCCACTACGGCTTAAGGAGGGCTCGGTAGCGAGCGTCATGGCTCGCGTGCCCTGGCCAAATCCAATGACTTCTACTATTGGGATGTCCGTCCAATCTCTTCAATTGACACTGAGTGTCGTCCCTGGAGTTAAGCTGAAGCCCCCCAACTCTGCACAACTCGCGGAGTCCGTAGCGTCGGTGGCTGAGACGTTCATACATGAGGAACTCTCCTCCAAGGAGGAAGCCGTGCTACGGGAGTCGATTCATTCTGACGCTCCTGGTGGCGCTTTTCCTGCTGCTGAGGAGATGAAGAATATTCCGGGAGGGTTCGACGTTGACGTCGACCCATTCCACTCGCCTGATGCTGAAGGCCATGAAGGCGTGGACAGGCAATTCGACCCTGAAGGCGTCGGTATATTTGCCACCCTCATTGAAGGACTGCTTTCGAGGTTCAAGTTTGACGCTCGCGATGTGAGGATCACAATATTGGACGAGAACAATGCCAGTTTCACACTCGCAGTGCCGGACGTGCAATATACAACAGAGTCGCCCGAGAGTGCTGAGCCGAGTAGTCAGGGTGGGGGAGTAAGTCGGGTGCTCACTGTCTCTGGCGTGACACTCAGTACCCGTTGTCTCCGCCCTTCGCGCATCCGGTCGTCGCTGTACGTTCCGTCCACCGCGTCGACGTTATCTCCTGTGTCTCCTGTTGACAGGTCTGCGTCCCATTCAATTCGCAGTGACTTTGATGGATCTATTCACTCACAAAGCACTGACCCGAGTGGGGCGCAACCGATCCGGAGCAGGACTGTGTCCCCTGTATCCACTCATCCGGACTTCCCGTCCGGCGAGACACCAACTATTCATAGCAGGACGCGCCCTCCTCCACGCACTTCCGTGCAGGATCTTCCTTCAAGCTATGTCGAGTCTCGCCCAAGTAGGACACCGTCCCCCGCTTCCTTTAATAGCTCTGATTCCTCCACGGACGAAGAAACTCAGATGATGATGTCTCAGTCACTGGCATTTCTTCCTCCCCGTCCGTCAGAGTTGTTATACAGCCCTCGACCAGAGGCTATACAGGAACAGGAAGAGGGATCCGCCTCCATATCCCAGTCGGTAGCGTCTGTTTCTGTCTCTGACATCTACTCCGCGTATCATGTTACCGAGGAGCAGAATGACCCCGGTCCAGCTTATTCAGAATCGCCGTTCGTTGACCATGAACTCTCAGACTTTAGCTTGGAGGATACACCTGACTATCGACGAGCTCGCCCTTCCAATCCACCGTTATTGCAATCATCGTCCCAGAGCGACCACGCTAGAAGACTGGAGTCATCGAGGCAAGACTCTCAGACACCTGTCTCACGTCCAGTTGCCTCGATGATTTCGCTTCCACCGCCGGACTCGCCGGAAGGCCCTCCCTCGCCCGTGGAGTTCATGTCCTCAAGCCAATATCACGAAACTTCATCCCAAAGGTCCGCCGGTGACACTGGCAACAGCTTACGTTCGCGAAGTCATCCAGCGGCAACTGGTGCATACCTGGGTCCCTGCTCGCTCACAGGCGAGCTACGGCCACCCTCCCCCGCGGCCTCAGTGGCCGATACTGCATATCACGATCCAGAGTCGCCTACAGATAAGGTACGACCACCATCGCCGAGTGGATCAGTGGGGAGCATTATGTATCAGAGTGCCATGTCTTCGCAGGAATCCCGATTACACATGCCGGGCGCCATGTGGCAGAGCACCGTCTCGGACGTCCTGGAGGAGAGTGGGAGTCAGGGTGATCCATTCCTGTCTGAGCCGGGGCACGCTGAAGAAGGTACTAGCATGGAGCAAGGTAGCCCATCTATCCAGGTGGAAGAGCGCATACCAGCGTCTGCCTCGAACCCAGCGGAGGAGCGACAACCATCTACACCGCCCACTGCCTCACCTGGTTCTTCTTTACAGGAGCAAATGGAAGCCATGGAGGGAGATATAATCCTATCTTTTGGCTCAGAACCTATTCTGATGCGGCTTACGACTCCTTCCCTTCGCGCATCAAGTGCGCAGGAAGCCAACCCACCGGCTCCTTCCGCATCGTCAAAGCCGCGAACGAAACAGTCTAGAGACATGAAGGGGTCACAGAAGGGTAAATCGCAATTGTCCATCACAGTTGGTGTCATAAGCGTGGCAATATCCGCCAGTCATGTGCAGAGTATTCTGCGGATCATCTCTCAGCTGCCATCTTCCCCGAGCCCACGACCAACACCCGCCAGAACACCTGAACCCGGTGTATTGGATCAGCTGTCTGTAGAGGCGTCGGTGAGAGGAGTAGTGTGCATTGTGCTCCTTTCACCATCGGCCTTTGCGGACCAGGGAGCAAGCCTTCGTATGGAGGAGTTCTTCTCACATCCTCTGGTTCCTCCCAAAGGGATCGGCAATTATTTACGGCTCCACTTGGAAGCATTATCGCTGCGAATATCTTCATCCGCTGCAAAGCCTTCAACGAAACGGAAGACTACTGCGAAGATCAAACCGGCGCCAAGTACCACGAACGCGACATTCGAACTTCGTGAAATATCAGCCTTCGCATATTTGCGTGACAATGCTTTCGCAGACGACCACTCCGGTTACCACATTATGCCCATCTTAGTTACTGACCCGAACCTGCCATCGCATTGCACATCTCGACACAGTTTTCCAATGGCTGGTTACCCTTTCCAACAAGATGCGGATGCACCCGAACTCCCTACTTTCGACATCATGGACTGGACAGATCCACGGCATCGAGCCGTGTCGTCCAAGATCAACACATGGCGTACAAAGGCTGGCACGCGCCGACGATCTGGTCACAGATCAAGTTCGAGTCCTGGATTGAAATCACTTACTCCTCTCTCGCCCTCGTCATCTCGCTCAGACGGTCACGATACTCAAGATGTGACCTCAGAGCATCGGCCCGTCTACGCTGTCAAGACGACGGCCACACTGGGGGTAGATGTTTCTGCGGTGAGAATAGATATTGCTCCCCTGCACTTTTTCCTGGACCTTGGTCTGTTCTCATTGCACATCGGCAAGCCGGGGGAATCCGGGCTATTGTCTTTCCTCTCAGAGGCTACAAGTTTTGAGGTGAATAGCCCGAATGTTGAGGATACCCAAGACTCGGATGAAGAGGATGAACGTGATTGGGCTGGTGAAACCACCCCGCCTGCTACCCCAAGAAGGATTGCGGACGTTAGAGAGAGCGAGAGAGAGCGAGAAAGGAAAAGATTGGAAGCGCTAGTGCTTCAAGATCTTGATCTGTCTTTTGACTACCGAGCGCAAGACGCCAGAGTGCCCATCAGGGCTGCTCCCAAGGCTAGGGGAAAGGTCAGAATATCTTCCCCGTGTAACTCAAATTTTTGATGACCTTGCAGTGTAGAGGACGTCTGGAGCGGCATGTCGAGCCTCAAGGTCGCCTGATATAGTACTGGCCGTACCTATGATCCGGGTTCAGGTTCGCTGTCCCCCGACGGCTGGCCGAACTCCTCGTTCGGGGGCAATAATCTTGGATATTCACGAACTCGAGCTGTCAATGGGTCCTCAGTCCCTTCATCAGGCACCTACTAGAGCCCGATTCGCCGAGTTCGTAGATATACCTGATGATCTACCTTCCCACCCTGAGGATAACAGTAGCAACGAAGTCCTTCGTGCCCAGTGGGGCAGAATGCTTGTCTCTTACGCTCCTGTGGGTGATTCCAAGGCCATGGGCATTCTATCGTTGGGTCCTCTGTCGACGCCGAGCGAGACAGCTTTTACGTCGTCCGCAGCACGTCCTAAACACGTCCTCGCTCTGCTCCCTCGACTGCGTTTGATGCATTCCCCCCTTCCTTCTTCTTCGGATGCTAGCCTTCCTTTACATGCTACGGTATTCGCTATAGACTTACCCTCCGCATACGTGGTGTTGTCCAAGCCCATCTTTGATGGGATCCAGCTTTGGGCGGATGATATCACTCAACTCTTGGAGAACGCCACGAGGTATTGGATACAGGATGCAGATAGTAGCAAAGCTACCAGCTTGATCGGTAGCAGATATTTTACTCGACAAGGGAGCAGCGGTGCCGCAAGCGACGCAAGTCCCAGTTCAATTGTCCAGCCCACCCGTAGCAGTGAATTGGTAATGAAACTGAGCCTTAGCGAAGGTAAGCACGCCTCTAATACTAAGACGAAAATCTGGTTGTCGCTGATGCCTTGGTTTGCATCTGTCAGGGTTCGTACGTATTATGCTTCCCCGAGCTATGGATCAAACAGGATCACCTCGCCCATTTGATTTGTGCGGATCTGACCTAGATTTACTGATTGAAACGAAACCCGAGGGAAAGGTGCGTCGGCCATTCTTCGCTGAAGGGACACTTCATTTCATTGGAGAACAGGATGAAACTGTGATGACCTTATCTGTTTTGAATATCGGTATCCGCGATCTTGACGCGACAGGAGAGGTCCTAACCATGCTGTCTTTAACACCCTTGCGAGACCTGGTCGGTATATTCACTCGGGATCCCTCTTATATCTCAGTAATGGTTGGACTTAAAGGCATCACCTACGAGACCTATGCTCAAGCTCCGATTTACTTCAGCCACCGTTTCGGATCGGGGAACAGCCAAGCAGTCAAGAGTTAGACTATCTTTGGCAGGTTTCACATACAACCTGCTACCGGATTTACAATGGGCGTCCGACTTGGGTCAATTCGCCAAAGCCCCGCCTGGAGTGAGAAGCCATTTCGTCATTACATTCTTCATGGGCTCATTATCTATCATAGGCCTTCGACTCCATGGTTCCCAGTGAAAGAACTCAAGTATCTGTCCGAATTTTTGATGGCTCCGTGCGTCTACTCGCCCCGACCCATCCTGGGGCGATGGTCGTGCATGTGGGCGAAACTGAGTTCAACACGGATATTGTTGGGGGCTCACCCGACATAGTGTTCCGTCTGACCGTACCAGAGCTTTCGGTGTTCATGATCGATGACAACGCCGCAGTTGTAGAAACCCCCGCCGTCTCTGGCCCTAGCAAATCTTATTGGAAGGTATGTCCGTGCGGTAGTCGCCTTCCTCGCGCAACGCGAGCTCAAAAAATTTTAGAGTACCGGTTACGCGTTGCTTTGTGAAGTCATTGATTTCCAGTTGAGGTTCTCTAGGGTCAAGAGGCATGTCCTTCCAGAAACTGAGGTCTGCTCCTCTTGGCCACGCTTTGTGTCGCTTATTGACCTACATTCCCAGATTATCATACAAGGGCTGGATCTGCGAATTCACTTATGTGCGGACACTATTGCAGCTCTGACCGCCTTCATAAGCGACTTCGGGACATTGTTCCTTCCACCGGCAGCAGAGAGGTTCGTTGAGTCTACTAGACCCGTGGAACACTTTCTCAGTTGCGTTCAGAGGGACGGCCCCCGTGTTGAAGCGAAGACCAACCGATGTCACGAATGATCCCTACCGCAGCCTAGCATGTAATTCTCTTCTAGCTCAGTGGTCTGGTCCATGCTGACACTAGCCCAAGATTCCATGGACGAGCACGCGTTCAAAAGAGTCCCCGAAGTTGGAGCGGCGCCTGACATGATCAGCGACGACTTACCCACTAATCCGGACTATCTCGATGCTTCTTTCGGAGCAGCTGCAGGATTTCGTGAGTTGACGGACGACGACCTCGATGAATTCGACGAACAAGACATTCCCACCAGCGAAACGCCTTCTTATGTGACCGGTATCGTCTCCAAAGTCGGAGGGGAGACGATCAGGATGCTAGACCCGGAAGGCATTCACATAATAGAGGACTACTTCGAGACAATTGCACCGGAGTCACTCGATGAAAGTCCCGAGTGGGTGTCGTCTTACGCACCTCCAAGTCCCTGCTCGCTGATTGGCATACTTATAGAATCGACGAGACCACGTTACGTGTCCGCGCTGATGATTGTAACGTTTCACTTTTCCTCTACGATGGCTATGACTGGGCAAGGACTCGTAGAATTATCGAAGAGGAAATGAAGGCTATGAAACGGCGACTAGCGAGGATACGTCAACTGATTGCAAGCGGACAAACGTACGACCCACACGTGGAAGAGACGAGCGCGGTCCTGTTCAATTCCGTTTATATCGGGTTGGAACAAGATCTAGACGAGATGGAGCCCGGTGCAATTATTGCCGCCATAGATGAGGAGCTCAAGGAAGACTTCGAGAACGAGACTCAGAGTTCATGGCAGTCTCTTCGACCTCAGGCTGCTGGAGCGCCTGCTACGAAGTCTACGCGTCTGCGGCATCGCAAACTGACTCGCTCGAAGGGACCTAGCATTGAGATCCGCCTTGCGTCTGTGCAAGCTACGGTGGATCAATATGGCCCTGATAAAGGCCTTGCCTCAAGAACATTCGCTACTGTTAAGGACCTCGAGATCTTGGACCATATCAAGACTTCTACCTGGAGGAAGTTCCTCTCCGAACTCATAACCGATTCTCGAGGCAATATGCGGGAGACTGATTCCAACATGGTTCGGATGGAGCTCTGCAATGTCCGGCCAGTGCCCGGAAATCCTTCTGAAGAAGCCAGAGTAAAGGTGGGGTTTTAACAGGTCTCCCCAGAATTGACACTGAATTTGCCCTAGGCGAAGATATTACCTCTCCGATTGAATGTCGATCAGGATGCTTTAGACTTCTTCAAAAAATTCTTCAGTTTCCAGGATCAGGAGGCACCTAAAGCACCACCGCCCAGTAATCCCGATGAAGGGATCTATATACGTGCGCGCCATATCTTTCTTTCTGTGCCTTAGCTGAGTCAGACCCACAAACCAGAATATGCTGAGATATTCCCTGTCGATCTCAAGCTCGATTATAAGCCACGTCGCGTGGATTACAGAGCCTTGAAGGAAGGAAAGACTATTGAGCTCATGAACTTTTTCCATTTCGATGGGGCGGAGATGACCCTTCGCCATCTCACCTTGTATGGAGTGAGCACAAATACAGTTTTTGTGTGCATCGCGAAAACTGACCATAACTCAGATCACTGGTTGGCCGCGCCTATTTGACATGCTGAACGACCTGTGGACGCCGGACGTGAAGGCAACTCAGATGGTCGACATTATTTCGGGCGTGTCGCCTATCCGATCTGTCGTCAACGTGGGCTCCGGGGTTGCAGACCTTGTCCTGCTGCCAATCGCCCAGTACAAGAAGGATGGTCGGGTAATACGCGGCGTCCAGAAAGGCACGTCCGCGTTTGTGAGATCCACGGCCATGGAAGCTATCAAGCTAGGCGCTCGTCTCGCGACCGGTACGCAAGTAATCTTGGAGCAGGCTGAGAACGTGCTAGGAGGCCAATTCGTCGAGCCTCTCACAATGGAGGCACTGCAGATACCCGGCGATGATGAGTACGGGGAGCCGGGAGCAGAATTATTGGGCCATGATGAGGAGGCGCAAGATCTTATCAGCCGTTATGCAGAGCAGCCTAGCGACATCAAGGAGGGGATACAATCTGCATACAAGAGTCTTCGAAGGAACTTCAGTTCTGCTGCTCAAACCATTCTGGCGGTGCCCATGGAGGTGTACGAGCGGTCAGGCAATGAGGTCAGGACTTGCAGGATTGAGTACAACGAGTTTATTAATCCGTTATTCCCTCAGGGGCCTGTGCGTGCGGTAATACGGGCGGTGCCAATAGCTGTCTTGAAGCCGATGATAGGAGCAAGCGAAGCCGTCAGCAAGACACTTCTCGGCCTGCAGAATACCTTGGATCCTAGCGTCCGCCAGGAAGCCGAAGCAAAGTATAAACGTCGCTGAGGATTCGAATTATCAGATACACAAGCACAGACGTTGTAGCATCAGGCGGCATCTCTCCCATCTGTAGGCCTACATATTAGCATACACACACTGTATCATAGATATGCCACCCTGTATTATACATTTGCATCCCAGGGCCATTCGCGTGCGACGCAAATAGGTGATGCAAGGGACTCTGACTCTAACCATACCGCAAATAATACCTCAATCGACATCCATACCCATGGACTGCCCTTCTCCGGGGATAAGTGCACTCCGGGACTTGGATGAGGCAGGCACCTTGATCTTTTCCCGGACCATGACGGTTTCGGACTCCACAGTCATGGGTTGGACCAGTTTGACAGAAGGTCTTGACTTGATTTCCGACTTCTTCGTCCGGTGCGCCTTCATCTTCTCCCTCGCCGCTGCCATTCTGTTCGAATGGTCAGGAGGGTACTACGATACGAAAGGTGGGGACGCACCTGTGCTTCCAGAAGGCATGCTCCCTCCTCTTCTTGATCTCCGCTATCCGCTTCATAGCCTTCACCGTTGTCTGCACCAGCTCGCGGTCGTACCGTACAGGAACGTTTCTTCGCTTCTCGAAGTCAATAGTTGAATCCTAGGAAGGATTAGAGGGTTTTATATCAACAAACCAGAAATGAAGTGCGACGTACGACCGTCATCTCCTTTCCTGCCGCCTTTCGGAACGCCTTCGTCCATCTCACTTTACGGGGGTTGCGTTTCATTCTAGATGTAGATCAGTATTGCGAATCCAGAAGCGAGTACGGGTACGAACTTGAAGTTTTTATGGCACCTAGAAATAAGATCGTTAGATACAAGCCACTGTCTGCAATCTCTTGGTACGCACTTTGATGTGCAGAACCGGAAAACTTTGGCATCGTTCCTCACGAATGCGGAACCTACAATCCAGGGTCAGAGATCGACAAAGGCCGGAGAAAGTGAAACCCACATACCATGACCAGGATAAACGCTTTTTGAGCAGAAGTAGCACTTCTCAATCCTCATCGTATGGGTACAAAGATCAACGTGTTATACACGGGGAGTGTGAAGCCTTCAATCCGGGGAGGCTGCTCCCTGCAGTCGATCGAAAAGTGCGATGGCCCGGCAACGTCCGGAGCCAAATAGAGCCAATCTCCTTGGGTCTCACGTGACAGACGCGACCTTGCTCATCATCGCCCATTGTCACGCGTAACTCACCACGCCTGTCGCCACATAATGCTACGACGGACACCAACCACCAAGGACGGCGCTGTCGTTGACAGACTGCAAGACAGCAACCGCCTGAACAAGCCGTTCAAGCCACCCACCCTTGCATCAGCTGTCGTCCGCGATCAGCCACAGCGCAAGCGCAGACGCGTTTCCTACAGGGAAGAGGGAGCTGCAGAGGACTCTGACGCGGAGGAGAATCCAGCATCTAAGAAGAAGAGGAGAAAGAGTGAGGGTGATGCTGCCTACAACGAGAATGACGCTAGTCCTGCAATCAAGAAATATCCAGTGTACAAGCCCAAGCCCTTCGACCAGATAGCGCGGACATTCTCCATACCGAAAATGCGGAACAAGGATGGAGAGATAGTCCCAGTTACGCCTTCTAATGTCTCCCTAGGTATCCGGCCTCAGCCCAACATAATCCCCCGACCGCTGCACGATCCCATGGAGGACCATGCCATAGTACTATTCGATCCCACCGTTGACGACGGCGAAACAGACGAGGAAAAGAAGGAAAGGGAGAAGGAAGAGGAGAAAGAGAGGCTGCTGAAGGAAGCGCAAGAGAAACACGCTGGACTGTATAATCCTCATAAGAGTCTGAAAGAACTGCTGGGTGGCGGTAAAGAGAAGAAGAGGAAGAATCAGAAGGTACCTGTTGTTATCGACCCGACGCTGTCTAAGGTACTCCGCCCTCATCAAGTTGAAGGAGTCAAGGTAAGAGTCAGGATGTTAACCGTTCTCAGGTTGCTCACCCCTCAATAGTTCCTTTACAAATGCACTACTGGAGCGGTAGAACCTGGTCAGTATGGCTGCATTATGGCCGACGAGATGGGTCTGGGGAAGACTCTGCAGTGCATCGCTCTCTTATGGACGCTAATCAAGCAATCCCCGCGGGCCGGTAAGGGGACCATCGAGAAATGCATCATCGCTTGCCCCGCAAGCTTAGTAAAGAACTGGGCTAATGAACTAAGTGCGTGTATCCTCACAGCTACTCTACTTTACTACTTCACTTAATCATCTTTCCAGCCAAATGGCTGGGGAAAGATACGATAAATGCGTTGGCGGTAGATGGTAAAGGTGGTAAGGCAGAGTTAGTGCAAAGGGTGGAACGATGGGTCGCCGCATCAGGCCGAAACGTTGCTCAGCCAGGTATTTCCTTGTGTCTTGCGCGCTATACTATACGAACTCACTCTGCTTGCAGTGATGATTGTATCCTACGAGACTCTGCGCTCTATCTCGCCCTACCTGGGCTCTGCTAGTATTGGCCTTCTGCTTTGTGATGAAGGTCATCGACTCAAGAATTCCGGTAAGGATAGACAATTCACTTCGACCCGACCTGAGTATCATTTGACAATACATATCAGAGTCGCAGACGTTCCAAGCACTGGATGCACTGGATGTTAAGCGACGTGTCATCTTGACAGGAACCCCCATCCAGGTACCTAATTCCTACCTCTAATGATTTGCAAGTGCTGAGTATCGCAGAATGATCTGTCCGAGTATTTCTCCCTACTTAACTTCGCTAATCCCAATTTGCTGGGATCCAAGAACGACTTTCGCAAGAACTTTGAGAACATCATCATCCGAGGCAGGGACGCGGATGCCACAGATGAGATCAAGGCTAAGAGCGAGGAGAAGCTGAAAGAACTGGGTGCTCTGGTGACGAAATTCATTATTCGTCGGACGAATGACCTCCTGTCGAAATACCGTACGTGCAATACACCTGGTCTGTGTCCGCTTACTAACATCGAGGATCCAGTACCCGTCAAATATGAGCAGGTTGTGTTTTGTGGATTATCAGAATTCCAGCTCGCTTTGTACCGCTTGTTCATAACATCATCAGAAGTGAAGGCTCTCTTGCGAGGGGCTGTTGCGCAGCCGTTAAAGGCCATCAACATATTGAAGAAGCTCTGTAATCACCCCGAACTGCTCGATCTACCGGGCGATCTACGGGGATCGGAAAGTCTAATACCCCCAGATTTTTGCAGCGCAGCCACGAGTGCATCCGGTAGCCGTGGCAGGGGTAGCCAGACTGTACATTGCGATTGGGGTGGCAAATTCTTAGTCCTGGAGAGGTACCGCTCGTGTTCCTCCGTTACTGAGACAGAGTCACAACGGCCT